>NC_082730.1:20859950-21180314 GCF_030144855.1 Hypanus sabinus | reverse complement strand
GTGTCTCCCTAGCTTCCTCTTGTTTTTCTTTGTCCCTCTGCGTCTCCTTCCTTCCCTCCCTCCCTCTCATCTCTCTCCTCCACCACCTCTCCCCATCCCACCCTCCTCACCTTCCCTCTCCCTCTCTCTCTCACTGTCTTTCTTTCACTCCCTCCCTCTCTCTCTCTCTGTAATTCTCCATTTATGATTTATTAATTTCAATCACTGTAGAAACAATTCCAGAGAAGGTTGACGCGTGACCAAGGAACACGGCACAGCTCATCAGTCAGTGGTCTCATGCCAAGATTAGACGGAAGAATTTACAGTGAGATCAGCCTCTTGTGGTTCTTTGGTCAAGAAGAAAACTATTTTCCACCAGTTACATACAGAAGATGGGAACATTAAACCGTCTGCCCAAGATCCCAGTCTGCATCCCAGCATGTTCATTCTGCTCCATCACTCATTTGTTAACAGTGTCTCCTGCTTCACCACAACAATATGATATGAAATGTTGTACATGTCTGCAAATCCTAAAGGAATTGAAAACCATGGTTTTTGTGTCACAAAATCAGAAGTGGGTATTGTCAAGTTTTTGTTTCCCTCAGGGGCTGTGAAGTGGAAGACGAAACTCATTGATGAGTTGGGAGAAAGTGTCTGTTTCTCTTTTCATCCATAACTCGTCAACACTCTATTCGAAAGGATTCCTACATTTCACCTGCATTTGATGAGGTGGAGCCTCAGGCAGCAATGGATATGAACTGCATCTTACCTTCCTGTAGATGATCTCAATCAAGATCTCAGGCATGTCAGGCATTAACTTTCAATAACATCTCAAGAGAGTGCAATTGATTCTTTGGTGTCCTTTGGATTCAAGGTGTGTTGGACCGTACTGAGATTACAGCTTCTATGACCAGATGCTCGGGTATTTGGGATGATCAAAAACTGGACGGGTGAGCTGCACTAAACTGATTCTCCTTTGGGGTCAAAGATGACTTGCTTTCACTCCATTTGTATCGGTTTCTAGGTGACTGATCCACAGACACAGCCTAAAATGCAGCGGGGGTGCGGGGGGGGGGGGACGACTTCAAATGTATGGATGCCTGGATTGATCAAACTTCTCAGCTCGCGTTTGGGCTCCACTTATCCTTAAGGGAGACTCAAAGCGCTCTGGGCCTTTCTGCATATTTCTCTGCCAGTCCAAACTTTCCTTGTCCAGGGATCGCCAAGAGTCTGTGATGGCATTCTATCCATATGATAACTGCGCTATTAGTGACCACGGGGAACTGCAGAGAGTTGTGGGCACAGCTCAGCACCGCACGGCAACCAGCCTCCCTCTATTGGCTCCGTCTATACTTCTCACTGCCTCAGTGAAGTAGCTAGCGTAGTCAAAGACCCCACCAACCCTGGACGTTCGCTCTTCTCCACTCTTCAGTTAGGCAGAAGCCTGAAAGTATCTACCTCCAGATTCTGTCCCACTCCTATCTGTTCTTGAACTGACCTCTTGTACAACAAAATGAACTCTTGACCTCACAGTCTACCTCATTTTGATTTTGCACTTCATTAATTACCTGTACTGCGCCTTGCTTGACTTTACACTTGGCACGGCATGGTTATTGTTTTACCTTTGTCTGCCTCAACACACTGTGTAATGATTTAACCATGTAACCATATAACAATCACAGCACGGAAACAGGCCATCTCGGCCCTCCTAGTCCGTGCCGAACTCTTAATCTCACCTAGTCCCACCTACCCGCACTCAGCCCATAACCCTCCACTCCTTTCCTGTCCATATACCTATCCAATTTTACCTTAAATGACACAACTGAACTGGCCTCTACTACTTCTACAGGAAGCTCATTCCACACAGCTATCACTCTCTGAGTAAAGAAATACCCCCTCGTGTTTCCCTTAAACTTCTGCCCCTTAACTCTCAAATCATGTCCTCTCGTTTGAATCTCCCCTGCTCTTAATGGAATCAGCCTATTCACATCAACTCTATCTATCCCTCTCAAAATTTTAAATACCTTGATCAAATCCCCCCTCAACCTTCTATGCTCCAATGAATAGAGACCTAACTTGTTCAACCTTTCTCTGTAACTTAAGTGTTGAAACCCAGGTAACATCCTAGTAAATCGTCTCTGCACTCTCTCTAATTTATTGATATCTTTCCTATAATTCGGTGACCAGAACTGCACGCAATATTCCAAATTTGGCCTTACCAATGCCTTGTACAATTTTAACATTACATCCCAGATTTGATCTGTATAAATAGTATGCAAGATGAGCTTTTCAATATATTTTGGTGGATGAGAGAATAGTAAACAAATGCCAATAACAATGATGTTATGGTTCACCAAAAAGATTTCAAGGGCATTTTCCAAGCATCTTCCATGTCCTCACAGAAATCACACAAGGTTTTGGAGGTCTCAAATGGAAAACAAAACCTACACTGCGGCTGGAAAGAGCAACTAAGAATAAAATGAATACCGCTCGTCTTCAGAGTCAGTTGACTTGACAGTCCAATTTCTCAAGCAAGGCAGAATACAAGCAGGCAGCGAAGCATTGCTGTGCCCAAATCTCAACAAATACTGTCATGGAATGAATGGAGTTAAATACTATCGCAATGAAATAATAATTCCTGCATATTCACAAGTGCAATTTTTGAAACTGCTGTGCTGCTGAATCTTTGGTTGTAACAGGGCTCCCCTCTCTAGGCGCAGCCCCTGAGGCCCCACAGTCCTGTGTCCACTGGAAGTCCCGAATGAGGGACTTGTCCAAGATGTCCTTCAGTGATGCTGGTAGATAAGTGCCATGGTGTGCACTGCCAATTTCGAGCCAAAGACTTCCACGTAGAGACAGAAACAATAGCTTATACAGAGGTAGCTCCACCAAGTGACACCGTGAGGTGGAATATTCTTAAAATGAGGACCCTTCGATTGCAACTAATTGGGCATCTGCTTCAACAATAAAACTAACACAATCCCTGAGCCTATTAAAATAAACTTAACAAACTTAAACAGAATGCACCAGGAAACCACATTACAAAGAGCGAGTTGCTCGAGAAGAACACAAGGAACTCTTAAACCATTGATAGCTGTTGTTAAGCAACAATTATCCAATTCAAGTGCTCTAGAAACCTCAGAGCCCAATGCTCTCTTCTCTGATGCCCTGCACAGGCCTGAAGAAGTCACTACAGGACACACCCCCACCCCACCCCATAGCTGGCTCCTGATGGCCCTGAAAGACCCGAAAACTCGATCCAGGGAAGACTCAAGAGACCCGGATAAGCATTCGGCATGGACTAGAAGGTCCGAGATGGCCTGTTTCCATGCTGTAATTGTTATATAGTTATATAGAATTCCAAACAATAATGAAAAATAAACCCAATACTTATAGAACGAGATTAACAACTAACAGAGTGTCCTAAAAGCATAGGTCAGTGCAAAGCTTCAAGAAACACAAGAATACATCGACGATTACAAGAATGTATCTTGTATATCTGGTGCTGTGCTTACATAGAAAAATATCACCTTCCATCTTATTGTGCACTCACCAGGCTTTTTGTCATTGGTGATAAGGTTCCAGCGTAGATCTAGCATATATCTATCACCAGGGGTGCAGCATCACAGTTAGCAAACAGGGAATCATAAAATTAAGGATCTTTTCCATGTTGGGGGTGAGATGCACTGACAGCTCTTTAAGCTCTTCCTGCCAGTAGGAGGTTTGAGAATAGTGGATGGTAGATTTAATTTCATCATTAAAAAAACAGAGGGGGAAGATTACTTTTTTTTTAACTCAATGAGATGTCGTGATGTGGAAATGAGTTGAAATTTTAAAAGAGATTTGAATGACTGTAAGGATGGAATTTTTGTAGGACTGTGGAGAAAGAGCAGGCAGTGGGACTTCCTCATTAACTGAACCAACAGGAGCAAAATGGGTTGAATGGCATCATTGTGTACTGTAAAATTCTGATTCAGAATTATCAGCTAACAATATGGTAAACCTTGCCCTTGACAGCTATTCCCTCTAGCTGAAAAGATCTACAGGGAAGTATACTTTTGCAAAGTTACATGGTGTTTGATTTCAGGTTTTTTTTTCCATTTTAGTCTATTTTAAACATTCCCAAAAGCCTAGTTGAAAAAATCATTTGCTTTTAACAGATAGAACTCCATACCAGCTATAAATGTCACCAAGCTGAATTTACACCTTTATTCTTCTCTAACAAAGTTGCATGTGGCTTTTAAACTACACTTTGAACTACTGGCCAATCCTTTCGTCTGTAGAAAATACTGGCCAAAGGCATGTAGACAATGGTAAATTCAAATAAGGTGACAGGGCTCTGAATGCACAAACTGCTGGTATTAAGAATTCAGATTTACTTAAAGATACTGAAAGTTCGTGCATCTTTTGGCAAACATCTGATTCTGATTCTCAATATACAAATAAGTACGACCATCAAGTAGGACCAAAAATTAAATTCTAATGGAAGGTCATCAAACTGAAATGCTAATTCCCTTCCTCTCTCCACAGTTGCTGCCTGATTTAATGAGTGTTCCAGCAATCGCTATTTCTACTCTTTCCAGCATCTGCCTCTACAAATCTTTTTTTTAAATTTCCCTGGAAATTGTTCAAATATGGAATTCTATTGCAATTAATTATTGAAACATAAAAAAGGTTTCCTTAAGACATAAAGATTCTGATATCAAAAATATGGGATCAATTAATGGTCCATATGAAAAAATACTGGCACAGATTCAGTCTATCTACAGCATTCTAATCTCAATCTGGATACCACATTTCAGACCTAATGAATCTTAGTACCAATGAAAAATGCTTTTCTCAAAGGTAAGAAGTGTTTATTTATTCTGGGTATTGTTTTAATGTACTTTGACTCCCAATTGAAGTTGACATGTATTTAAATGCCTTACAGCCTGACTTACATCCACAACCTCATCTACTGGCCCAGCAATTTCCTATAGCCCCACCACAGTTTTGATCACCCCATCATTAGCAGTCACTTGCTATCAATCACTTTATTCCCAAGCCCTGAAAGCCATTCTTACTCCCAGCCCATGTTCAAAACTTCTGTTACAAGCTAGATGTTGTCTCCGTTTCTCGCTGTCTGTCTATATGTCACATGTTTACTTCAGTAATTTCCTGTGAAGAGTTTGACCACTGTACGTTTCCACAGATGTGCCGCGGAGAGCATTCTAACAGGGTGCAGCACTGTCTGGTATGGAGGGGCCACTGCATAATATCAGAAAGAAAGCTGCAAAATGTTGCAAGCACAGCTAGCTCCATCATGGGCTCTAGCCTCCCCATCATCAAGGGTGTCTTCAAAAGGCGATGCCTCAGAAAAGGCAGCATATGTCATTAGGAGCCCTATCATCCAAGACATGCCCTCTTTTCATTGTTCCCATCAAGAGCCTGAAGACACTCAATGTTTTAGAAACAGCTCTCCACCATCAGATTTCTGAATGGACAATGAACCCATGTATACTATTTTACTACTTTTTTTCTTTATTTGTTCTTATTTTGCACTGTTTATTTCATTTTATTATATATTGTATTTTTGTTGTAATATATACATTTTTATTAAGTATTGCAATGTACTACAGCCACAAAACAACAATAATCATGAAATATGCCACTGATATTAAACATGATCCTGTATCTGATTCTAAAAGTGCAATGCAGATACACGGGAGCATGGAATCACAAACACGAGAAAATCTAAAGGTGCAGGAAATCTAGGGCAACACACTCAAAATGTTGGAAGAACTCAGCAGGCCAGGCAATCGATAGAAAATAATAAACAGTTGATGTTTCTGGCTGAGACCCTTCATCAGGACTCAATTTGGTGTCGGAGTTCGGTGTCTCTCTTAGCTTCACCGTCCAATAGCCGGAATGATTACCCGGGAGCCATTGAGCCAACAAGCTCAGAAACAGGCCATCAGTCCACCAATTTCAAGCCAACTATCAGTCACATACTTACACAAATTTAACACTAATTCTCTCCTTGTTCCCGTTAATCATACCTAAATTCTACCACTCAATTACATAGTAAGGACAGCATATTAATAAGGACAGCCGATTAATATATTGCAAGGACGCCCACAAATTATTTCATGCGCTGATATTATAAATTTATGGTACATATTTAACTAAACTTATGTAATGCCCTGGGACAGGTCTCTCTGCTAACGTGATGGTCTTTCTGTAGAAGCAGTATTGGAGTTATGGTTAGAGATAACGGGTGCTTTGGAGTGTGAACTGTCCAATGAGGGGAGTGTGTTTTTGTGTTGTGTGCCTGACATCGGTGTGAGCTGGGGTCTTTGTTCAGTGCAAGATGAAGAGAGAAGACGTTGGAGAAAACCAGTCATAGGATTCAACCTGGTGATCGACCGTGATTCAATGCAGCAAAGTGCCAAGGTTTGCTGAGGATTGGTGAATGTGACTTTTGGGAAGAGTAGAGCTCCTGCTTGTGCACATTTGACTATTTAATTATAATGAGCCTTTTTTTTTTGCTTTCTTTTTCTTTCTTTCTTTTCTTTGCTAACCCTCTGGTTAAGTTAAGATTCATAAATATAATTCCTTTAATTGCATGCAGTGTCCTGCTTATTATTTCTTGGCACTGAGTTGTAACAGGATAGCATCCATATCCACACAAACGGCAGTTTGGAGTGGGACAGCCATCCCAATCTCACAGAATAGGCGAGACTGGAGTGTGTATTCCCTAAATTTGGGCAGCCCAAGAAAACCAGGGTGGGGGTGGGGGGGTTCACTTAATTAATTTTATAAAGTAAATTTTTAAGCAAAAGACTAGTTATTGAGTTAAAAACAGGTAAGGGTGTCACAGTAGAGTAGCTGTTAGCAAAACACTTCACAGTACCACTGTTTGAAAGATCAAGGTTCAATTCCCACTGCTGTCTGTAAGGAGTTTGTATGTTCTCCCTGTGAGCATATGTATTTCCTCCAGGTGCTCGGGTGTCTTCCCACACTCCAGAAAAATGTGCAGGTTAGGATTAGTAAATCGTGGGCATGTTTTGTTGGCACTGAAAGCATGGCCACACTTGTGGGCTGACCCCAGCACATCTTTGGACTGACTTGCACGTTGACCAAGGGAGGGATGATAGAACAAATAAAATTCTTCCTATAGCATGAGACCAAAATAGCCAATTTGGCTTTTAGAAGCTCATGATACTATCTTACCTGTGTTACGTGTTGCACACTCCAGAGCTGTTGGGCTTGGCCAGGCCTGGGTCTTGTACTAGAGAACCAATGTTTTTCTGTTCACAGCATGAGGCCATTCAGCTCATTAGGCTCATTCTAGCACCCAGCAGAACAATATTGTTAATCCACTCTTCTTATTTCCACATAACCCTGTAACTATTCTTTTATACCTTTTGATCAATGCCCCTTTGGTTTTTACTTCCACTAAGGGGAAATTTTCAATGACGAGTTCGCAACAGAATAAGAGATTCTCTGAAAAGAGTTAAGCATTTCACAACCAGTGGATACTCTTAAAATGTTGGTTGTGGGATTAATATTGGCCCTAGGACACCAAGGAGAACTCCTCTTCACTTCATCCTGTTGTGTCTTCTAATAATTTTGATAAAAGGATGTTAATTAGTGAGCACTGCCGTGGGAGATCTGTGAGTGACTGGTATGTAATGAGATGGTGACATCAAATAAAACATGGACTTATAACTGGGGCCTTGAAGCTGCCTTTTGCTAAATAAAGAATTCATGGGGCCAAATGAACAATCCCATGAAAGATTAAACAGAAAAAAAAGAGGGGGGAAATTAACAACACTGCATTATTAACCAATGTGCGCATAATTCACAAAATTAGAAAATGATTGGGGCTGAAAGAACAAATTATTTTGGGTTGTTCATTTGTGTCAGGATGAAAATTGAATGAATATCCTTAAAGAGTAAGAAGCATTAAAACAAGGTCACAGTTTCTGTCTTTGCATTCTTAAGCGAGAAAGCAGAATTTACATAAGTCTTCTCAGCTTAATAAAAAATGCATAGACATTTTGAAAAAAACGGTTGTTTAATTTTGTTGTTGTATTTAGAATATTGGCTTCTCAATATTTTACAACACAGTACAGACCCTTCAAAGTATACCCGATGACCACTTTATTAGGTATGATTGCACACCTGCCAGTTAATACAATATGTAATCAGCCGATCATGTGACAGCAACTCAATGCATAAAAGCATGCAGACATGATCAGGAGTTTCAGTTGCTGTTCAGAACAAGCATCATAACATGGAAGAAGTGTGATCTAAGTGACTAAGTGACTGTGGAGTGATTGCTGGAGTCAGGCAAAGTGGTTTGAGTTTCTCAGATTCTGCTGGTCTCCTAGGATTTTCATAGTCAGCAGTCTCTAGAGTTTACAGAGGTTGGTGCAAACAAACAGAAAACATCCAGTAAGTGCAATTCTAGGCATGAAAATGGCCAGTTAATGAGAGAGGACAGAGAAGATAGGCCAGACTGGTGCAAGCTGACTGGAAAGTGACCACAAGTTACAACAGGGGTGTGCAGAAGAGCATCTCTGTATGCACACCATTCTAGTGCCTTGAAGTCAATGGGCTAGAGCAACAGAAGACCATGAGATACATTCACTGGCCACATTTTTAAATGCAGGGGATACCTAATAAAGTGGACAAATGAGTAATATTTGGACTCTGTTCCTGACTTCTGTTAACTTCTGGGCAGGCAACCTGTTGCCAATGCAAGTGATGTCTGGTTCCCGGGAGTGAATATTATATTTCTGCCCCAGCGAGGCTGTAAAATCCTGTTGGCATCCTTACACTCATTGCTATGAGTGGAACCTGCCGCTCAGGATGTACGAGGGAGGAGTCAGAGGAAGAAAGAGTCTGTTTGCTGCAGATTGGGAGTCTTTGGCAATTTGTAAACTAAAGGGCAAGATCCTGTGTTGCTTAGTTACTGGATGTATTCAAGACTGAGTTAAACAGTACCTTGGACACTAAGGAAATCAAGAAAAGCAGAAAAGGCAAGCTGGAGGCTGGAGGCTGAATGCCTGTCATGGGTTGTCAGGCCGTAATCTTTCCATAAAGAATGTTGATTCTTTATTCCTTTCCATATGTGCTGCCTGACCTACTGAGTTCTTCCAGCACTTTGTATGTGATATTCTGTATCTATACTTTATACTTCTAATCTAATTCCTTATTCCTTCTAGCTGTGCAAAGTTGTTTTCTGTTGAATGCCACACCAACACACCACAGCAAACCCCTAACACATGTAAATGTATATCATAAATAAAGTTAATCATTGATAGGTGGACATTTTAATGGTCAGGATGATGGTTTTTGAACACAAGGAGAGTAGAGGGAATTGATGAAGTTAATAACAGGTTTGTCTTGGACACAAGCGGAGAACCTGAGTTGACAGAAAGTCTGGCATTTCTGCAACATCTTCCATAGTGTTTCAAAGCACTTAGCAGCTAGTGGAGTGTAGCTACTGGTGTGGGAAAAGTAGATGAAGTTCACACACAGCAGGATTTCAATGTGATAAAGGCGAAATACTATTTTAGAACTGCTGGTGAAGCAATATTTATTAGGCCAAGTTATTTAGAAAGTTTTCTATTGTATGCCTTCAAAATAAACCCATTCAAGCTCTATTCCTTCTGGAAGGACACACGGGCTTGGGACATAACGTTTAGCTGAATCCAGTCAAAAGCAAAAGAAACAAAGTTTCAGCCTGTGGAACAATAAAATACTGCAGAACCTGGAAGTCTGAAAGAAAAATAAATGCTGAAAGTGTTCCACAGGTCAGGAAGCATCTATGGAGAAAGAAACTGACTTAATGTTTCAGGATGATCATCATATATGAGAACTATCTCTCTGGTAAAGTATCACGAAGTATCTAGGCCTTTCAATATTCAGCAGGTTTCAATGAGATCCCCCTCCTCCCCACCATTTTTTCTAACCTTCAGCGAGTACAGGTCCAGTGCCATCAACCACTACTCATACATTAACCCTTTCACTCCCAGGATCATTCTTGTAAACCTCCTCGGGGCACTCTCCAGTGCCATCAAATCCTTTCTTAGCTAAGCAGCCCAGAACTGCTCACAATACTCCAGGTGCATTCTGACTGATGTCTTATAAAGTCTCAGCATTAAATCCCTACTTTTATATTCTAGTCCTCTTGAAATGAATGCTAACATTGCATTTGCCTGCTGCAAGTTAACCTCTAGAGAATCCTGCATGAGGACTTCCAAGTCCCTATGCACCTCTAATTTTTGAATTTTCTCCCTGGTTAGAAAATAGATCATGCCTTTATTCCTTCTATTGAGTGCATGACCATACTATTCTCTACAACGCCTCTGCCCCTCCACCTACCTATGTAGAATCCACAAGTTTGGTCACAAAGCCATCAATTCCATCTCCTGATCATTAACACATATGAAAAGTAGTAACCCAACAAAAGTAACTGACCCCTACGGAACACCACTTGTCACTAACCAGTAAAAGCCCCCTTTGTTCCCTCTATTTGCCTTCTGACACTCATCAAATCTCCTCCCCGTGCTTGAATCTTTCCTGTAATATTATGGGATCTTATTTTTTTGAGCAGCCTCATGTACGGCACCTCACCAAAGGGCTTCTGAAAATCCAAGTAACCAACATCCACTGATTCTCCTTTGACTATCTTGTCTGGTATTTCCTCAAAGAAATCCAAAACATTTGTCAGGTAATAGTTGCCTACTGACTTTGGCCTACTTTATCATATGCCTCCAAGTACCTCGAAACCTTATTGTTTATATAGGACCTATCATCTCGCCTACCACAGAAGTCAGGTTAACTAGCCTATGATTTCCTGCCTTCTGCCTCCCTCCCTCCCTCATGAAACTGTGAGTGGCATTTGCAATTTTCCAATCCTCTGGAACAGTTCCAGAATTCACTGATTCTTGAAAGATCACTACAAGTGTATCATAAATTTCTTCAGTTACCTCTTTCAGAACCTTGGGGTGGACTCCATCTGACTTATCCACCTTCAGCCCTTTCAGCTTCCCAAGCACCTTCTCCTTATTTAAAGCGACTACACTCACTTCTGCCCCCGGCACTTTCTAATTTCAGGCATGCTGCTGGTGACTTCCAAAGCGAATACTTAATCAGTCCATCAACCATTTCCTTCTTCCCCATTACTAACTCTTCAGCATCATTGTCTAGAAGTCTGATGTCAACTCTTGCATCTCTTTTGTTCTTTAAATCTGAAAAAAAATTCAGTATCCTCTTTTATATTATTGGCCAGCTTACCTTCATATTTCATCTTTTCACTCCTTATTTACCATTTTAGCCTAGATTCTGTGCATGTCCTTAGAGAGGAAGGAAGCTACATTCTATCAAACAATAAATTTCTTCAAATAATATTAGTAATTCATCATAGTCAACATCTTGGTGACTTGTACTATTTATTTTTTAAAAAAGCCAACTATTGAATAAACACTTGCACTTGCTTCTACCCGCAATATCTAAATTGCTTTGTACTTATTTATGTATGCGTTCACACAGGAAGCCCATTCAGCCTGTGAGTCAATTCCCTCTTTGTTCTTTTCCTGCAGCCATGCAACTGAGTTTCTTATGTGTTCAGAGAAGCTCTTCTGCACGCCACTGTGATAAAGTGTGTGGTTATTTCAGTTACTCCCTGTCAGCCTGAACTTGTATAGCCATTCTCCTCTGACCACTCTCATTAAGGCATTTTCACCCACAGGATTGCCGTTCACTGGATGTCACTTTTACTTTGGTTGTTGCACTCTTCGCTGTAAACTCCAAAGAATGTTGTATGTGAAATTCCCAGGAGATCTGCAAATTTTGAGAAACCACCCCGTCTGGCACCAACAACCATTCCGTGGTCAAAGTCCACTTAGATCACATTTCTTCCTCCATTCTGATGTCTGATCTGAACAACAACTGAACCCCTTGACCATGTCTGCATGCTTTTATGCATTAAGATGCTGCCTCATGATTGGCTGATTAGATATTTACATTAACAAACATGCATACAGGTGTACCTAACTAAATGTACATATCTCATTCTCATTTCTAAAATCTTTATTAAATAGTCTTAGGTAAAGTGAGCCTTATGCAATTGACCTCTCATTATAAGACCATAAGACATAGGAGCAGAATTAGTCCATTTGGCCCATCAAGGCTGCTTCGCCATTCAATCATGGCTGATCCATTTTATCAATGATTTGAGGCCTAACAACATCATCAATTTGCACGATCCTCCTCCCCTTGAATTTGTCTGCTGCTATCCTTCTTTTAACCAAATGGAATAAAACTGAATTTACATCTAAATTCCAAACTTCACCTTTTTTTTTAATTCAACAGGACCTACAACAGTATCTTTATTAAATTTCTCCTAATGATATCACATTGAGATCTTGCTAAGAGTAAAATGTAGAAATGTGTGTTTTCCTTCATAATGGTGCTGATTGCATTTAGAAGTACATAACTGGCCTCAGCATTTTGGGATGTCATATGAACCAAAGAACTGACAGGCTGCTTCCCAGGGACACTCATGGAGACAAACATCAAGGGATGCTGGCAGATCGTTATCTTGTTAAAAGACAACCTTTTGTCTGCCAGCACATCGGGATGTCTGTGGAGGAATGCTACTAGTTGCTACATTCCATACAGAGGGACACACTGCAGCTTGGTGTAAGGAATAGGTGCGGAAGGCGCGTGTTGGCACGTGGCCAAGTGGTTAAGGCTTTGGACTAGCGATCTGAACGTCGTTAGTTCGAGCCTCAGCCAAGGCAATATGTGTACCCTTGAGCAAGGTGCTTAACCACACACTGCTCCTGCACATTTATTGCCCAGTGGTGGCGGTTGGTGCAGTATGGACAAGACAAGAAGGACCACAGTATAGAGATCTTCTGCTACTGGAGAGGGAGAAGCCACATTGGGTGAGGAAACCGCTCAATTATTGTAACAGCCCAGAGGGCCACATGATTAACAACAGCATCTGTACACAATAGAACCATACTGAAAGCATTGACTATGAATGTAAGAATGAAAAGGCTTATTCTTGGTTCATGGCTTATTCATGTATTTTTTTTAATTAAGCTTATTTTGATTTTTAAAAACTGCTGTAAAATGCGGGCCTTTCTGTCTTCTTTGTAGGGGTGCAACAGTGGCACAACTAGTGGAGTCACTGCCACCCAATGCCAGAGACCTGGGTTCAACCATGACCTCTGATGTTGTCTTTGTGTTTGCACACTCTCCCTGTGAGCATACAAGATTTCCTCCCACATCCAAAAGAAGAGCAAGTTGGAAGGTAATTGTCCCAAGTAATTTGTAGAACCTTCAGGATCAGTGGTGGAATTGATGAAAATGGGAGCAAAATAGAAAAAGAGCATTAATGTAGGATTAGTGTAAATGTGTGATTGATATACAGTGTGGACTCAATGGGCTGAAGAGCCTTTTGCCTCCGTATATCTCTTTATGATTCTCATTGACTTAACTGACACGGAAAATGATGAATTTAGCTTTTACATTTCCCAAGTCGTGCGACGATTGAATGTTTATAAAAATCCAAATCACCATTGACAGTGTTAGCTGATAAACCTTTTAAATTATTCATATCACATTTTCTGTCAACTGTGAATTGTTTATTTTGTAATGCTCTGCTAAAATAATCACAGGAATGCATTAAGCATTCATCCAACAGTCTCATGAATGGCAATTTTGTGAGCATGGCTGCAGTTGTCTGGGATGTTATCCACTGAAATGTTTTGATCTGCCAGCATAGAGTGGACAGCTCCCAGATCTTAGATTTTGTGTCTGATTTGAGTTACAATAGCTGGCATAATTTACATCAAAAGCCACTTCCTTTATTAAATATTCTTCTAATATTTGTATATCTGTGCACTTGTAATGCTACTGTGACACTGTAATTTCCTTTGGAACCAATAAAGTATCTATCTATCTATCTATCTATCTATCTCTCTAAAGAATGGGAAGAGGCCTGGTGTGAGAGGGGAATTAATGCTATCTAGTAACATCCCTTCTCGGGCACCATTGGTTGAGCAGAAGATCCCAATATGGTGACCTCAACCAGCACAGACTCAGAATACGAGGATGTCCCTTTAGAACAGAGATGAGGAGGAATTTCTTTAACCAGAGGATGATGAATCTGTGGAATTCTTTGCAACAGGTAACTGTGGAGGCTAAGTCATTGGGCATATTTAAAGTAGAGGTTGATAGATTCTTGATTAGTCACAGCATCAAAGATTATGAGGAGAAAGCCAAAGAATGAAGTTGAGTTTGTTAACAAATCAGCCATGATTGAATGGCAGAGCAGACTCGATGGGCTGAATGGCCGAACACTGCTCCAATACCTTGTGGTATCAATTGATAAAAGCTTTTTCTCGTACATGAGGCGAACACCAACCCTGCAGCATATTTTGAGATGGCTAAGGAACTCTAACCCAAGTTGAGGTGCCCATGCAATTGCACCCAAGGCAAGGTTTCCTTATAACAACACCACATGGGTGAGAAGTTCTTCAAACTCAACCATCAAGTTTTGGTTTTCTTTGAACTCTGTGCCCAAAGAATGGTGCAACAATGTGAAAGGGGCCACTGGATAAGGTGAATGAAGCAATTGAAAATATGTTTATAATGTCATCTCTATTTAGTAGAAGTTCTACAGATGTTACATCTCCTAGAACATCATAGAGATAAATGAGCAAAATTCATTCAATGGTTCTGTTTGGTGGATAATCATTGTCTGAGACATTTGTGATGATTCCCCCACTCCTCACCAATTGCTTCCAGATGATCCACTATGTCAGTCTAAAAGGCAGATGTAGTCTTGCTTTAACATTCCCTTAACAAACAATCTCTTGCTTTGGGTGATTCCATGTTAATTCAAAATCACTTAATTCAAATTTCTGGATAATTTGCATTGAATTGTAATTACAAAATATCTCCTGCGCTCTTTGAATTCAGCTACTTAATGTAAACAAATGGATTAGCTCAAATGTTTGCAGGCAAAACAAAACTGCTTCAAGTTGCAAGACCAGCCATGAAGTGTAGAAGGGATGCACTGTCATAAAAACTAATGATAGCTTGCCATCTGGAACTGAGGTCATTCATTCTGTCTTTCTTGTGATAGCTCTTCGCTGGAGTCAGCCAACTAATACTATTTCCCCTATTCTATCCTCAGTGACCACAAGACCATAAGACATGGGGACAGAATTTGCCCATTCAACCCATTGAGTCTGCTTTGCCATTTCATCATTGCTGTTTTATTATCCCTAACTCCCCATTCTCCTGCTTTCTCCCTATAGCCTTTGACTCTCTTGCTAATCAAGTATCTATCAACCTCTATTTTAAATATACTCAATGGCTTTGCCTCCACATCTACTTGAGGCAATGATTTCCTCAGATTCACCATCCTCTGAAAAAAGAAATTCCTCTTCATCTCTGTTCTAAAGAGACACTCTGCTATTCTGAGGCTGTGCACTAGAATATTTTCTTTTTCAAAGAAGTATTCAGACCTCAGTAAAACAAGGTACTGTTTCATCTGTGAATTGTTTACTCTTTGTGCTGTTTTAGAAGATCAGATGT
The DNA here is from genome assembly GCF_030144855.1 of Hypanus sabinus. NCBI lineage: Eukaryota > Metazoa > Chordata > Chondrichthyes > Myliobatiformes > Dasyatidae > Hypanus > Hypanus sabinus. The sequence continues at coordinate 21,164,726 of NC_082730.1, read as the reverse complement.
AATACAGGATGCTCTGTGTTGATTGAACTATGTTGAATGTTCTATATTGATGGAACAAAGCTGGTATTCAATAATAATTTGTCATTTATTTCTCTGTTGGTTAGTGAATCTATTAACTTATTTCTTTGCTCCAAAGCCATACTCAACTTGGCAACATCCAAAGTGGAAGGAACTACTGAGACATTCCTGATTTTGAACTCAAATTATGAGACCTTTAATCCAATTTTTGATTTCTTCACACCTGTAGCTTATTTCTTTTCTCCCTTGCATTTTGCTGTAATTTACTCCTTGATATATTTTACAGAAATTCTAAGTCCCAAGATAGGTAGAAACAGGAAAGAGAAGTCAGAATAAAAATGAATTGTTTTCTGTCTATGCTGTTTTAGAAGATCAAATCTAACACAGGAATACTCTATGTTGATGTAGTAATGTTGAATTCAATTTAACAAAGCAGGTAATCAATAAGTTTGTTATCTATTTCTGTATTGGTTAGTGAATCTGTTAGCTTATTTCTCTACTCCAAAGCAGTACTCTACTTGTGAACTCACCCAAAGTGAAAGGAATTGTTTCTCAGGCATTTCTGGATATGATCTCACATTATGAGAGCAACACACACAAAATGCTGGAGGAAATCAGCAGGCCAGACAACATCTATAGAAAAGGGTTCCGTCGACATTTCAGCTGAGACCCTTCAGAGGACTGGAGAGCAAGAGGAGAAGTCAGAGTAAGAAGGAGGAGAGAGGGAAGGAAAAAATGCAAGGTGGTAGGAGAGAGGGAGGGGTGAAGTAAAGAGCTGGGAAGTTGACTGGTGAAAGGGCTGGAGAAGGAGGAATCTGAAAGGAGAGGACAGAAGACAATTGAAGAAATGAAAGCAGAAAGAGAGGTGATGGGCAGTAAGGTGACAAGGTGAGAGTGGAAAACAGAAATGGGGAATGTTGATCACATCATGAGGTCTTTAATCCAATTTCTAATTTCTTCATAACTTTAGTCTATTTCTTTTCTCCCTTGCATTTTTCTCTAATTGACTTCTTGATATATTTCATAGAAATGCTATGTCACAATAAAGACAGAAGCAGGAAAGCGGGTCAATCTGTGAATTCAGAACAGGAAATGGAAGGCATCAATGACTTGTTTCTCCATGCACACAGGCGAAGCGAAATGAGCACAAACTAAACAGAAAAGGGCAGATTTGCACCAATAATTTTAGATTTGAATGTAATATTAATTGCCTGAAATGAAGTCAGAAAAAAAGCAAAAAAGAAATAGTTTGTGATAAAGAAGCTTCTGAGGTATGTTATGGATCAACAACCCTATGAAAACTTCAGAACATTTTAAACGTGATGAAAAACCAGTTTCTTTAATTGATTCAATGTAATGTAGTTAATAAGAAAGTTTACTTCAAAATTTGAGGTTGTGGAGATAAATTTTATTTGCAAAACAGAGCTGAAATGGTCAATAAAGCTAAACTGAGATGATTTGGAAAAGCCTTTGGCCATTGGGTAATCAAATCTAGAGAACCCCAAACAGACTCTTGGCAACAGATGATTCTACCTGGGTTGGTATCAAGAGCAAAGAAAGATCTATAAGCCAGAAGAGCATAAGTTTAAGATCCAACAAGTGGGACCTCCAATGTAGTAACCATGATGCATCTATAATTTCACCCAGTTGTCCACATCAGGTAGGTTCTAAATTTGTTTGACTACATTGCTATCTGGTCCATTCTTAACTGATCCACCTCAGACGCCTGAATGGCCCCTCTATGTCGCAAGCAATTTAACTGCCTGTCCAGCCAAAAGAGTGTTGGTGAGTAGCCTGGTGGATAAGGCATCGGTCTAGTGATCCGAAGGTCACTGGTTTGAGCCTCAGCTGAGGCAGCGTGTTGTGTCCGTGAGCAAGACACTTAACAACACATTGCTCTGCGACGACACCGGTGCCAAGCTGCTTGGGTCCTAGTGCCCTTCCCTTGGACAACACCGGTGGTGTGGAGAGGGGAAGGCTTGCAGCTTGGGCAACTGCTGGTCTCCCACACAACCCTGCCCAAGCCTGCACCCTGGAAACCCTCCAAGGCACAAATCCATGGTCTCACAAGACTAACGGATGCCTATCTATCTCTATCTAGCCAAAAGATGTCGGCAGAAAGCTTCTCCCCCTTCTCCTGATGTGTGTTCTGAAACCCTGCCATGAGCTTCATTGGGCTTCTTGTCGTGCCAATGGCACTTTCCAGTACTTTCAGGTATGGGGTACCGCAAGCTGATAGCTCTCACAATGTCTGCAGCCCATCCACTCAAACTCTCAACCAATCTCTATTGCTTTACATCATCAGAGCACTGAACCTCATCTAACAACTGAGAGGTCTGCTTTGCCCAAGTCTCATACTCCTCTTCCCCTTTAGGGGTGGGCTTTGTTCCTGAGAATAGGCAGAGCCTAAGATAACTAGGACTTTCAACCTGAACATTTTTCCGCTTATTCGCTAGAGATGTAAGAGCAGACACTGACTCAGAATTCTCACTCTTTCCTGGGGGATGGGGACTAATTAGACTTTCCAAATCTGACCACTCCTTCCTCTCACTCCTCAGAAACGATAGAACCCTGTCTTTGAAATCTCCACCCCCAGCTATGGGAATCTCCACTTGTGGTTCGGCCCGCTCTGCTACCGTTACATCAGTGCTAATCTGCATTAAAATGAGAGCTGCATCCACCAATTTATCAAACCTCCACCCCACAGTCGCAACTTTAGCAGTACTTAATAGGCGAATTAACAATTATCTGGAGTATGAATATCTACTCCACTGGTTCAATGCTCAGGGCAATCACACAGCAGCCAACAAAATCAATCCCAAATGATACCCCCACAATTGTAACCCTCAGGTTTGGATAGTGGTTTAACCTAGGGGAAGACAGCCTCCAGCCCAGCCAAACTTGAGAAATCTTGTTTGTGTGGATGCTGCATGATGTGTTCCTGTTACAAATCAGTATCACAAAATAACAAACAACACACAATATGCAATTAAACGATTGAGCCTTATGTTTCTTAATTTGACTATAGGATTAGTAAAGATATGGTTGACTCTCGAGGTCCAAGGAAGACTACGTTGTACAGGGTAGCAATGTTTTTTACGAGGCCAAATTGCGAGCTCAATATCAACCCGGCACGGACGGAGAGCACGCTCGGGGGCAGCCTGTCCCTAGATCGAACTTGGGAAGCTCCGTTCTCGAGCCCAGCGCTGATCTCACTGCGCCACCAGCCAACCTTGATTGCACAATGTAACCAGTGCGTGAAAGATATTAAAGTGGCAAAGACTTGCACAGACGCAATCCCACTCTCTCGTCCTCAGAAGTCAGGACCCAGTGTCACGAAGAATCATTACGTCTGGCAACTTCCTTGGCTGCATTGGATGGCCGCAACTTCTTAAGTGCTCGGCCGTGCCCTATGCACTCCACAATGTGCTGCTGCAAAGCCTCCTCAGCCATTGAACACCCGGGGTTTCCTCCGTCTGATCCACTGAAGCAGCCTTCGCATGCTGGGAGGAGCAAATTCCTATCTCACCAAGGGTTTCCGACCCGTCGGCTACCCTCACCTGGTTTAGCCGGCTTGTCGAAGCCGTTGCCCAGGGTGTGGTTGCTGTCGCTTGCAAACAGCTACGAGGAGCCATAGGTGAGAGCTGGGCGTTGGTGGGGACCAATAGATGACAAGCCACTCCAAGGAGTGTGAGAAGCCCTCCATCTAGAAGTGCTACCCCGCCCATGCACCCCAAAGTGAAGATAACAGAAAAGAAAAATGGCCCATTCTCATGAGACATTCTAATGCGCAATGTTGGAGCTCGTGGTTTTCCCGTCTGTTCTTTCTCCATCAATTTTCCCCGGCGCCGTCAACTCCTGACTCTATTCCAAGTCCACTCTGTCCTGCAGTCTACGACTTCCTCGTTCTGGCATCTTCTCTCTCCATCTTCCGTCGAACAAAAGACCACAAAACCTTCTTTCAGGCACACAAAAAAGAAAAACACTCTCATCGGATGGCGCACATTCCAAAGCCCCCATTATCTCTAGTCATAACCCAAACATTGCTGCTGCAGAGAAACCATTACATCAGCAATGAAACCTTACAGAGTATTACACAATAATAGACCAATACAGTTCATACAAATTGATAATTATCTAAGATGACGGTGCTGGACATTGCCACAGCTGTCTGAACAACTTTAGAGCCCCTACTGAAGGGGAAAATTGTGCTCCATTCCTGATTGACCTCAGTAAAGAAACACAATGGTGCCGATTTTAAACAACTAATTACAACTTTCACTGAGGGATGAAATGCAACTCCTAGTCCTCAGTAACACCAATCAGGGACCTGAGTTGGCATACACTCAGTGGCCACATTATTAGGCACACCTGTACACCTGCTCATTAAAGCAAGTATTGAATCAGTGAATCACGAGGCAACAACTCAATGCATAAAAGTGTGCAGAAAAGTTCAAGAGGTTTGTTTGTTGTTCAGACCAATCATTAAAATGGAGAATTGTGACTTTGACTGCAGGTGTCAGACAAGGTGGTTTGAGTATCTCCGAAACTGCTGATTTCCTGAGATCTTTACGCAGAACAGACTCTAAAGTTTACAGAGAATGCTGAGATAAACAGAAATCATCCAGTGAGTGGCAGTTCTGTGGGAGAAAATGCCCTGTTAATGAGAGAGGTCAGAGAAGGTTGGCCAGACTGATTCACACTGACTAGAAGGCAACAGTAACCCCAATAACCATGCATGACAAATGTGATGTGCTGAAGAACATCTCTGAATGCACAACATGTCGAATCTTGAAGGGATGAGCTACAGCAGCAGAAGACCATGAATAAATGCTTAGTTGTCACTTTTTTAGGCATAGGAGGTACTTAGTAAAGTGGCCACTGACTGTATCTCAGTACAATAATAAACCAATACCAATTCCAATTTATACAAATCGATGTTGTTCAGGATCAAGATCCTGGACATAGCCATAGCTGTTTGAAAAAGTTTAGAACCCTACTGAAGGGGAACATTGTGCTCCATTCCTGATTGACCTCAATAAAGAGACACAAAGGTGCACACTTTATGGAAGTTATTGAAACTTCCACTCAGTGCAGAAATACAGCTTCTAGTCCTGTTTATGTAACGCCAGTCAGGGAGCTGTGCTGACATATAAAATCAAAACGGACCTGAATGCACAGAATAAATGCCAGATTCTTTGTGATGCCTCTGAATGTGATCTAATTATGTTGTTAGGGTTAGATGCAGCAGAGTGGGAGGGATGTGATTATGGAACATTAACAGTTGCAAATACAAGCAATTTTCTGGTTTTTTGTGCAATGAATTTTCAACAATATGTTGAATCAGGAAAATTGGTCCCAATGGAGACACAAGAGACTGCAGATGCTGGAATGTGGAGCAACAGAAAATCAAATTAGTCCAAATATTTAACATAAACCTATCATCAATGTTCCCTACCTCTTTCACCTCCAGAAGCACTGAAGATTTTGTAATCAGCATCTTCATAAGGATGAGATAAAACCGGGAAATAACATCATGTAGCCATGGAAACATGGAATAATAGGAGGCACGTTAGGCCATTTATTTATCTCTTTGAGTCTTATCTGCCATTCCCCAAGAGCAAGGCTGATCTGTAATCCTAATTCATATTGCTAACCTTTGCCCTAATTTCTTCAGTTAACAAAAGTCTATTCAATCTAAGATTTAATAATGGTTATTGCTACTTGCAGAAAAAAATACTGAATTACTACTACTTTCTATGTGTCGAACTGTTTCCTGAATTCACTGCTGAAATATCTGGCTCTAATTTTTAAGCTGTGACTAATCTTAGACCTCTCAATCAGCAGAAATGTTTTCTTTTTATCCTATTAGATTGCCTTTGATAAAACATACATTTTAATCAAATTTACTGTAAACTTCCATGTTGTAACATAACCCTCAATCTTTTTGGCAAATCAATGCTTTACACCCTCCTCTTTTATGTAGCTCATGGACTTCCAGGCATGGTATTATCAGAGTTTTTGTAGAGCTATAGGATAACTTCATTCCCTAATGTTCCCTTAGATATTAAAGCCAGCGTTTCATTAGCCTTCATTTTTGGTGCTTATCCATGACACATTAATGGTACATGAATCTCCAATTCTTTGCTTTTTCACCATTTCAATGGGCTGCTGCCCTTGGTACCAGCAGAGTGAACTCCATGAAATAATTAAATTGCTCCAAAATTAATACTACCAAAAACAGATAAAAGAAATCCCTGATCAGCCAAGCAACTGCTGGCTGATCTAAGAAATAAGTCAGATGTCATTATAAATCCAGTAGTGGTTAGCGTAGTGTAGTAGCGGCAGCAATAGGGGTTCAATTCCCTCCACTGTCTATGAGGACTTGTATATTCTCCCTATGACTGTGTGGGATTCCTCTGGGTGCTCTGGTTTCCTCCTACATTCCAAAGATGTATGGGTTAGTATTGGTCATTTTGTTGTAATTGGGCAGTGCAGGCTGTGTCTCTAAATAAACTAATAATAAATAAAGCAAGTAGCAGTCACTCTGGACAACAATATCCTTTAGAAGCACACAGTCAACTTCATATTGGAAACTGCTCCACCAGCATAGTTAAATCTATGGATCTGGAAATCCTTTTAAAGTTGCCAAAAATATTTGTACTTATGGAAAAAATGCTAACTGCCTAAGGTAGAGCAACTGTCACCAAGGTAATTCACTAAAATACTAAGAACATGGAAATATCCAAGTCATTGGAAGGACTGAGAATGATGAACACTGGAGCAGAGTCTTTGGAAGAGCTGGAAACCCTGGCAGAGATCAAATGCTCGAGGATCAAGATCATTGTCACTGGGTGTTGCGCAGATCTTGGAGTTTACTTATGTCAGTATGGGATTGCCCACTCCACCATTGCTCAACTGGAGCTGACAGTCAATGTCTCCTTCCTTTGTAAGTACAAGCATCTTCGATCCAAAGGCTGAGCATTTCCATGGGCATTCAGGTGGTTACAGAGCAAAGCACAAGATCTGGAAGTTGCCAATGGCTTAGGCAGTGCCTTGTGGACAGAAAAATCAAAAGAAATTTATAAACCGCTCTAGTTTCTATAAAAGATTTGGTGGGTAGGATTAAACCAAATGTAATGCCTTCATCCCAGACAGGTGGGAGACAGAAAACAGTTACTTATCAGCTAGTTAGGCAAACATGTGCTTTTGGAAAAATGGGGCAACCCGTTATTGAGGAAGCACAGAGCGTTCCCAGGTAACAAACAGGTTCCTCTCTTTCAGACATTGCCAGGCTTGCTCTTCCTAATCTCCACCCAGCTAACAGAAATCACCTGCTAGTCACTTCCAACTCATCGCCGCAGCCTATTTAAACTCAGATCTCATCCACAATCCACGTTCACTCACTCAAGCCCCATAGCCTGACTCACTCAGTCTGTCCTCCTGCACATCCCGATGGCTCTACACACAAGGGACGCTCTGGTGCAGCCGGCAACTTTCTGGACTCTGCGCGTGCAGCTTGGACTTCCTACTGAGCCTATCTCTCATCCCCTCGTCTCCACCACTACCATTGACGGATGTCCCTGGTGGGGTGGGGAGAGGGGTCTGGGATGATCAGAGTGTCCACGAGACTTGTGAAAATGAGCTCTCCACTCATGACACTCACTTCGGTTGGCCATCCGGCTCACTGCTGAGCTGGGGACCCATCTGCCCGACCACCCAACTGCAGGCTCAGCTTACTTCATCCCATAAATTTGTGAAGATGGTGGATAACCTTGTCCTCACCAAACTGCCAGAGGAATGGCACGACCTTGCCATTGCCTTCAGTAAAAGGGAAGCCAGCACCCTGTTGCCAAGCAGACCACACCACTCTGTGATTGACTCTCTCCTGGGCACCGCCCCTCCAAGGACATTTATTCTCCATCTTCCCTACGGAGATCTAAGCCACAAATGATTATATTGCCAAAGTGCTACAGCAAAGTTTCATTTGATCATACCAATCCATAGCCAGTGCAGGATTCTTCATTTTTTCAAAAGGAAAGGTATGGGTCTCTGTCCTTGGATCAATTATTCTGGACTCAACAGGACGACCATTAAGAACTGCTATCCTCTCCCCTTGTTGGACAGCGCATTTGAACCACTCCAAGGGGGGTCCAAATCTTCAACAAGCTGCATCTGCGGGCCACATACAACCTGCTCCACATCTGCCAGAGGATTGAATGGAAGAGAGCGATCATAACACCCACTGGCCACTACAAATACTTGCTGATGCCTTTCAGAATTTCCAATAGCCTGGATCTTTTCCAAACCTTCAATCACAAAATCCTCCAAGACCTGCTACAGAGCTGTGTGTTTGTCTACCTCGACAACATTATCATCTTCTTCAAGGATCCCAAGACCACATTTGTCGTGCCCATTTAGTCGTTCAGTGTTTCCTTGGAAACCAACTTAACTGCAAGTTAGAGAACTTCCAGTTCCCCAGTTCCCCAGTTCCTTGGTTATGTCCTTCCACCACAAGGCATAACCACAAACCCAGAGAAAATGCACGCCATCATTGAATGGTCCAATTACCCTCCCTCAAACAGCTACAGCACTTCTTGGGCTTCTCCAATTTCTACCATCGTTTCATTATGAAATGTTTCATCCCTCACCAGATCACCTACCTCACAGATGATGCTTTCAAGGAGCTCAAGAGATACTTCATCACCGCTCCCTTTCTCAGCCATTCAAACCCTTTTGGACCTTTTGTGGTAGAAGTGGATGCTTCTGACATGTGCACTGTGGCCACCTTTTACCGGTGAGGAGTGGACAGGAGGACACACCATTGTGCCTTCTTCTCACTCAAGTTCAACTCTACACAGCACCATTAGGGAGTAGGAGAAAGGGAGCTACTCACCATCAAGTGGGCCTTTGAGGAATGGAGATAGGGGCTAATGGTAAATACCAAGCCCCTCCTGATCTGTACTGACCACCAGAACCTCATACCATTCAGCAGAGCCACCAACTCGACTCACGTCAGCCTCGCTGAGTCCTGCTCTTTGAATAATTTCAAATAATCCCGTAAGAACCCAGCTCCAAGAACACTAACATGGACACCCTGTCATGATGATCGGACCCTTAGCCCATCATTCCATCCTCATAGATCTGGGACCTTGAGAACTGGATCTGACAGGCCCTGCAGCACAAGCCTGCTCTGTCCAACTCACCTGACAACCACATGTACATGATGGCAGCTATGCACTCTGAGGCACTCCAGTGGGCACAATCCTCATCCCTCTCCAGCCATCCAAGCGTGTGACAGACTCTGAATTTCCTGTGACGCCAGTTCTGGTGGCCCACTGTGATTGCAGATATACTTTAGATCATCATTGGCTGCCCTCAACATGCCCAGTCCTATTTCTCTTACCAACTGCCCTCCGGCTCCTGCAGGCCCTGCCAGTCCCTCGACACCCATGGTTCTACATTGCCATGGATTTCCTCAACGGTTTGCCACTTTCCAAAGGGTCCATGGTATTCCTGACAGTGATGGACCAATTTTCCAAGATGACCCACTTCATTGCCCTCTCCAAACTTCCATCAGCCACTGAGATGGTGGAACTTGCTCTCCAAGATATAGTTCAGCTTCACAGTTTGCCTCAGGACACTGTGTCAGCCAGGGCCCACAGTTTGTCATTCACTCTTGACCAACCTTCTCCACCATACCGCAGACATCTGCAGACCACTGTCAGTTAGAACAAGCCAATCAGCTAGTGCTTCACTCCTTTTCTCTCGTCCTACCCAGAACATGTTCTCTTCTCATTGCTACCCTCAGGAAGGAGGTACAACACACACACACACACACACACACACACACACACACACACACACACACACACACTCAACATTTCAGGGACAGCTTCTTCCCCTCCACCATCATATTTCTGAAAGTACAATTTACTCACAATTTTTGCTCTCTCTTTTACTACTTATTTTTAAAATATATTTCTTATTGTAATTTGTAGTTTTTTATTATTATGTATTATAATGTACTGCTGCTGCAATACCATATGTTTTTCCAACATATGCCAGTGATATTAAACCTGATTAATTACTTCATTTAAGAAGGAATACCCTTGCAAGGGAAGTACTTCCAAAAATGTTCACTTGGTCAATTCCTGGAAAGTTCTGAGAATGTGAAAAGCACTGTGTAAATGGAAAACTGTTCTTTGTGTGCCTGTGAACTTGAGAGCTTGTGGTATTACCTCACACTTCAAATCCTGTCAGGTGCAACTGGAGAAATGAGAGGGGCTTATCTCACTGGACAACAGCCAGATTATTTTTGTTTTGTACCTTCACAGAAGAGACACATATCTACAACTTATTATAAAAACCTTTGACCCACATTCTGCATCTTATCTAAGACTGAGGCAATACTATGAACCTAAATGATAGTTCCTGTCAAGGGACTTCTATAGACAATGATCAGGTACATCCAGGAAGATGCAAAGGAAGACTTTATCAATAAACTAAGGTATGAGGACATCAACATTTCTCCTCATACATATTGCAATGTTATTGATTTCTATCCAGAGATTCCATGGCGTTGAACAAGGAATTTCTGATACATTAGTTCATAAGTAGAGTTGTCTGATGGAACCTGATCCACAAGTATGTGAGTGTATTATAGTTGAGATGCATTTGAATTCTTCATCTTAATTTGACCAGCCCCATTTGGAGACTCGTCAGCATGGCAGGGATTGAACTCTGGGTTTCCACTTCTCCTTGTGTGGAGACCAGCATTGCCTTGAGCTTTAATATTATATCCTTTTCCAAACACACTTGTAGCATCCTCTGAAACTTCCTTGCCATCCACTCTTGCACAATTCAATCTATCCTGCGACACGATGATGGGAATTAGTCAGAGTATTCCAATAATCTGCTCCTCTTCTGCCGTTACCTACTATTCCTGTTGCCAGTTTCCAGTTTATTCAACCAATTGTTCTTTTATTTTGTAATTCAAATTTTTATTATTATTTATTCTTATTTTACAAAGCAGCACAACATATCATAGAGCAGACACAGTACAGCATATTTACACAGCCATCCCATGACAGGAAAACATATAAAACTAAGAAACAGAAAAAAAACTTCTAATTTAAGTTTAAATTAACATAAAACCAAAATTGATCCCACACGTCTTGCACTTTTCCCTCACTGTTAATTCTTCCCAATGTGTGTTCATATGATGAAATCTTAACCATTTCCTCAGCAACCAATTGCTCATTAATATTTCCGCTAACTCTGCTTTTCCTCTGACCAGTTGACCACTGATACTTGGGCATGTCATCTTTTTGAATATATTTCTCATCAGCTTTCACATTTCTAATCTCAGAAAAACCAGAGTTTTTCTCAGAAAAAACGGATCAAGCATTCTTTATTTCTCTTTCCACTAGGTGCTCTTCTACATTTGGCCGATTGAGTGTACACTTCCCCTGGACTTGCAGTGCAATCGGCTATGGCATGCTGATCATAAATAGGTTTTCTACCTATTTAACCTGTTTCTAACCTAACCATCTCACTAAATCCTTCAATAATCTAAACAACTCAGTTACACTACTTCCTCAAACTTACAACTAAGACAATCTCAGGACATTGGAGTCTTAAGGTCATAGCACACTACTGTACAGAAACGGTTTCTTCAGCCCCCTTAGTCTGTGCCGAACTATTATTCTGCCCAGTCCTATCAATCTGACCCAGACCATAGCCTTCCATCCCCCTCCCATCCTATTGTTGACATCGAACTTGCAACCACCACTTCCACTGTCAGCTTATTCCATGCACTGAACACGCTCATTTCATTTCACCTTTCACCCTTAACATATGACCTTCTATTTCTAACCTCAGTGGAATAAGCCTGCTTGCACTTACCCTATCAAAACCCCTCAAAACTCTCTTCATTCTCCTAAACTCTGGGGGGGGGGGGAAGGGTCCTGAACTATTCAAGCTTTCCCTATAACTCAGATCTTCAAGTACTATCAACTTCCTTGTAAATTCTCTCTGTGTTATTTCAATCTTATTGATATATCTGGAGCAACAAACGATCTTCTGGAGGAACTCAATGGGTCAAGCAGCATCTGTTGGTGGAAAGGAACCATTGACATTAGGGTTTGAAATTGTATATCAGATCCCAGACTGGAGATCAGTAAAAAGAGAAGAAGGGATTTGGTGAAACAGGAGGATGGAGGAGAGATGAAGGGGGTGGCGCTTAGGAGACAATGGCGCCTAACAGCGACTCCTTTGCTTGTGTCTTTGGAAACAGCTCTATTTCCATCTTTAATATCTCTATTTTTCCCTTTCAGCGTTCTTTTGAAGACCCTGACCTGGAGTTACACACTGACTATGGTTCTTTGTGGGAATGAGACCCACTCTCGGGATTTCACAACTGGCTGCCATTGAATATACCAAGGGTGAGGCCTAGAAAACCAGCGTGCCTTCAGGGTTCTGGGATTTTGTGGCTCTGGAGGCCGGTGGACTCGAGGTTTGGTACCGCTGCAGGAAATCGGTGTGGCGTGGGAGACAGAAGATCGAAAGCCGCGAGCTGGCTGCTGGCTGTGTGCCCAGAGACCCGAGTTCTTTGGGCACAGAGCTCGGAAAAAGCGACGCAACGGACTTTTGACATCATAAATCAGCGAGTTGTTTGTTATGTCTCCCCTCTTGTTGTGTGACAGGGGCACCTCTTTCTCCCTTATTAGGGAGAGAGAGCCTGTGGTATGTCGAATACCGGGTGAATGCGTAGTCCTTGGGGTACTGCAAGTCTGTGTCTTTATTGATGCTCTGCTGCACACTGGGTGCTCGGTGGCGGGGGCCGATGCTCTTTTTGCCGGTGGGGGAGGGAGGATCGGTGCTTTGCTGCTGCTTACGTGTGGAGGGGGGAGTTAGGTCGCTTTGGGGTTCCAATATTTAATTGTCGTTCATTGTTTGGGGCACTGTTTTCATGGATTGTTGCAAAGAAAAAGAATTTCAGGATGTATATTGTATACACTTCTCTGACATTAAATGTACCTATTGAAACCTTTGAAACAGGGATATTCAGAATAATGGTCATATTCAAAAGGTAGGCACAAGGATTAGCTTTTACTCAACAGCCAGCCTTTAAATATAACGACATTAACCAATGTTTCATCGCAGCACTAAATCGTATGTTTTTGCCATACAAATTGGCTGATACGCTTACTGAAATAACAACAGAGGCTGCACTTCAAAGGGATTCTTTATGTGTGAAGAGCTTTGGGACATATCTGAGCGAATGTGATAAAACTATATGAATGTAAGTTATTCCTTTCTTATTCTTGTAATCTTTAATTCTGTTCTTCATCAGATATATAAACATACCATAAATTATTTGTGTAGACGTGAAGGGAGAATTCAGAAGACATCATGAGTATTATGGTACATTTAGTTCCCTAGAGAGAAGTTTAATTAAAATGTGTATTTTAGATTTTGGAATAAACCCAAAGTATCCCTATGATGCATTAAAAATGTTTTCAACGAAACTAGTGCTGGCAAATTGCAACAACCCATCTATGTGTTAAAGAAAATTAGTTAATGGGAAGCACAGATCATAACAGAAGTTGACACAGTTGTGTCCAATAAGCACTCGAGCTGCTGCTCTGATGACTTTTATTTCAGGCTACCCAAAATCTTCTGCTTAGATCAAACTTTCAACTTAAGAGGATGCCCTGGAGGATGTCAGCTACCATGTGTTTGCTCAAGTCAGGACAGTCTTCTAGTTGCACAATCACCATCCACATTGCATTACAACAGGTTCGTGTATGGTTGCCATGTTAGTTGGTGAAGATCGTTACAAGCTTGTGCATCTAATGAGATTTGCACTGGGTGTTGTGCCTACTCAGTTTATAAGGTAAATTGTTTAGTTAAAGTTAGTTTATTAAATTAAGTTTAAAATTAATCTTAAAAAGTTCCAAACATATTGTTTTAAATCTGAGTTGTATAGATAAGAAAGAGCTAAAGCCTATTGGTCTCACTGTTGGGAAGTTTATAATGTCTTGGCCAACATTTTATTTCCGTGGTATTTTATTTACCACGGGAATTCACCACTGTCCTTATATTCGGCGTGTACATTCCCCCCAGCACTATTGCTAAGGAGGTGCTCTGTGAACTTTATGGGGCTTTTAGCAAACTGCAGAACGCACACACTGATGGACTGTTTATTGTTGCCAGAGATTTTAACCACGCAAACCTTAAGTCAGTGCTCCCCAGATTCCATCAGAATGTGGACTTTGCAACGAGAGGGGAGAACGCATTGGACCTTGTTTACACAAACATCCCCAACACGTACTGGGCAGAGCCCCAACCCCCCCTCAGTTACTCAGACCACATCTCTGTTACGCTAATCCCAGCATACAGACCTCTCGTCAGACGCTGCAGACCAGTTCAGAAGCAGGTGAAAATCTGGCCAGCAGGAGCCATCTCTGCTCTTCAAGACTGCTTTGAGCACACTGACTGGCACGTGTTCAGGGAGGCTGCAACCGACGGTGACTCTACCAACTTAGAGGAGTACACTGCATCAGTAACCAGATACATCAGCAAGTACATCGATGACGTCACTGAGTCCAAGACCATCACTATGCGCTCTAAGCAAAAGCCATGGATGACCGCGGAGGTGCGTGCGCTGCTGAGGACCTGTGTCTCCGCCTTCAGAGCAGGTGACAAGACAGTCCTAACAACAGCAAGGGCCAATCTGTCCCAGACCATGAGAGAGGCAAAGCAGCCACTTCCAGGACAGCAACGGCACATGGCACAGGGCAGTCAAGACACCACCAACTACAGGACAACATCACCTGCCTGGGCTGGTGACGCCTCCCTCCCAGGTGCTTTGAACAACTTCTATGCTCATTTCAAGGTGGAAAATGATGTACTTGCGAGGAAGTCCACCCCTCCTACAAATGACCAGATGCTGTGTCTCACCATGGCCCATGTGAGGAAAACTCTATGCAGGGTCAACCCACGGAAGGCTGCTGGACCAGACAATATTCCTGGCAGAGTGCTCAGACAATGTGCAGACCAGCTGGCAGATGTTCTCACTAACATCAACATCTCCCTGAGCAGCGCTATCATTCCAATGTGCTTCAAAGCCGCCACCATCGTCCCTGTGCTGAAGAAGTCTTCAGTGTCCTGTCTCAATGATTACCGTCCCATTGCTCTCACATCCATAATCATGAAGTGTTTCGACAGGCTCGTCATGAGGCACATAAAGACCCTGCTGCCCCCTTCACTGGACCCCCTGCTGTTCACGTATCATCCCAACCGTTCAACCATCACCACCTGGAAAAAAAAGACATATACATTCAAATGCTGTTCATAGACTTCAGTTCAGCATTCAACACAATCATTCCTCAGCATCTGACTGAAAAGCCGAAACTGCTGGGCCTGAACACTTCCCTCTGCAACTGGATTCTAGACTTCCTGACTGGGAGACCTCAGTCAGTCTGGATCGGAGGCAGCATCTCCAACACCATCACACTGAGCACGGGGCCACCCAGGGCTGTGTGCTCAGTCCACTGCTGTTCACTCTGCTGACCCACGACTGTGCTGCAACACACAGCTCGAACCACATCATCAAGTTTGCTGATGACACGACCGTGGTGGGTCTCATCAGCAAGAACGACGAGTCAGCTTACAGAGAGGAGGTGCAGCGGCTAACGGACTGGTGCAGAGCCAACAACCTGTCTCTGAATGTGAACAAAACAAAAGAGATGGTTGTTGACTTCAGGAGAGCATGGAGCGACCACTCTCCACTTAACGTTGACGGCTCCTCTGTTGAGATCATTAAAATCACCAAATTTCTTGGTGTTCACCTGTCAGAGAATCTCACCTGGTCCCTCAACACCAACTCCATAGCCAAGAAAGCCCAGCAGCATCTCTACTTTCTGCGAAGGCTGAGAAAAGTCCATCTCCCACCCCCCCCATCCTCACCACATTGTACAGAGGATGTATCGAGAGCATCCTGAGCAGTTGCATCACTGTCTGGTTCGGAAATTGCACCGTCTCAGATCGCAAGACCCTGCAGCGGATAGTGAGGCCAGCTGAGAAGATCATCGGGGTCATTCTTCCCGCCATCATGGACATTTACACCACGCGCTGCACCCGCAAAGCTAACAGCATTGTGAAGGACCCCACACACCCCTCACACAAACTCTTCTCCCTCCTGCCATCTGGCAAAAGGTACCGAACATTCGGGCTCTCAAGACCAGACTGTGCAACAGTTTCTTCCCCCAAATCATCAGACTCCTTGATACTCTGAGTCCATACTGACATCTACATCATTCATTATCATATTGTAATTTGTCCTCTACTGTGCCTATTGTCTTGTTTATGTAATTATTGTACTGCCCTGAACTGATTTGTGCACTTTATGTAGTCCTGTGCAGGTCTGTAGCCTAGTGCAGTTTTTTTATGTTGTTTTATGTAGTCTAGTGTAGCCTTGTGCTGTCTAGTGTAGTTTTGTGTTTCTTGTAGCATCAGGGTCCTGGAGGAATGTTGTTTCGTTTTTACTGTGCACTGTACCAGCAGTTTATGGTCGAAATGACAATAAACTTGACTTGACTTGACTTGAAACATTTAACCTTCATCCAATACAGTCATAAATGGATTAAGTTATCATCCTTTTCATTTATCTGATTATGAATATTGATGCATACTAATAGGGACTATACTTTATCGAGTAATTAGAAGTTTGAGAGATATCGTGGGATGCATCAAGGCATTACATAATAGACAGCAATGATACATTAAACTCTTCTGATATGTTAGCTATTGTTTTTCAATGATTTGAAGTCCCTTTGGTCTAGTAAATTGATATTTCTTAATGAGACTGTTGCTAAATGGAATCTCTACAATCATTGTTCCTAGCGGAGAGGATCTAATAATATTATCCTTCTAAAAAGCCTCCCACATTATGCCATCTTCTCTCTCTGTTCTGCCTTTCCCACTTTCTTTTTTCCCTTCCTCCCATCTTTCTTTCCTTCTTTCCTCCTCTCTCCTTTCCTTCTATTTCCATGTCACTTGTCTTCTCTCTCCTCTCTTCTCTCTCCCTCTATTCTCTCACCCTGACTTTTTCTTTTTCCTTTTGCCCCATTATGCAGTTCTTCCATACAATCGGAATCGCACAAGAAGTGACGGTACAATTATTTAATTCTTATACTCCTTGCAAACACACATTATCACGCTAATCAATTTGCCAGACAGCAAGTCACACCTGACATGTGAATTCACAACTCACACGATAAGTTAGTACCTGTAGTGGTAAAGTAAACAGTGATAAGGAGCCAATGAATTATTTTAAAAAATACTCCTGACTATAACACCTTGGTTTCTGACACATTTCACCACACCACTCAGTTTAAATGCTGCCCTGTCATTAAGTGACCATTGCAGGGTGCACAGGAGATGGAAATGGCTGGAAGAAATGCTCATCTGCCAAACGTGGGAGCAACATGCACCTCATTTTCAGTCTGGAAAGCATCTAACGATTTCTCTGCCTCCCCCCACCTCAGCTTATCTCTTTTTCCATTCCCCATTCTGTCTCCCCTCTTACCCTTTCTCTGTTCCTCACCTGCCCATCACCTCATTCCAGTTTTCCTCTGCCTCTTCTTCAGTGCTCTTCCATCCTAACATCTCCAGCATCTGTAAAATCTATTCTGTGTATTAACAGCACAATAACATTTTTTGCTGTCGCTCACTACTTCATACGCCAGACTCCTAATATAGTGCTACAACACACTGCTCACTTTAACTGTCCCTCTCACCTCTCTATGGCAAACTCACCCTGTGACAGGGAGCTGCCTCTGGAATTCCATTTGGGAGCAAAAACACTGAATGAGTTCTATTACTTTAAATATGTTAATATTTCCATACCAAAGATAGTGTTGCTGAGTGTAACCAACTCAGAGTGGAGTTGGCTATGTCATTTTTATGCCCCCCCCCCATGAAGGAACCCCACCATCCAAACTATGCCCTCTTCTCACTGCTGCCAGTGGGAAGAAGCTCCAGGAGCTTTTGGTCCCATACCACGTTCAGGAACAGTTACTACCTTTCAACCACCAAGCTCCGGAACCAGTGTAGATAACTTCAATCACCTCAAAAGTGAACTGATTCCACAACCTATGGGCCCAATTTCAAGGACGCTCCAATTCATTTATTTATTTATTTATTGTGTTTGCACAGTTCGTCTTCTTTTGCACATTGACTGTTTGTCAGTCTTTGTTTCTGTGTAGTTTTTCATTGTATATATTGTTCTTCTTTGTTCTTCTGTGAATGCCTACAAGGAAATGAATCTCAGGGTAGAATCTGGTGACATATACATATGTTGACAATGAATTTACTTTGAATTTTGATCAGTAATGTACTGCATAATGTACTCCATAATGTACTGGTTAGGCACAGGAGTACATTCAGCCAGAGACTCATTCCACCGAGATGTAACACTGAGCATCATAGGAAGTCATTCCTACCTGTGGCCATCAAACTTTACAACTCTTCCCTCGGAGTGTCAGACACCCTGAGCCAATAGGCTGGTCCTGGACTTACTTCCACTTGACATGATTAACTTATTATTATTTAATTATTTATGGTTTTATATTGCTATATTTCTTCACTATTCTTGGTTGGTGCAGCTGTAACGAAACCCAATTTCCCTCGGGATCAATAAAGTAAGTCTGGCTGTCTGTCTGTTTGTAGTTAAAGGAAATCTCATTTCATGTAACACCATTGTCCTAACAATGGGACAGAGTAGAATCCCCAGCAGTGATTTGTGCTTCATGGAGCTAGATTTAATACCAATTGCAGTTGCATTCCAAAGAATTTATTACACTCTGAGCTCCTGATCCAGCTGACATTTACATCTTCTTCTTTCATGCTTGCTTGTCAATTTCAATAGCTTATCGAGTTAATGCATCAGATATCAGTAGTTCTTTGTGTCAAACCGCCATCTCCTTCACTGCACCTGATATCAGATGGTAGAGAGTTAGCTTTCAGCCAGAATGTCTGTTGACTACTATTTATGACCCACTCAACCAAACCATGAATAATGACTGAATAATTTGAATGCAATGAGTTATAGAGCACTACAGCAGAGAATCAGGCCCTTTGGTCCATCTAGTCTATGCTAACCTGGTCTTCTGCTTGGTTCAATTTACCTGCACCCAGCTCACAGACCCCCCTCCTCATCCATATACCTAACCAAACTTCACTTAAATGATACAATTGAGCCTGCATTTACCAGTCCACTGGTGGCTCGGTCCACACACTCAACACCCTCTGAGTGAAGGCCATTGTTTCTAAGCTAGTTCTTTGAAAGAGAAATCCAATTAACTGCATGTTTTTTTTCTGCAATTTTGTGTTCGTTAATAGTTATATATCCAATTAAAATTTGTCAGTCACTATTGAATCTGATTTTTTTGTTGAGGATTCCAAGTTATAACAATGCATGGTGCTATTCCTTCAACATTTCATATCTGGACATTTTTTTTTCATTTTGGACTGAATCTTTACAAGTATGTCAAGACTGAACAGAGTCATTTTGGAATCGTCCAGTGCTAAAATTTGTCTTATATATATATCAATGACTCATAGTTTGGCATGGTCTACATGGGCCAAAAGGCCTGTTTCTCTGCTGAACAGCTCTACGAGTACATGACTTGGTTGCGAATGGAGGGGCATGAACAGTGGGCTTGTGAATGACACAAAAATTCGTGATTTTGTGGATATGAACGAAGATTGTCTAAGATTACAGCAGGATATAGATCATATAGAAGACTGGATGGAGTGTTGGCAGATGGAATTTAATACCAGCAAGTGTCAGACATATAGAGTAAATGGCAGGGTGCTAAAGAATGTTACTGGGCAGAAGGACATTGAGGTTATAGTCCATAGCTCCCTGGAAGTGACCACACAGGTAGATAGTGTAGTGAAGAAGGGATATAGTATGTTTGCCTTCATAGATCAGGAATGTAAGAGTTGAAACATTATGGTGTAACTTTACAAACACTGATAAAAACCCTATTAAAGTATTCTGTACACAAGAGATTCTGCAGATACTGGAAATCCAGAGCAGCACACATAAAATGCTGGAAAAACTCAATAGGCCAGGCAGATCCATGGAAGTGAATGAACAGTCCTGTCTTGGGTCGATATTCTCCATCAGGTCCTGGTGAAGGGTCTTAGCCAGAAACATTGGAAAGCGTGACATGCTGAGTTCCTCCGGCACTTTGTGTGTGTTGTTCTGGAATATTATGTACAACTCCGGTCGACACACTGTAGGAAGGATATGATTACACTAGACTGACAACAAAAGTGATTCATGAATCCCCTGGTTTATGGAATGCTAGTTTTGAGGTGTTTTTTTTACTAAAAAAAAACACTGATCTTTTAGCTCTTCACTCTCCCATGACCTCTGACCCTTTATGTTCTGTAAAGGGCTGAAGAGGTAGATAACAGGTACTTTGAAAAATCCTCTTCAAAAATATGCAACTTGGGATTTGGAGGTAAGAGGTGAAGCTAAGAATAATCCTCCTTTGATCTTTGATGACATCAACTCTTCTTAAAATTGAAGATAGCAATACCATTTCTGAAAACCTTTTAAAAGCTATCAAACTTGGGATGATATAGTGTTTTTTTTAAATTTTGCTCTAGTTGCCAGTTTGTGAACCTAAGGAATAATGGATAAGAGTTAGCCATGAGGTCCCTTACCTATCCATCCTACAATAGCCAAGACCTTATTAATCCCACCATCTTTTTCCTGGTAACCTCTTCTCACCTAGATGATGCTGAGGTACATCCTAGGGTGCTCTGGGACATATCATCAGTGATGTAGTCTGGGATCATTGGGTGTCTTGTGTCTTCCAACATCAGACACTCTCATCCAGGTAAACCCAGCCAGAGTTGATCAGACCCTGGCTTGTGTTCCAGTATCATTGGCCCACGGGTCACACTTCTTGATCCATAGCCTCCTGGAGGCTTGCTCTGTAACCTCTGTGATGGTCCTAATGGCTCTTTTCTTTGCAGGATCCATAACGCCAAGGAGAGAGTAGGTTCTGCAGAAACTACACCTCACCTCTATAGAACTTGCAGTATGGGCAGTTTTTCGTGAATGCAAAAGTTTTTGAAAGAGAAAAACAAACATTTCTATGGGAGTAGAAAGAGTTGAAGTCAAACAGCTTCATATTAAAAAATCAAGGCAGTCATGTGGGAATTATTTCCCAGGAAACAAGGCAGCAAATCAATCAACTACAAAAGCAGATGTTGACTCATCATTCCTCATTTAAACTGACATGACTCAGTACCAAGAT
Source organism: Hypanus sabinus (assembly GCF_030144855.1). NCBI lineage: Eukaryota > Metazoa > Chordata > Chondrichthyes > Myliobatiformes > Dasyatidae > Hypanus > Hypanus sabinus. Next base: position 21,143,361 of record NC_082730.1, on the reverse strand, counting down.
TGAAAACCTGCAATCATCTCAGGTTGCTTGGTTGCCACTGTCATTACTCAGATTATACACAATGTTTTTTCTCCCTTTTTTCATGATGAATTGATTTCTGCAGTCTTTACTTCCTTCACGTTGTACGTTGGCTCCAAGAAGAGATCGGGATTTGACCTCTGGTCCCCGCCTTCTGGGATGACGCCTGACGGAATCATGATTGGCGCTTGCTGTAAGAGGTGGCACGGTTCCTTCACGCTCAGCGTACTCTCCATAATTTGATAACAGCTTCACAAACATTGCTGAGGCAGATAAAATGGCAAGTTGGTGTATTATTATGGATCTATTATTATTACGTCCTATGGATCGGGGTAGAAAGAAGATCACAAAATCTTTCTAGGTGGCAGCCAGTCACTCCCTACTGTAGTCTGAAAAGTTAACAGTCCACTTGATAGACAGAACCCACTCCCTTGTGAGAGCACCAGATTGACTCCACAAAAGCTAGAGGCTCTCTTGTTTTCCCATGAAGCCTTTCTCACTTCCATGGCAACCTATTGGTTATAGCTGTTGCCTGCCAGACTGCCCTGAAGCAGTGCCTTTAAAAGTCAAAGTACTCCTTTGATTGGTTCAGAGTACATTGTTAAAGAGGAGTAAGACAAATGGGACTAGCTTAGACCATAAGACCATAAGATACAGGTTGGGCATGTTTGTCAGCATGGACAAGTTGGGCTAAAGGCTGGTTTCTATGCTCTATGATTCTGTGAGTCCATTCTGTTAAGTGTGTTCCCATCAGAAATGGTGAAGATCCTGAGACTGGATGCTAATCACTTGCATTCCCATACTTTCTGAAGTATTATTGGCAAATTTCATATCTTTTTGCAACGTGTCCTAATCAGGCCTTAGAAGTAAAGACAGCACTAGTTTCAACACTCCAAAAAGGGTGAAGTCCAATCTCTAGGTAGAGCTAAGGTTCTGTCATTAATTAGCAAGAAATTGTTTGATGTAAAATTTCTCACTGTTGTTTCACTAATGGCCATTAAAGAAACTGGGTCTAGTTTGTATATAAATCCAATCTCACACTAAGACTGCTGGACGAACTCAACAGCTCAGGCAGCATTTGTGGTGGGAAATGGACAGTTGACATTTTGTGTTGATGTTTCAAGTCTCAACCCGCAACTTCAATTGTCCATTTCTCGACGTAGATGCTGCCTGACCCATTGACTTTCTCGAGCATTTGTCTTTTTGCCCCAGATTCTAGAATTTGCAGCCTCTTTTGCCTCCAATCTCGTACTACTGTGGTTAACAATAAACTGAAGTAGCTTAGTAAGGCATTCAGTTTTATAAGAATAACAAGGGATGGACGTTAATACCAACCTAAACAATTTAGCCTACATCCCAAGATCACTAGTCATTGACTTGAAATATTAGCCATCTTTCTCTTTCCAGAGATGCTGAGTGACCGGCTGACCATTTCCAGCATGTTTACTTTTTTTCTCATTTCTAGTATCTCCAAAACCTTGTATTTTAAAGATCCAGAAATATGAGTTCAAATCTCTCTCTGCAACCAAGCAGAATTCAGAAGTAGCTAATTAAATGAATCTGGCATATAAAGCCATGTAAAGTCAGCAATGTGCCCACAAGTGTATTGTCATTAAAAACCTATCAGGTACATTTGATTCCTTTAGGAACTGAAATCAACCATTTTAATCTGTTGTAGTCTACATGTAACTTCACACTTGATGTCTTTAATTCTTAACTTTCCTCTAAACTGGTTTCTCTCCAAAATAATCTTGGTGTATCAAAACCTCATGACTGTAATGGTTAAAGGAGATGGTTGATCACCTAGATCATCTAGATGGGTGATAAATGATGGATTTTCCTATTACATTAAGATCCCATGAATGATTTTTTAAAAATCTGGTTGACTTTTTCACAAGTCGCCGCAGAGTAATTTGTGCTGTTTGCTTGACTCAAGCCAAAATTCTTGGATGAAAGTGATCTGAAGAGGCCTTGTGTGCCACCTAGTGTCTATGTAAAGGGATAACAACTAAGAAGCCACCATTACAGCCACATGGACATTATCAGTGGAAGTTAATCTGAAAAGCAGATGATAAATTTTTATTGATTCACAGTCCTTTCTTTCCCCTTCTCCCCATCCTCAAACATATTCACATTGTATTGGTTGAATCATTGAATGATTCTGGAGAAGTGAGATGGTTTGGCCTGCGGAACCATCTAAATGATGCCTTTGTCCCATTCTCCTCCAGTATGCTATGATTTTTCACTAAGAAGTTATTCATTTTCTTTAGTAAGTATCACTTTCAACTAGTCCATTCTAACATCAAAACTTGCTGAGTAAAGTCAGTTTCTCCGGCTCTGTACCCAGTCCTCAAAATCCATGTTTTCTGGTGACTAATGCCACTGAAAAGATGTTATCTTTATTCCCTCCATCAAATCCATCAAAAACCCTCTGAACTGCCTTCTCCTGATTGAGAAACAGTCAGGATTACTGGCTTCTCAGTGCAACTGAAGTCCCTCATCCAAGAGACCACATCAGTGACGTTTCTAAAAGCTTAAAGCATTCAGTCCAAACATCACAATCTAAAATCTGCTTCTGATGTAAGGGCATTGCCTAAGTCAAAGTTCCCTGCTTTGCTCTCCAACAGTACTGCCAGTCCTGCTGAGTAATCCAAGCACTTTGATTCAGATCCAGATTCAGATTAATTTATTTATCACATGTAGATCGAAACATACAGGTAAATGCATCATTTGTGTTAACAACCTACACAGCCTAACGATGAGCTAAGGGCAGCCCACAAGCGTCGTCATATACCCCAGTGCCAACACTTTGTGTCTAATTTCAGATTTTCAGGAGTATTTTGCATTTGGTTATAATCAACAGAATCTGTTTGAAGCAATCCACTCCTGCCTTTACTCTTTGCTTCTGCACTCAACATTGGGCCATATGGTGCTGCATATTGCATTAGGAGTTAATAATATTCACAGGAAGACAAATATTGGTGGCAGTGTTCTAACAGGTTTGATATTGCCTTTAGCACTGTCTCCAGGCAGTAGGACAACTATATCAAAACTCTGATTTTTGAATTTGTGGGTGATTTGTGGGTGGGAACAAGAAGAATGGAAGAAAGGAACGGTGCATTTCAACTTCCTATGCACATTTTTATTTTGTATGTGGGGATACAGCATGTTTACAGACTACTTCTGCTCAACAAGACTGCGCCACCTAATCCCATCCTGTGACAAATTAACATTCTAGCCCTTACGTCTTTGGAATGTGGAGGAAACCGAAGCACCCAGAGGAAACCTACACAGTCATGAGGAGAACATGGGTGGAATTGAACCCGTCAATGTTACGCTAACTGCTGCCCCAAAATTCAAGACCACCATCATGGAGATGCTGGGATTGAACCTGGGACCTCAGAAAGCATAGAAAGCACTTTGCTCATCCTCACTTCAAAGTGATAAATCTATCTGAATCTGAATCTGAAAGCAAGGGTGGGCGTCTAGGGGTTCACGTTAAGAGCACCAGCAGGATTGAAAGGTGGACTCCACTGTATTAGGGTCAGTAATTAGCAACTAGCCAGCGAAGGGTTTAAAAGCCAAGAGTCTGTAAGGAGGGAAGCAGCTTTGCATTTGGTTTAAATGACTCTCGTTATTTCCAGCTGACTGTTACCAGAGCTTGCAATGTCAACGGTAAGCCGGGGATGACATTTGAAAGATAATTAAAGCCACCTTCAGAGGTGAGTGGCAGGCAGAACAAAATCAGGCCATCACAGTTAGACACATAAATGTTTCTCTCTGCTCCAATCCTCAGCAGCTGGGGCATTTCCTTCTGTGGCCACTGTCACCAAATCTTCTTTCTATTGACTTATTGTAGATTTGATTGTCTGTGCACCTGAGAAACTCACATATGTAGTTATACAGCTAACTGATTTGCCCTGATTGCTTCATCCATTTTACCATGACCCAAATGGCAGTAGAGGATGGTGTATGGTGTGATAAGGGTCCAGGAAGAGGGGCGTACAGTGTGGATTGGCAGTACATTCAATATCATAAGACACAAGACATGGAAGCATAATTAGGCCATTCAGCCCATCAAGTCTGCTCCGCTATTCCATTATAGCTGATTTATTATCCCTCCCAACCACATTCTACTGCCTTCTCATAACCTTTCATGCCCTGACTAAACAAGAACCTATCAACCTCCACTTTGGATGTACCCAATGACTTGAAATACACAGCTGTCTGTGGCAATGAATTCCACAGATTCGTCACCTTCTTACTAAAGAAATTCCTTCTCATCTCATTTCTAAAGAGACATCCTTGTATTCTGAGGCTGTTCCCTCAAGTCCTAACTCCCCCATTCTTGGAAATATCCTCTCCATGTTTACTGTCTCTAGGCATTTCAATATTAAATGAGATCCCACCCCCTCATTCTTCTATGCTCCAGTGAGTAAAGCCCAGAGGCATAATATAATCTTCATATATTAACCACTTCATTCCCAGAATCTTTCTCATGAACCTCCTCTCCAATGCCAGCACATCTTTTCTTAGATAAGGGGCCCAAAAATTATCAAATGCTTGAACCACATGTATTACTGAACATTAGAGAATGGTTTTCAGAGCCAAAATCCATCTCAGCCAGTGAGTTTCCTATGAAACTCATCCAATGATTTGTCCAAGTATCCACCACCATTGTCCTTATATCCCATGGAGTTCACACGCAAGTGGAGAAATCTCAACATTTCTTCTCTTCTTGCCGTTCAAAGATGGATATCAGAAAGAACTCAAAAAGAAAAATTTACTGGAATGAAATCAACTGTGGATTTTCTGATTTTATCTAGAATCCCTGAGTCTTTGCAGGAAACATTTGTGAAAGTGCAATGGGGAAGTACTTATTTTACACAGAGAGTCGCTGGGATCTGGAATGCATGACCTAGAGGCAGATTCAATTCATTGCTCTAAAGGGAGATGGATAAGTATGCAAAGGGAATTTTCCACAATTATGACAAGCAAGTTGGATGGTGAGATTGCCCTTGCATAGAGTCATTGCTAATTCAATGGACCACGTAGCTTTCTTCTATTCTGTGACAGTTCTGAGATTCTGGTGCTTTCTGAGAAGGAGCTCAGAGAAAACCAAAAGGACGTTGTGCATTTAGGCCAGAGATTGATAGATTCTTGCTTAGTCAGGGAATGAAGGAATACAGAAAGAAGGCAGGAGATTGGGGCTGAGAGGAAAATTGGATCAGCCATGAAGAAATGGTGGAGCAGACTCAATGGGCCAAATAACCTAATTCTGCTCCTATATCTTATGGTCCAATGGTCTTATGCTTGCATTTGGCCAGTATACCTCTAATCCTTTCTTATCCATGCAGTGATCCAAATGTCCTCTAAGTGTTATGATTATAACATCTACCACTTCCTCTGGCAGTTCATTCCATAGAGATATCACTCTGTGTTTGGAAACATTTACCCCTCAGGTCACTTTTAGATCTTTCCCCACTCACTTTAAACCTACCTGCTCTAGATGACTTCCCTATCCTGGTGAAAACATGTAACCTACAGCCTGGAAAGTCTCCAGTTCAGCTAAATGGAACTTGGACCTATTATGGATTAGCCTTCTTCAGCTGTCCTTCGATTTTCAATGATGACTGAGGCCTGGGCAAGGTTGTATGGGAGACCAGCAGTTGCCCAAGCTGCAAGTCTCCCCTCTCCATGCCACCGATGTTGTCCATGGGAAGGGCATTAGGACCCATACAGATTGGCACCGGTGTCGTCGCAGAGCAATATGTGGTTAAGTGTCTTGCTCAAGGACACAACACGCTGCCTCAGCTAGGGCTCGAACTAGTGACCTTCAGATCACTAGACTGATGCCTTATCCACTTGGCCACGTGCCACATGAATTAGTACTAAGTGAAAAGACAGGGCCATGTTTTATGGTTAAAAAAAATAAATTGCAGTCACTTGGCTTGGAGTTCAAAGATTATGGAAGAAGTTAACAGGGAGATGTACTTAAGCGTGCTCTGTAGTACTGTGCAAAAGTCTATGCACACATACATAGATAGGGTGTCTCAGGGTGAACAGTACTGTATGTTATGTCTTCCCAGCCACCAAATAGCATTTAATACTACTGAGCGAATACAAAGCTAAGTACTCTTATTTCTGTTTCCCAATCACCTTCTTACTTTAACCAATATAGAGTACTGAACAAATATATATAGCACATATATATGGCACCCTAGCTATATATACAGTAAGTGCCTAAGACTTTGCACAATACTGTGCATTATTTGAGGGCAATACCGAAACCAATGACTGTGAAGTTAACATGAATCCTACAGCAAAACCATTAGAGACTTTTTAGCCATAAAGTGGTTGAAATATGAATGTGAAGCCTGTTCTTTCTTGTATTATCTGAGGAGAATACTTTGAGATCTAATAAAGGGGAATTTAGATAAGATTATGATAGAGTTAAATGAAGAGAGGTGGAAATCATAAACATAAGAGAATCTGAAGATGCTGGAAATCTTAAGGAACACACACATCATGCTGGAGCAGGTCAGACAGCATCTGTGGAGAGGAATAAACTGTCAACCTGATGAACAGTCATGGCCTAAAATGTTGACTCTTTATTCCTCTCCATAGCTGCTGCCTAACCTGCTGAATTCCTCCAGCATTTTGTGAAGAGAAGTGGGAAGAGTTTTTGACATGAACAGTCAGAATACACCCATTGGACAAATGAGCCTATTCCAGGATCAATTACACTTTGTATTATTTTATGATATGTGATACTTGAGAGCGTCATCTTCACCTTGAAATTTAATTTCCTAATCTTTCTCCTTCAGCATTTTGCAAGTGTGAAACTGATGTGATGCATATTTCCGAGCGAAACGCAATACCAACCATCCCCAGGTCATTGTGCATCATTCTGGAAACTGGGCTGGCAGTTCCAAACATGAGTCACCTGTGTGGGCCACTGATGTAATTTCTGCCTCAGGGATGTCTGAGGTGAAGTCACATCTTGTGCACTGCTCCTTTTGGGAGATTGTGCCACAATATTCTCAGCAAGAATATCGTTAGGAACACTTGATTTTAACAACTTAGTTTTGGACTAGGTTGACTATCATGAAAATTAATTACTCCCCTTCGCTGTTTAGCTCCCCTTCTTCACTTTGCAAGAATCCTATCTTCTATCACCTTACCTGACTAATATATTTGGATTTTACATTTATTTGGTAGATTATGGGGTACAGAGGATTTATTTTTTATTTAGAGCTACAGAACAGTAACAGGTCCTTCCAACCCAATGAGCCTGTGCCGCTCAACGACACCCATGTGACCAATTAACCTACTAACCTCTATGACTTTGGAATGTGGGAGAACATTGGAGCACCTGGAGGAAACCCATGCAGTTATGGGGGGAATGTACAAACTCCTTACCAACAGTGGCAGAATTGTACCTGGATATCTGGTCCTGTAATTGGGCTACATTAATGGCTACGCTACTGCGCTGGCCCAAATGTGGCTTATCTGGGGAAGTAGGAGGAATGATGGGCCACAATCTCATAGTACAAGTTTGAGTGGTCACCTATCCCTTTGTTCATTCTGTTTCTAATTGTCCGTCCTCAATTGCTTCATGTAGCTTGGAACAACGGTGTGACTAGATAGTTCACCTTCCAGAGAGCAATGCGCTAAGCACATTGATTTGTGATTGCACTTCCCTATCCACCAGATCAGCTAAAAAGTTAAGAGCATACTTCAGTTAAGAGCATACGAGCAGGTCAGTTTGATTTCTCTTTTAACAACACACCGACAGCTTCATGGTTTCTTTAAATGATATCGGTCTTTTCTCCTGAGAGTTTAACAAATACTACAGCCCTGTATATTGGTTAAAATAGGAAGGTGGTTGGAAACAGAAGTCAGGGTACTTAGCTTTGTATTCGCTCAGTGGTGTTATGTGTTGTTTGGTAACTGGAAATACATACAGTATTGTGCAAAAGTCTTAGGCAGACTAGCTATGTATATGTGATAGCTAAAACTTTTGCACAGTATTGCAGATTTTGCTTTCTCAGATTATCATGATGGGATTACAGTTGACACACTGGTTGGTGTATTGCCATTTCCAGTAACATGAACGTCCATTCTGCTCTTCTTAATGAAGGTAGACCCACAACCATAGTCCAGTCAGCGGACCACAGAGTTACATGACTCTAGCCTGTAATAAAGCCCACAGCAGTCCATCATTTCCCAACCAGCAGTGTCCGCAGTGATCAGTTAAGTATGGAGCTAGGAAAGGCTGGAGGTAGACACACTTCTCAACAGTGAATGAAGTGTCCCTTAACAAACATTGGAAAAACATTGAGAAACGCAAATGTAATCTGTGTAATGATGATTTTTTTCTGTCTGTTAATATCAGTATAGTATACATGGCATGGTATACTCTCTTGTATTGTGTTGGCATGTGGTCAAGTGGTTAAGGCGTTGGTCTAGTAATCTGAAGGTCGCTAGTTCGAGCCTCAGCTGAGACAACGTGTTGTGTCCTTGAGCAAGGCACTTAATCACACATTGCTCTGCGATGACAACGGTGCCAAGCTGTATCGGCTCTTGCCCTTCCCATGGACAACATCGGTGGAATGGAGAGAGGAGACTTGCGGCATGGGCAACTGCCGGTCTCCCATACAACCTTGGCCTCAGTCAACATCGAAACCAATGGACAGTCGAAGAAAAAGAGATATTCTAATGTATAAGCCAGTTGGAAAGTATCTCATTCATATATACAATCAGTGACTGCTTTATTTGGTACCTCCTTTACCTAATAAAGTAGCCACAGGGGGTATGTCCATAGTCCTCTGCTACTGCAGCCCATTCACTTCAGGGTATGAGGTATTGTGATTCAGACCTGCTCTTCTACACTGCTATTTGAGTTACAGTCACCTCCTGTCAGCTTGAACCAGTCTGTCCACTCTCCCCTGACCTCTCACATTAACAAGACATTTCTATCCACAGAACTGCCACTAACTGTATTTTTCATCTTTTTCTTTTTCACACCATTCTCTGTAAACTCTACAGACTGTTGTGAGTGAAAATCCCAGGAGATCAGCAGTTTCTAAGATACTCAAACCACCCCATCTAGCACCAACAATCACTCCACAGTCAAAGTCACTTAGATCACATTTCCTCCCCATTCTTATGTTTGGTCTGAACAACATCTAAACCTCTTGCCCATGTCTGCATGCTTTTAAGCATTGAGTTGCTGCCACATGATTGGCTAATTAGATATTTGCATGAGCAAGTAGGTGTACAGATTTATCTAATAAAGTGGCCACTGCATGTATATATATGGTGTTCTGTTCTCAAGAATAAATCTGATCATTTTTATCACTATTGCTCTATTTTATAAAGGATGTGCTATTTCCTACAGCTGATTCAACATATTCTATTCTAACTTTAATATGTATAATGAATAGAACAATATGTAAGAGCACATCATTGCCTGGAGTCGATAAGCAATGTATTGTTTCTCTTGTATTATTCAAGGAAGTGAAATCCCCTATCACTCCATTTCATCGGTATAGAGGTAGTGAGGGATAAGAATAAAAGAGCAGTTCTCTGGGAGCCCATGTCTGGTACATTAACTCTCCCAACAGAGCGCCTGATTAATAATTACATCTTTGAGTGGCTTGGAGTTTTCACCCTTGCCTGGTGGATTAATCCAAACATTTATCACATTTGATGTAATGGATTTTTTTTTAAGCACAAAAGGTTATTCTTCCTGTTGGATAGTCACAATAAAAAAGGGATTATTATTTTTTTTTAATCCAGAATTAGCTTGCTTTGTATGCACCTTGTACTTGTGACGTGGCAGCGGCTGGGAGTTTAGTGCAAGGTGAAATGTTACATTGAGACCAGGGCAAATGGCAGAGGGTTGGATAGGTAGGCAGCGTTTATAATTTAAATTACGGAAGTAGTTTTTGGAGACCTAAAAGAATGCAGACCACACAGCACAGGATAGGCAACACGCAATGCGGAATTACAAAATGCACAATATGGAATACACTATACAGAATACAGAACATTGAACACAGAACACAGAATACAAAATACTGAACACAGAATGCAGAACATATGTCAAACGTAGAACAGTACAGCACAGAAACAAGACCTTCAGCCCACAATGACTGTGCAGGCCATGAAACCAAATTAAACTAATCTAAAGACATGAATTCAGATCTCGATTTGAATTCAAGTAATTAAATAGAAAGAATCTGGAGGTTACAGTGAAAGAAATAAAATCATTCTGTATTGTTGTGAGAACCCGGCTAGTTAACTCGCATTCAGGAGAGGAGATGTACTGCGCTAATCTGACTCACACATGACCTGAGAACAGCAGCAGAGCTTAGACTCTCAGTTGTTCAGCTCAACAAGCAAGTCAGATCAAGGTTATGTGTTGACATATCACGTACTGTATAAAAAGAAATTTTAAATGAAAACTGTGGAAACTTGTTTTCAAAAGAGCACAATGTAAGTTGGAGGAGTAGGAGACCACTCGGGCCCTCAAGCCTAACCTCACCATTCATTATGATTACGGCCTGTTCTGTCCCAGGCCTCACCTGATCTTCTGTGCCAGTTCGGGACTCTTCAATCTCAATGGCTCACCCTCTGAGTCTCCGACACTATCTATTCCTACATCTGCTTCGGCTGTCTGGTTCGGTGCAGGATCATCTCACAATACGCGAAAACCAAAGCGAACCATCAGATCAGCAGAAAAGGTCACTGGGTGTAGTCTACCGTCACTACAAGACTTGTATGCGCCCAGAACAAAGAGGCTGACAGGACAAAGCATTGCAGACACTACCACCCAGCAAACTCGTAATCAATGTCAGCAAGGCTAACAAGCTGATTATTGACTTCAGGAGGAGGAAACCAGCGGTCAATGAACCAGTCCTCAATTTTAAATTTTAACTTCCTCAGTATTACCATTTCAGAGAGCATGTCCTGGGCTCAGTACGTAAGTGCAATATGAAGAAAGCACTGGAGCATCTTTACTTCCTTTGGAGTTTGCGAAGATTCAGCATGACATTAAAAACTTTTGACAAACTTCTATAGATGTGCAGTGCAGAGTATATTGACTGGCTACATCACAGCCTGGTATGGAAACATTAATGCCCTTGAAAGGAAAATCTTACAAAAAGTAGTGGACATGGTCCAGTCCATCACGGATAAGGCCCTCCCCACCATTGAGCACATCTACACTGACCAAAATGAGTTCTTAGATCTGAACCCCAGAGCAGCCCAGAGTAGGCTGGGCTCGAAATCAATTCATCATATTAGTGGGTACACAGCACAGCAGCCGAGGGAGAGCGAGCAAAATTGTCTCTCACCTCTGATTTGACACCTTGTTGTTCCAGTCTATCTGAGCTGGTTTCACGTTTGGACCTGGGCTCCGCTGTAGTAAAAGGCTCACCTGATCAATTCAATAAATGTGGAAGGAATGGTAAAGGATCTGGTACACTGTAATGTTATGGAAAGCAAGTGAACAGTTCAGACTATTATTAATTGGTAACTAGTTTATTATTATCACGTGTACCAATGAATAGCAAAAATCTTTGCCTTGCATGCCATCCATACAGATCATTTCGCCACATAAGTCCGTAGGTGGATATGGCCCAGTCCATCAAGGGTAAAGCCTTCCCAAACATTGAGCACTTCAACATGAAATGCTTCAATCATCAGGGACCCCCACCCCCCAGGCCATGCTCTCTTCTTGCTGCTGCCATCAGGAAGAAGGTACAGGATCCTCAGGACTCACATCACCAGGTTCAGGAACAATTATTACCCTCAACCACCAGGCTCTTGAAGCAAAGGATATTACTCTACTCAACTTCACATGCCCCATCACTGAACTGTCCCATAACCTACAGACTCTCTTTCAAGGATTCTTCATCTCATGTTCTCAATAGTTATTGCTTTTTTATTCATTATTATTATTTCTTTCTTTTTGTATTTGCACAGTTTGTTGTCTTCTGCACTCTGGTCGAATGCCCAAGTTTTGAGTATGCTCAAAAGAAAATAAATCTCAGTGTTGTCTCTAGTGACATATATTTACCTTGATATATTTACTTTGATAATAAATTTATTTAAACTCTGAACTATTTTTTCGCAGAGCTCCCTTCTGGAGAGTGCTCTAGGGCTACGAAAATAAAGATTTTAAATCATGTTCAAAGCTTCTGCCCCCGGACAGTTAATCTGATTAACCATTCAAGTGAGCCTCCCCACAACCACCTGAATCACTGCACTGCACTGTAAAACATATTAAACCAAGTTGTATAATGATGTTTAAATTATAAATACTTGCTGGTGTTTATATATGTATACACATTTCATTCCATATCTACACTTTAACCTCTCATTTTATTCTTATATAATTCTTGATTTTTTTAATAATTCAACATTGTGGATTTTTGTTGATGTTGCACCAGCACACCACAACAAATTTCTAATACAAGTTGATCCTTGATTATAAAACAGCTTTGAAAAATACTTCAACTATTGCCAACTCCACTCGAAGATTCTGGGGTTGTGTAAGGGACAATATGAATACAAGTAGTTTCTTTTTTTTAAGCTGAGGAATGTTGATGCTGGGGATTAAAGGCAAGCCAGCATTTAGTAAACGGGCTGAACAACAAACGTTTCCAGGAAAGAATGATCCTAGGAAAACCAGGAATCTCCAAAACGGACTCACAGGCAGGAGAAAATCTGCAGATGCTGGAAATCAGAGCAACACACATAAAATGCTGGAGGAACTCAGCCCGCCAGGTAGCATCTATGGAAAAAAAGTCAACTGTACTTTTTTCCATAGTCGCTGCTGGCCTGCTGAATCCCTGCAGCATTTTGTGTGTGTTGTCCAAATCTGACTGTAGCTTTGGGGACATCAGGTTGCTTGAGGAGGGTAGGTTACCATCCTTGCATCTCCTCCCACAGCTGACATTGGGTCGTTAGCGTGACTAGTCAAATTCTGTAAGGTCCTAAGGTTAACTAAATTAAAGTTTATGGACTTGACACTCTGTTCTTTTTGGTTTCATCCAGCAAAGAGCATGAATCAGGCCTCAGTTGCAATTGCGCTGAATGACAGCCCCTCTGGAAAGGTAACAACCTCCAGTATTGGAGAATATGCCAATTTAAAAGTCCCTGAAATATGCTTTAAACCTACAATCTTTTAACTCAGCTCCTCAACATCTGGCACGTCATTCTGAATTTTATCTTTCACGAACTGTAGTGTAACCAACATTAGTTAGAAGCATAGTTTGTAGTAAAGGCAAGCAGCTGTAGATTACTTAACACTCAAGAAGAATGAAGGACGATCTCATTAAAACCTATCAAATATTGAAAGGCCTAGATAGACTGGACATGGAGAAGTTGTTCCTTCTATTGGAGGAGTCTAGGACCAGAAGGCACAGCTTCAGAATACAAGGATGTCCCTTGAGAACAGAGATGAGGAGAAATTTCTTTAGCCAGTGGATGGTGAATCTGTGGAATTTATTGCAACGGATGGCTGTGGAGGCCAAGTCATTGGGTATATTTAAACTGGAAGCTGATAAGTTCTTGAATAGTAAGAGTGTCAAAAGTCATGGGAAGAAGCAGGAGGATGGGGTTAAGTGGGGTAATAACTCAGCTATGATGGGCTGAATGGACTAATTTTGCTCCTATGTCTCATGGCCTTACAACTGGAGCAGTGATGTCTAAACTCTTATAAAGATATACGAAAGCAAGTGCTGCAATTGTAGAATTCTAACATCTTGTTACCTTGAGGCTTTCATTGACCAGTTCTTGAATAATTGATGCTCTCTGTTTGTTTACAGAACTGTACACCAGAATAATGGAACCTTTACATCCCGTGTACAATGACGCATTGCAACTTCCAACCCAATGCTGAAAAGTGTCTTCAGCAGGTTGCATAACTTGTTGAACCTTTGTTCATGTTAACAACGTCCCAGCAATATTTACCTCACCTTCAGGCGCTTAGACCCTAAAATCTGAAATTCATTACTGCAGCCTCTCCACTGTTCTCCTCCTTGCTCTTTAAAACTTAGCTCTAGACCAAGCCTTGTTCTCAATGTCCCTGTCATGTTTTGTAACTTCAAAACATTAAATTAATTCAAAGGAAAACAAGGGAGTCGAGAAAAGCGAGTCCTACTTTGTCTTTCACTTCAAACGAGGCGCACACACATCACGTGGTAGCACGATAATGTATGCAATTCACGTATTTTTACATATAACCCGTAATTAATTATTTAAGCAAAAGAAGTATGCTTAGTCAAACAATATACATACAAGATTAACACACTCAAATTGCTGGAGGAGCTCAGCATTTATGGAAATGAATAAACTGTTGACGTTACAGGCCCGAACCCTTCTTCAAATATTACTGAAATATTAAATACAACACATTAATGCTAATTGTTTACTGATTATGCTTTCAGGAGCTGATGGGAACATTCTAGCACCATTATATAAATACAAGTTGTTGTTCAACAGGCAGACCTCATGAGATAATTGAATAAGGGGGAGCAAGCTACACGGTCACTGTTTGGAAAGTGGATAAAAGGGTGCTTTATAGGTGTAGGAGTTTAGTGTGTTTTTCGCTGAGTTCGATTATTCATCAATTACGTAGACCACAATAGTTCTATTAATATTCCACTTCTACTCCTCTCTGATACCCCTAGTGCATTATTTTGTTGTTTGTTGTGTTCTGTGTTGTTATGCTGAGCATTGAGAGGAAGTTATGATGGCTGTGGAATATATGGTGACACTTGTGGGTTGCTCCCAGCACACCCTCGTGTATGTTGGTTTAGTAACACAAATGGCACATTTCACTTTACGTCCAGATGCACCCATGATAAATAAACTTGAATCTTGAACCTTTATTCTTGTTACAGACATTGATGCACAGGGTATAGATGCCATAAAAATTAGCTTTTTGCATCGCAGTACATTACAAGGTGAGGACAAACAAGTTAACATAAATTAAAATAATTTTTCTTTAATCTGTGAAACTGGCACCCAATCAAATGAAAACATTCCTTTAAGGGAGATCACTGAAAACATTCCTCAGCGAATCCTTTGGGATTTGGGCCGGATTGCTCAGCTTGACTCACTGGTGAATTTCATACCTCCCAGCCACAACTTTGTGAGTTCAAACTGCAGCATTAATTGACTAATGTGATATTGTGTTATTATTCATTCCACACACAATATCCAACTGCATTAACTTCCCTTGGGATAAGAGTGAAAATTTGAGCAGGATTGAACTAATAGATACTGCAGATGGGGGAAAATATTAAAATAATAAAGAAAAAAGGCAAAGATGTATCATGACCCTGGAGGCTCCCATAGCACTTTAAAGTTAATAAAGTACTTTTGAAGTGAAATTATATTGTAAAATAGGAAAGCAGCAAGTTGTTCACAGTAAGGTTGTACAATCTCCAACATGAAAATGGCCAGATGATCAGTTTTAATGACCTTCAGTAAGAGATAAATATTGTCCCAGTCATGAGATAATCCCCTGTTCATCTTTATAATATGGTCAGGGGACTTCTCGTGTTTATATACTTACTTAGAACAGTAAACATGCTTTTTGATATTCAAGGGGCTGAACACTGACTCCATCCAACACCTCACACCAGGAAGTTGGCTTCAGAAACACGTGAGGCAAAACAAACCTTCCCCTCTATAATGGGTGGAAAAAAACACATAATGGTAAACAAGATGTTGCCTAGCGATTGTTGCTAGGGGACAGGGAAAAAAAACTCTAATTGCACACTGAGGGACACTTAGATTTCTGCATTTTTAAATGGAAACCGGAGAAAACTAAAAACATCTTTCTGGTCATTTTTAATGGGTATTGTGTGAGATGCAGTGTGGCAGGAGTGAAGAGTGGGGTTGAGGGAGAGAGCAAACATCTCATCATTTCTAATTTCATTATAAGCTGCTATTGATTTTTCCCCCTGAATTAATTACATTTTCACCACACTCCTGCAGCTACTGTTCTCTAAATCAATCACTGAATTTAGTGTCAATTTGTTTTTCCTCTCTCACTCTTGCCTGTGTTCCCTGCTTGTTACAAGCTTGTATTCCTTTCTCAGTAAATTGTTCTGTCTTCCTGTGCGTTGAACGAGATTTATTTCGACAGTTAATGTGCGGTTTAATAGGTTTGTGATATGTAGCCGGGGCTTGGCAGATGCTGGCACAGCTGCCATGCATAGTCCATTCAAAAAATGCTCTCCGTTTCTGTTGCCTTAACTCCTTTCCTAACTGGGGAGGTATGAATGGCGAGCCCATTAACTCTTTCCTGACCAGAAACTGGCTCCATAACATTGCAGTCACAGCTTTGAATTCTGTTCATAGCTGTCACCATTCTGCACTGAGCACAAGGCAATAATCATATTAATGACATGAATGATAATACATAGGATTAACTTCCCCAGGACACGTATATCAATTCACTGATTAACACCATCTACTACTGTACTTTTAACACATATTATCTCACTGCATTTAAACTACAGAAGAAAAATTAAACCCAGCTGCACATTGATTCATCTCATTTCCAATTTTATATTTCTTTTTATAAATGCATTTTAAAATCCTGGAAATGGACGGGGTTCTTCGGGGATGTGGAGAAGAGGCAAAATGTAAACAGCGGAGGGGAGTTAAATACGTCAGGTTTGTGCAGTGAGCTCACAAAAAGATCACCCTTTGTTTATCACTGTACCTTCAGTCTCCACCAGATATGAAACCACCTTTACTTAGCTATTTATTGAGATTTTTGAACAGCTTTGATCGGCTGTGAAAGACCTTCTGCCGCTCATCTTTTTTCTTCTATTCTGATTTCATTCACCTTTTCAAGGAGAAGCCTGTTCCACCATTCAATAAGAACATAGTTGCTTTTCTCTCAATACTTCATTCCTGCACCCTTCGATAAGAACATAGATGTTTTTCTCTGAATACTTTATTCCTGCACACTTCTCATCTCTTGGTGCATCTTTCTCTGGCAATTTCAGTATCTCCTTCTCAAGTATTAAGGTCTTCCTGAGGAGACTGAGGTCCTTTAACATCTGCCGGACGATGCTGAGGATGTTCTACGAGTCTGTGGTGGCCAGTGCTATCACGTTTGCTGTTGTGTGCTGGGGCAGCAGGCTGAGGGTAGCAGACACCAACAGAATCAACAAACTCATTTGGAAGTCCAGTGGTGTTGTAGGGGTGGAATAATTTACTTATTATTATTTAATTATTTATGGTTTTATATTGCTATATTTCTACACTATTCTTGGTTGGTGCAACTGTAACGAAACCCAATTTCCCTCGGGATCAATAAAGTATGTCTGTCTGTCTGTCTGTAGCTTAAGTTACCATGTGTACCAAATATCAAAACATCTAGTGATGTGTATTGTTTGCAGCAACTATAAATACAATCTGAGATGTCCTGGGGGCCCAGCCTAAAAGTGTTGCCACACTTCGGAGTCAACATACCATGGCAACAACCTACTAATCTTAACTTGTGTGTCTTTGGAACGTGAGAAGAAACTAGAGCACCCAGAAGAAACCCACGCGGTCACGGGGAGAACATACAAGCACCATACAGACAGCAATAGGAATTGAACACTGATCTTACAGCTGACAATGCAAAGCATTAAACCGATCTCTATGCTACTGTGGATATCCAATGACGGCCTCCACCACCCTCGAGACAGAGAATTCCAGAGGTTCATCACACTGAAATGAAGGAATTCCCCTCATCGCAGAAGTAGGTGTCTAAACATGCACCCTGAGACCATCACCCCCTGTTCTAAGCCTTCCAGGCTGAAGGAATATTCATCCCACAACCAGTCTGTCCCACTCAGTCAGAGATTTTCCTTTCCATAAGACCATAAGACCAAAAAATATATGAACAGAATTAGGCCATTTGGCCTATCGAGTCTGCTCCTCCATTTCATCATGGCTGATCTATTTCCCTCTCAGCTCCAATCTCCTGCCTTCTGCCCATATCATGCCTCACTAATCAAGAATTTATCAGCTTCCACCTTAAATATACCCAATGACTTGCCCTCCATGGCTGCCTGTGGCAATGAATTCCACAGATTCACCACCATCTGGCTAAACAAATTCCTCTTCATTGCCTTTCTAAATGGAAGTCCCTCTACTCTAAGACTCTCCCACCATAGGAAACATCCTCTAAACATCCACTCTATTGAGGCCTTTCAATGTTCAACATGTATACATGGGATCCCTCCTCATTCTTCTGAATTCCAGTGAGAACAGGCCCAGAGCTGTCAAACGCTTCTCGTGTAACAAGAATTCCCAGAATTATTTTTGTGAACCTCCTTTGAACCCTCTCCAATGTCAGCATATCCTTTCTTAAATAGGGACCTAAAACCACTCACAATACTTTTCATTTTGATGAGATCTAAACGCATCTCAGCATCCCAGGAATCGGTCTGATAAACTTCTGCTGCACTCCCTTTATGTAAAGTAAATTCTGTCATGAGAGTAAGACTATTCTGCAAACAATATATCTCACCAAGGCCCTGGATGGTAAGATATCTTTGACTCGGTCCTCAAAACCCCTGCAATAAAAGCTAACATATTTTTGCCTTCTTACCTGTTTCTTTCTTGCACAGTTTGCACACTTTGCCTGGTGTACAAAGACTTCAAGACCCTTTCTTCTCCATAGCCTTTTTCCTATCTATCACAATTAAATAATCTGCTTTTATAAAACACAAGAGATTCTGCTGATGTTGGAAATCCAGAGCAACAAACAGAAATTGCTGGAGGAACTTAACGAGTTCAGAACAGCAATTGGCATTTCAGGGCAAGATCCTTCATCAGGATGGGAAAGGAAGATAGAAAAAGTGAGAACAGGAAGTTGGGAGGAGGAAGAGTACAAGCTAGCGGGTGATAGATGAAAGTTAGTGAGTGGGAATGTAGGTGCGCGGTGGAGGGGGGGAATGAACGGAGAAGCTGGGAGGTGATTGGTGGAAGAGGTAAAGGGTTGAAGAAGATGGAATCTGATAGGACAGTAGTGTGGACCATATGAGAAAAGGAAGAAGGAGGGGCACCAGAAGGTAGGGGTGAAGAGTAGAGAAGGGGTAAGGTGAGATCCAGAATGGAGAATGGAAAAAAGATTGGGTTTTTAACCAAAATGGATAAAATGTATTAATTTATTTGGCTAATTTTGGGGAAAAAATCTGAAAATGTCCTTGTAGTCTATTTCCAAGACTAATTTGACCTAGTGCATCGATATCCCTGACCACTATAGGTGGAGACCAGCTCAGCCTGTGATAAGTCAAGCCCCTAATAAAAGGAGAAAGTGGGAGAAACTCCACACAGACACCACCTGAGACCAGGGTTCCTGCTACTGTAAGGCAGCGGCTGTGCCAACTGTACTTGCGTACCATCCTGTATCTTGTTCTCTTGTGTCCTGTTTCCATCATGCTCTCCTCTTATTGTGGGCGCGGGAGACTAGCTTAGGGCATTTTGCTCAGCATAGAATGAGATGGGCTGAAGGGCCTCTGTTGCATTACCCTGTATCTCTATGGTGTTCGTTTGAGCTACCATAGCAACTTGCTGTTCTTATTCTCTTGCCATAGATTACCAACGTAACGGATTTCTACTCAAAAATTCATCCATCATTCAAAGACCCTAAACATTTCCACGTATAACTGATTCCACAGAAGTCAAGTCTCTGAAGCTCTGGCATAATCTCTGATTCTGTTTTTGCAGAATGTGCTATGTATATTCTCTAGCTTCTTCATTACTTACAGAACATTTATAATCAATTGTTCAGGGTCACTGTTGGACACCAGATACATAATGGCTACTTTTCCCTATTGTCATGCCCCAGAAAGTATTCATGCTTTGAACTGCACAAGGTGTAATTTCAATGCAATAACATTATATAATGGTAATTTCAGATAACTACACATCACTGCGGCCCGAGTGAGTCACTTCAAAGCACTTCTTTTTCTCTGTTTCCATCTGCTTACTGACTAAATTCAATTTTTTTGGAATAAGATATAAGATAGTAGCAAAATTAGGTGATTTGGCCCATTGAGTCTGCTTCGCCATTCCATCAGGGCTGATTTATTTTCCCTCTCAACCCCATCCTCCTGACTTCTCCCTGCCCTTACTAATCAAGACCTATCAACCTCCACTTTAAATACACCTCTAATTAATTCCATAGATTCACCTCTCTCTGGCTAAAGAATTTCCTCCTCACCTCTGCTTTAAAGACACATCCTTCTATTTTGAGGATGTGCCCTCTGGTCCTAGTCTCCCCCACTATTGGAATCATCCTCTCAATATCCACTTTGACAGTGAGATCACTCCTCATTCTTCTAAACTCCAATTAGTACATGCCTAAAGCCATCAAAAGATCCACATATGTTAACCCATTCATTCCCAGAATCATTCTTGGGAAACCACTCTGGGCCCTCTCCAATGCCGGCATGTCCATGCTTAGATAAGGGACTCAAAACTGCTCACAATACTCCAAATGTAGTCTGACCAAGGCACCTTTACACGTTACACCTTTGATAGTTTGAAAAATGATATAAAGTGCCTATAAAAAATATTCACCCCCTCCCCAGAACTTTGAATGTTTTATTGTTTTACAACATTGAATCACAATAGATTTAATTTGGCTTCTTTTGGTACTGGTCAACAGAAAAAGACTCATGTTAAAGTGAAAACAGATCTCTACAAAGTGATCTAAATTAATTACAAATATAAAACACAAAATAAATGATTGCATAAGTATTCACCCCTCTTTAATATGACACATCAAATCATCTCCCGTGCAGCCAGTTGTTTTTAGAAGTCACATAATTATGTAAATAGAGATCTGTTTATGGAGACCTGTATTTCAATTGATTGTAGTAAAAATACACCTATATCTGGAAGGTCCAACTGCTGGTGAGTCAGTATCCTGGCAAAAACTGCACCATAATGACAAAAGAACACTCCAACCAACGGTTATTGATGCACCATCAATAACTCTCTGAGACGTGAGGTGAGATACAGGCTTTTATTGACTGGAAGAAAGAACAAGCAGCAATTGACCACCATACTACACCCTGGAGACTGAGGGCAGGGCTCAGGCCCCAATTGCCTTTATACCGGGGTCTGTGGGAGGAGCCACAGGAGCAGTCAGCAGGGGTGGGGGGGGGGGGGGGGTTGTCCAGACATGTATATGTAGTTCACCACAGTTATTGAACTGCCCAGGTCAAGAGATGGATGCAAGAAAACTCCCAAGTCACTGAATACTTGGAGTACAGTTAAGTCAATCATCAAGAAATGGAAAAAGATGGCACAGCTGTAAAACCACCTAGAGCAGGCTGTCCTCAAAAACTGAGTGACTGTGCAAGAAAGGGACGAGTGAGGGACACCGTCAAAAGACCTCTGACAGCTCTGGAGGACTTACAAGCTTCAGTGGCTGAGATGAGAGAGACTGCACATACAACAAATATTGCCCTGGTGCTTCACCAGTCACAGCTTTATGGGAGAGTGGCAAAGAGAAAGCAACTGTTCAAAAAGACTCACGTGAAGTCTTGGCTTGAGTCTGCCAGAAGGCATGTGGGAGACTCTGGAAGAAGGTTTCTATGGTCTGATGAAACCAAAATTGAGTTTTTTGACCATCAGGCTAAATGCAATGTTTGGCATCAAAAACACACCATTCCTACCATGAGTCTAGACCTTAATCCAATTGAGAATTTGTGGCAGGACTTGAAAAGGACTGTTCACTCATAATCCCCATGTAATCTGACAGAACTTGCACAGTTTTGTAAAGAAGAATGGGGAAAAATTGCAGTGCCCAGGTGAAGAGACCTATCCACACAAACCTAAAAGTGCATCTACTAAATATTGACTTGAAGAGGGTGAGTAATTATGCAATCAATTACTTTATGTTTAATAATTGTAATACACTTAGACCAATTTATAGAAAATTGTGATCACTTTGAAATGAAAGTCTTTTCTGTCGATCAGTATCAAAAAATCAAAATTAAATCCACCCTGAACAACACATGAAAACTTACAAGGGGGATGAACACTTTTCACGGGCACCATATCTGTATACGTATGCATCATTAGCACTCCACTCTTCAAAAAGGGACAGAGACGGAGGAAAGGAAAATACAGACCAGTTAGTCTGACCTCAGCAGTTGAGAAAATGTTGGTCGATTTTTCAGGATGTGGTTACAGGGTATTTGGAGGAACATGATAAAATAAGTCATAGTCAGCATAATTTCCTGAAGGGAAATTCTTGCCTGACAAATCTATTGGAATTCTTTGAAGAAATAACAAGCTAGATAGACAAAGGAGAATCAGTGGATGTTGTGTACTTGGATTTTTAGAAGGCTTTTGACAAGGTCTCATATATGAGGCTGCTTAACAAGTTAAAAGCCCATGGTATTACAGGAGAGTTTCTAGCATGGGTCAAGCCATGGTTGATTAGCAGGAGGCAGTGTGGGAATAAAAGGTACCTTTTCTGTTTGGCTGCTGATGAATAGTCATGCTCCACAGAGGTCCATATTGAGACTAGTTCTTTTTACGTTATATGTCAAGGATTTGGATGATTGATTTGATGGCTTTGTGGCCAAGTTTGCACACAACATGAAGACAGGTGGAGACTCAGGTAGTTTTGAGGAAGTAGAGATGCTGCAGAAGGAGTTAGACAGATTAGGAGAATGGGCAAAGAAGTGGCAGATGGAATATAGTGTCTGGAAGTGTATGGTCATTCACTTTGGTAGAAGAAATAAAAGCATAGACTGTTCTCTAAATGGAGAGAATATCCAATTATCTGAGGTGCAAAGGGACTTGACATTCCTCATGCAGGATTCCCTAAAGGTTAATTTTCAACGTGAGTCACTGGTGAGGAAGGCAAATGTGATGTTAGCATTCATTTCATGAGGACTAGAATATATAGGCAAGGATATAATGGTGAGGCTTTATGAAGCACTCGTGAGGCCTCAAGGAGTATCATGATCAATTTCAGGCTCCTTATCTAAGAAAGGACGTCCTGACATTGGAGAGGGTTTCTAACGACGTTTACAAAAATTATTCTGGGATTGAAAGGCTTGTCATATGAGGAGCGTTTGATGGTTCGGTGCCTCTACTCACTGGAATTCAGAAGAATGAGGGGTGACTCATTGAAACCTATCAAGTGTTGAAAGGCCTCGATGGAGTGGGTATAGAAAAGATGCTTCTGCAAAAAGGGAGTCTAAGACCAGAGGACACTGCTTCAGAAGAGAAGGGCATCAACTTAGAATGGAGATGAGGAGAAATTTCCTCAGCCAGAGAGTGGTGAATCTGTGGAATTTGTTGCCGCAGGCAGCTGAGGAGGCCAATACAGTGAGTGCATTTAAGGCAGAGGTTGATAGATTCTTGATTGAGGTTGATAGATTCAGGGAAGGAAGGGATACAGGGAGAAGGGAGGAGATTGGGGCTGAGGCAGAAAATTGATCAGGCATGGTGAAATGGTGGAGCAGACTCAATGAGCCAAATGGCCTAATTCTGCTTCTATATCTTATGGTCTTATTGTCATTCCCCAACCTTCTCAATAACCTTCTGGCCACTAATGTGCCTTCAAATTTGACAAAACTATCACAGGAGAGGAATAGCTTACTGGCCCCACACATTGGGGTAAAGGCACTGGACTGGTGGAGAGAAGGAACACCACAACGTGTTCCCTTCTTAGCCATCACAACGTCAATGCAAAGTCTATCGGTTCTCTTACAATTCTACCAAAGTTTTATTTCGTACTTTTGACCTCATATGCTTTAATAAGGCAGCAGAATTCAGATGTGTTTCAAGGATTCATTTGCAAAAAGCCTTATTTCATGACACAGGAGACAAGGAGACATGTAATTTAATTGAACTTTTTTTTTCTGGTTGCTCCTTTTCCCTTTGGAATAGGTGGCAGTAGCCGATCTCCAAACTGGGGCACCGTATATTTAAATTCCAATTTAAATTCCTGACCAGTGCTCCTCTGGGTGAAGACTGAACAGAAACAGGTTAATAACTTTACTGTAACGGTGCATACAATTTGAGTCAAGAACATTGAAAATAAAGGAAGGAGGAATTCTGCTCCTGCCTCAAATGGAAAAGAAGGACATGGTCTGACTGTGCTTGAGCTTGCAGGGCATTGATGAAAATAGGATTCCCACGCAGCCAAGATTGTATGACCGCATTGGAGAGAGTCTGCTAACAAGAACAGAGATGTATTTGTTTGTTGGGATACAGCACGGAATAGAATCTTCTGGACCATCGATCCACGCCACCCTGCAATCCCCAATTTAATCCTAGCCTAATGACCACTGAACCTTTGGACTGTGGGATGAAACCGGAGCACCCAGAGGAAACCCACGCCGTCACAGGGAGAACGTACGAACTTCTTATAGGCAGCGGCAGGAACTGAACACAGGTCGCTTGTACCGTAAAGTGCCATGCTAACCACTACGTAACCATGATGCCCTATTAACTTATCAACTATCACTCTCTATCTCTAGTTGATTCAATACTTCTTTCTATCTGTATCTGAAGCATCCTTTCTTAGCTCTGTTTTATCAGTATGGTTTGGCCTAATGGGTATAACCCTCAGCCTCTACTAGTAATGCATAACAAGAACAAAAAAAAATTATCTGATCTTAATTCTTACCATATTAAGTCACCTGGTCTCACACTGTTGGAGATATTCCCTTTGTTCTGCCCATTCCCTCATTAACTGTCTTCTCTGCTATGTAAAAATGAACTTGTTTTCTCTTTTTTATAAAGGGTGTCAAACCTAAAATATTAAAATGCTTCTCTTTCTGAAGATGTCTGAACTTTTCCAGCGCTTTCTCTCTTTATTGTTTAAACTTTAACAGAGTATCTCTAAAAATATCACAAGGAACAGCTATCATCAAATATGAAATTGAGTCGCATCAGGAGATATTTCAAACTGAGTGAACAATTACTCACTTGAAGGGCTTAGTTTTAAGGAGGCATTGCATTCTTGATAACAATGAATAGGTAGCACGCTGCTTAACCAGTCCCTTCACACAGGAAGAGCTTGTTGTTCAGTCATGCTTTTTCAAGACTTTAGGGCAACCAACAGTGGTTTACATCCAATTAACTACTTTTAAAGTGTAATTGGTATTGCAATAGATACAGAATGCAGGGATCTACCGCCAAGCTTAATGAACAGTATATACATTTTTTTTTAATTGTAATATCGTCTGCATACTTTACTGCTAAATGCATACAGGACTATCAGCCATCAGTTGGAGAGTCAGGTCCCTTCATATCAATATTCGTCAATGTCTATTGCTACTGAATAATTGTGGATTCCTTCCCATGTACATTTCTCCTTCATGATTAAATGGTTCTTTATTAGTGCCCAGCAGAAGCCAACCAAGGTGGTGAAGTAGATTTTGTATATAGCAACTTTTGGAGGGCTGTCAACAAAGTGTTCAGCAGAAAGTTTGGTACAAGGTTAGAGGTCCTTGGAATTAAGGTGAAGCAGCAGTAGGCTTGCAGAGTTGTTTTGCTGATTGAAAAGGGAAGAATGGCTGTGAGGAAATAGTCTTCATGCTCTGAGCTAGCCGGGAAAAAAAATCCATCAAAGTTAAGCTTGGCATCTATTGCTCTACTTAATTACAAACACAAGAGATTTTACAAGTGCTGGAAATTCAGAGCAACACACAAACAAAATACATGCAAAAATGTACTGGTTGGTAGATTAATTGGTCATTGTACTATGATTAGGCTCAAATTGGAGGACTGCTGGGTGGCATGGATCAAAAGGCAGGAAAGGCCTATTCCACGCTGTAGCTCAATAAAAAAAAATTTAAAATGTGGAGGTACTCAGCAAGTCATGCAGGGTCTGTGGAGAGAAATAAATAGTTAACACTTCAGAGTGAGCCCTTTCATCCTGAGTTTGTCTATCCTCAAAAGGTTCTGCAGATGCTGGAAATCCAGAGCAATACAAACAAAATACCCAGTTAAGTGTGAGGTGTTTCATTTTGGTAGGTCAAATATGATGGCAGAACATAGTAATAATGGTAAAACACTTGGCAATGTGGAAGATCAGAGGGATCTTGGGGTCCGAGTCCATAGAACACTTACAGCTGCTTTGCAGGTTGACTCTGTGGTTAAGAAGGGATACGGTGCATTGGCCTTCATTAACCTTGGGATTGAGTTCAAGAGCTGAGAGGTAATGTTACAGCCATGTAGGACACTGGTCAGACCCCACTTGGAGTACTGTGCTCAGTTCTGGTCACCTCACTACAAGAAGGATGTGGAAGCTATAGAAAGGATGCAGAGGAGATTTACAAGGATGTTGCCTGGATTGGGGAGCATGCCTTATGAGAATAGGTTGAGTGAACTCGACCTTTTTTCCTTGGAGCGACGGAGGATAAGAGGTGACCTGCTAGAGGTGTATAAGATGATGAGAGGCATTGATCATGTGGATAGTCAAAGGCTTTTTACCAGGGTTGAAATGGCTAACGTGAGAGGGCACAGTTTTAAGGTGCTTGGAAGTAGGTACAGAGGAGATGTCAGGGGTAAGTTTTTTATGCAGAGAGTGGTGAGTGCGTGGAATGGGCTGCTGGTGACGGTGATGGTGGCGGATACAATAGGGTCTTTTAAGCGGCTCCTGGATAGGTACATGGAGCTTAGAAAAATAGAGGGCTAAGGGTAAACCTAGGTAGTTTCTAAAGCAAGTATATGTTCGGCAAAGCATTGTGGTCAGAAGGGCCTGTATTGTGATGTAGGTTTTCTATGTTTCAAAAATGCTGGAGGAACTCAACATGTCAAACAGCTTCTATGGAGAGGAATAAAAAGTTGATGTTTTGTCTGTTGAAGGGACACAGCCTGAATTGTAGACAGTTTACTCCTCCAAAGTTGCTGCCTGACCTGCTGAGTTCCTCCAACGATCTGCGTGTTTCATTCTTTTTAGTTATTTAAAGAATGATGCCACCAATACATCTGATAAGCAACATAACAGATAGGGATCAGGATTATTGTAGGCAGAGGTGACACCATATGAGCCAAAGGATAGAGAAACCACAAATGGTATTCAATGTGGAGGACACCATGAGATGGTTAGAAAGGAAACGGTTTGCCCAAATTTGGAAAGTACAGTTGAACAAAAAGAGATTGCATCTAAATGTCCAAATCCTTAGAATGAGTAGAGCTTATTAATAAGGTGGCAAAGAAGGCATATGAGTTTTTTTTTATAAATAGATGCATGAAATCTAACACCTTTGCTTTGAGTTTATGCGTCATAAGTTGAGCCTCAGCTGGAGTATTATGAAAAGCACTGGTTACAAGGCTTAATGGAAAGAAGTAAAGGCCATAGCATTTTCAAAGGTTACCAAGGCATTATTAGGGAAAGAGGCACTTCCATTATAAGGAGCAGCCAGAGAAGTTAGAACTGACTGCTTAAAGATCTTTTTTTCTGAGGGACCTAATTACATCTGCTCTATTTTAGTGCAGTGGTCATTGCATTGACAGTAAATTATTGCTCCTGTTTTTGCTGCAGCTCGGAGCATCTAGGAGCAGAGGACACATCCTTGAGCTAGAGAGATGTCCATTTAGAACAGAAGTGAAGAGGAATTTCTTTAGCCAGAGGGTGGCAAATCTGTGGAATTTGTTGCCTTGTGTGGCAGCGGAGGCCAGATCATTGGGTGTATTTAAGAAATTTCTTGTTAGCCAGTGTGTGGAAGGTTATGGGGAGAAGGCAGGAGAATGGGGTTGAGAGGGAAATGGATCAGCCATGATGAAATTATGGAGCCAACTCAATGGGCTGAATGGCCTAATTTTGCTCCTATTCTATTGGTTTTATTGTCTCAATTGAGCTGTTATCTTGCCCGTTTTATACTCAACGCCACTTCATGTTACATTGAGGCTTCTTGTGTTCCTGGAATAAATCATGGAAGGGAAGTTACACATAATCTCAGATAGGTGCAAGTGATTAGGAGACTGAACATGTGGCAAATTTTCTATGTGGGATTCAGGGACTCACCATCCTATACATGAACTCTGAAGATTTAATAGACAAGGCTGAATCCACAAAAGATATTGAGTAGTGAAGTCAGAGATTCAAGACTCATTTCAGAGAGTTAACATACTGTACACAACCTAGAGAGACACTTCATTGTAGTGCTGCAATGTCAGATGTCCCACTTTTTAGATGGGCAATTGGTAATGTCTAGTTACCAATAATTATAACTCCTTATTTGTTCATTTGTCTATTTTAAATGCCTCGAAAATAAAACAATCGAGTGGACTGTCAGAGACATTTCCTCAGGGCCAAATTGGCTGATACAAAGGGGCATAACTTCAAGGTGACTGGAGGAAAGTAAGGGGGGATGGCAGAGGTAGAGTTTTTTAAACAGAGAACAGCAGTTACTTGGAATGCTTTGCCAGGGCTAATAGTGGAGACAGGTATATTAGAGACATTAAGAAAGTCTTAGATAGGCATATTGACGAACGATGATATGTTTTGTAACTTCAAAATGTTGAAATAATTCATAGGAAGACACAGGAGTCCAAAATATGAGTCTCTCTTTGTGTTTGCTTCAAGCGAGGCGCGCACGTATCACGTGGCAGTGTGACGATGCTTAAAATTCATATACATATAATCCGTGTTGAATTATTTAAACAACAAGAGTGCTTAATCAGCCAACATATATACAAGATTACACAAATACTACTGAAAGGATAAATAGACAGCAGATAAACGAAGGGCTATTGTGGTGAACTACATATACCTGTCTGGACAAGCCCCTCCGCTGACTGTTCCTGTGGCTCCTCCCACAGACCCCTGTATAAAGGCGACTGGAGGCACTGCTCCTCCCTCAGTCTCCAGGATGTCGTGTGGTGGTCTCACTCTTCTATGTTCTACCAGAGAACAAAGAAAAAGACTATTATAGCACAGAAGCTTTTGACCCATGATGTTAAAATAATAAGCCTGTAATTAAAAGCCTGAATAAACTAATTCTTACTTCCTACATAATGCCCATATCCCTCCATTCTCTGTATATTCATGTGCCTGACTAAGAGTCTCTTAAATACCCCCACAGTATTTGCCTCCACCATCGCCTCTACATCAACATTAGTATTGTATCTACTTCTACCATCTCCCCTGGCAGCACATTCCAGACACCCAGCAGAGTCTGAGTTAAAATACTTGCTCAGTGAATCTCCTTTAAACCTTCCCCGACACCCCAACCCCCCACCCACCACCTTTACAGTTATGCCCACTACTGCTTGACATATCCAGCTGGCAAAAAGACTTGGACGTTTCAGCACATCTACAATTCTTAATTTTATATACTTTGATCAGGTTGTCCCTTTGAAGTTCAAGTGAAAGCAGTCTTCTGATTTTGTGTCTGGTGGATCGTGTTGGCAGGAATCTACATTCAGTAGACTCCTAGAGCAATGCTAAAGATACGTCTGCCATGACTTTCTTCTAGGTGTCACAGTGTGGCAGCCAAATCCTTCTTGTTGCTCAGCATTTACCTTTTAGCTTCCAGGTCATCTGGCAAGTGTAATGCTGCAGTAATTATGAGAGTGCTCTCTAGCTATAATTAGGCCTGGTAACATGTAGCTTTCATAACCCATCAATAAATTTTGCTTCCTCCTCCCTCTTCGAAGATTTGAGAAAAACTGCAATCAGTGGCCACTTTTTTAAATAAACCTGCACACCTGATTGTTAAGTATCTGATTAGCTAATCATATGGCAGAAACTCAATGCATAAAAGCATGTAGGCGTGGTCAAAAGGTTCAGTTGTTTTTCTGACTAAATGGCAGTATGGGGAAGAACTGTGATCTAAGTGAGCATGGAATAATTGTTGGCACCAGCCAGAGTGGTTTGTTCTCCTGGGGTCTTTGCACACTCGGTCTCTAGAGTCTACAGAGAATGGTGTGTGAAACAAAAAGCATCCAGTGAGAGGCAGTTCAGTGAGCGAAAATGCCTTGTTACTGAGAGAGGCCAGAGGAGAATGACCAAAATGGCAGAAAGGTGGCAGTAAGCACACGTTACAGCAGTGGTGTACTAAAAAGTGTCTCTGAACACACAAGATGTCTAACCTTGAAGCGGATGGGCTACAGCAACAGACCACAAGCATACGCTCCTTGGCCACTTTATTAGGTACCACCTGTACTTAGTAAAGTGGCTATTAAGTATACTTCCATCAATCACAACCTGAGCTAAGGCAAAGCATCAAATCAAACAAGCTGCTTAATGTGGAACAAGCTAAGGGAGTAGGAGCCCACTCTCGGATGTCGGGTCACTGCAGCCATCCACCTTCTCGGCACACAGAGAACTGGGCAACTGGATACCAACATCACAGGTTTCCATCGCCACCTTCTTGCAACTCCCATTGGGCAGGAGGTACAGGAGCCCGAAGTCCCACTCCACCAAGTTCAGGAACAGCCGCTTCCCACTTCATTTCTGGAGCTAACCTGCACAACCCTATCACCACCTCAGTGTAGGAAAACTATGACCACTTTGATTACTTTTCAGTACAAGGAATGTTTTTGGTTGTAATAGTTTTCTTTAAAATATGCTTTCATGTAATTTATGTATTTCTTGTGAATGTTGTGCATTCAATGCCACATGCTTGTGACGCTGCCGCGAATAAGTTTTTCATTGCACCTGTACATGTGTGTACTTGTGTGTATGATAATAAACTCAATTTGGCTTTGCTCAACAAGGATTCAATGGTAATTGCTGAACAGAGTAGCAGAGTTGTTATTAAAAACTATTGACCCATAAGCACTCATAATGGACAAGGAGCATTTGATATGACACTGAAAACCTCAAGCCACCATTTGCATCAGGGCCTTGCAGAAACTCAGCATAAAAGAACAAATGGTCACACCCTCTCACAAAATACATACTCTCCCATTCCATAGAGCATCTCCTGCTCCATCGGTACCAAATCTGCAGTTCCTATCTTGTTACTCATCACCTGTTATTTGTTATTTGCTGTCTGTTATTTCATCACCCACAGACTGAGAGTGAAAGAACTCATCCTCAATCTCAAGGCATCACCTCAGGATTAGAGAGAAATAGTTGCCAAGAAAGAGGTCAGAAACTTCCATTTGTTTCCAAATTTTGATTCTCAATTTGGTTACTACAATTGGTCATTAATTTGTAAGCTTATAGAACAGTGAAATATAAGCAGGGCTTGGAGATTAAGGACAAAGTCAAAATGCTTCAAGTCAATGAAATAGGAAATGATTCATAATTTATTGATTTATGCATTTGACGGCTGATTATGTAAAGCCGTAAATGGTGCACTGTTGCTGATAAGTTGGCTGTATCCAATTTTATGCAGTTCTGAAAATACAAATTGATAAAAATCAAAATAAATGTTGTTTTTTCTCATTAAAAAGCATTTCTAGCAGACCTGGTATAATAAATATAGGAACTATTATTCAAAAAACTCGATAAGTTATCCAGAGATGAGTTCAAATTTCATCGTTGCACCTGGAGAATATAAATTATTTTTTAAATAATCCTGCCCACAAATCTACCTGATCATTTTGAAGAAATAGACTTACTAATGTCTTTGAGTGTCTGCCATTGATCTGGGCTGTGTGTGAATCTACATGTGCAACAAAATAGCTGACTTTTAAAGGCTCCCTGAAAAAGTCAGCAAGCTGTTGAAATGAAACAAAAACTATAGTGTTAAAATCTAACAAATACAATCAGTGGCCACTTTATGATTTGCAGGATGTACCTGATGCACTATCAATAACTCACTCTGAGATGTAAAGGCGAGATATCGGCTTTTATTGACTGGAAGAAGGAACAAGCAGTGGTTGACCACCATACTACATCCTGGAGACTGAGAGGCTGGGCTCAAGCCTCAATCGCCTTTATACAGGGGTCTGTGGGAGGAGCCACAAGAGCAGTCAGCAGGTGGCATGTCCAGACAGGTATATGTAGTTCACCACAGTACCTATGAAGTGGCCACTGAGTGTATACTGTAGCCGAAAGATCACCCAGCATTATGCAATGATTTGAACAGGGTAACTATCAATGCATGAAGACATTGACAGCAAGAAAATCATATCCCATACAGAAATAAATTTAGAAGTGGTAAAGTTTTAAATTTAAAAATAAATGTATTAGTAGCAACTCAGCGTTGTACGCAAGGCAGTAAGGCAGAATAGTTAAGCAGTCAACAAAAATATAACATTCAAGCTTGTTTTCCCCCCCACATTAAATTGGAAATGTAAGGCAGACTGTTAGCAAAGTGTTCCTTACAAAACATTTAACTTTTAAAGGCAGGTTACTGCAAATTGGTAATTAAAATTGAAAATGTGAAATTCATCACACGATAATGAAGCTTAATGAAGCTTACCTGGTTTAATTTTCAATATACACCAAATTAAGGCCTTTATTTACTTCATGCATGAGTTGAGAGTCGCTTTGAAAGACACAGGATTGAACAAATCATACACAGTATTTGCCTTATTCAAATTCATGGGACAGCTTTTGGATATGTCTCTATAAGACTTGATTGTTTGCCATGGGGATGATTTCTGACAATCATCATTATCTATATTATAACCAGAGGTTAAAATATAACAGAAACTGAGATTGAATAACAAAAGTGATAATTTCCAAGGGAGTCAGAATCAGGTTTATTGTCACTGATATGTGTCATGATATTTTTTTGCTTTGCAGCTGCAGAACAGTGCAAGATGTAAAAATATGCAGTAAATTATGATAAGCTATCTATCTATATGTCTACAGTATATCTATATATACTTATTCCTCTCCTCACTTTGTGGTGCATCGGGCGGCAACCTTGCTGTTTCTTTTCTTTTAGCATTTTGTCTGTTTTTTTACAAGGCCAAGTTGGTAGCTCGATGCTCAATCCAGCACCAAGCGTGCAAGAAGCCGTCCGGATCACTCACCTCAAAGTCCGGAGCTGAAGCCACTAAACCACCAGCCAACTTGAGTACACCTCTATGAGGTAGTCTTAATGAGTTCATGGGGCATTCTGAAATCTGATGGTGAAGGGGAAGAATCTGTTCCTAAAATGCTGAATGTGGGTCTTCAGACTCCTGTACCTTCTCCTTGATGGTAGTAATGAAAAGAGGGCATGTCCTGGATGGTGGCCATCTTGTTGAGGTATTGTATTTTCAAGATGTTATCAGTACTGGAAAGGATGGTCCCATGATGGAGCTGGCAGAGTTTACAACCCTCTAAAGCTTTTTCTGATTTTGTGCAGAGTCCCTCCATACCAGGCGTGATACAAGTAGTGAGGATACATGGTACACCTATTGAAATTTGCCAGAGGCTTTGGTGACAAATTAAATCTCAAACTCCTAATGAAATATAGCTGCTGGCATGCATTCTTAATAAAGGCATCAGTATGTTGGGCCCAGGATAGATCTTCAAAGATGATGACGCCATGGATCTTAAAACTGCTCACCCTTTCGACTGCTGACTCTTCGAGGAGGACAGGCGTGTGATCCCTCAACTTCTCCTTCCTGAAGTCCACAATCAATTTCTTGATCTTACAGACAACGAGAGCAAGGTTCTTGTTCTAACACCTCTCAACAAGCTGATCTATCTCACTTCTGTATGAGTGTTTGTCACCATTGACAAGTGTTGTCCTGCTAACAAACGCTTCTGTCATTGTCCAACCATTGTGAATTAACTTGCCCGATCTTTCATCTCTGGAGCTAGAATTTTGACTACAGTCATTAATAACTAAGTGAAGGTCTATATGTTTTACTAATTATCACTGTTAGTTAATGAAATAAAGTGGATCCATAAAGCATATTCCCAAACTCAGAATATCTCAAGGCAGCAGGGTGAGTATACAAAGCAGAGGCACTTTGCGAAGTATGAAAATGACAGTCTAATTGCACGGAACAAGCCGTACAGGCATCAGTGGGATAAAAACTTGATAACTAAACATTACTGTTGTTTGAGGGATCAATGTTGGCTGGGAACTTTAATACTCAACCAGCAGGACAGGCAGGAATACTGTTTAATGATGACATGTAGTTTACTTCTGTGCTAAGTTATCAGGAAGGAATCATCTACCCAGAGCACAAACCTTGCAATTCAAAGACAGGAATGAGCCACAAACAGCCAATTATTTGACATTGTGCCATTTGCTGCACTCATTTCCAGGCAGTACAATAAGCATTCTTTTCAAGAGAGCGATGACTTCATGCCATTTGATGCTAAAGCCAGATAATAGGTCTTTATTCTTTGGAGCGTAGAAGGTTGAGGGGGGACTTGATAGAGGTAATTAAAATTATGAGGGGGATAGATAGAGTTGACGTGGATAGGCTTTTTCCACTGACAGTAGGGGAGATTCAAACACGAGGACATGAGTTGAGAGTTAAGGGAAAAAAGTTTAGGGGTAACATGAGGGGGAACTTCTTTACTCAGAGAATGGTAGCTCTGTGGAATGAGCTTCCAGCAGAAGTGGTAGAGGCAGGTTCGATTTTGTCATTTAAAAAAAATTGGATTGGTATATGGACGGGAGAGGAATGGAGGGTTATAGGCTGAGTGCAGGTCGGTGGGACTAGGTGAGAGTAAGCATTCAGCACAGACTAGAAGGGCAGAGATGACTTGTTTCTGTGCTGTAGTTGTTATATGGTTATAATGTTCAGGGTTTTCAGAATGGTACAATAAATAATCTTTTAGAGGGACTCGGGTGAACAGGCAGCATTGTGGGGTGGGGGGGAGGAATTGTGTCAAAACCTACATTATGATGGGAGGATGGAGGTGGGAGATAGGCAAGGCAGAAGGTGGAGCTACTTTCCAAAGTTTGAAAATGAGAGTCTAATTGTGCACATCAGCGATGTACTGGCAGTGACGAGATAAAGACCTGATAATTAAGCAGGGTTATTGTCAGAGGAGAAGGCGAGTGGCCAGACTGGATCCGGTGGACATGCAAACAGTGAAGGTTAACGGGGAAGCTGAGCCAGTTTGGGAGGAGAGTGGGAGATGCAGAAGAACAGAGAGCCTGGGAAAGGTTTCACTGATAACATAATGGTCTTTCTGTAGAAACAGTGTTTGGCTTATAGCTCCATTCAATCAGGGGAGGAGGTTTTTTTTGTGTGAGCTGGGTTCTTTGTTCGGTGAGAGATGAAGAGGTTAGAGAGAGCCAGTTATAGGAACCATGATTCGATGGAGCAAGATGCCACAGTCGACTGAGGATTGATGAATAAGCCTTTGAGCACCAGCTTGTGCACATTTGACTGTTCAATTTTAATGGGCCCTTTTGTTTTTTTATTTATTTTCTTCACTAACCCCTTAGTTAAGTTAAGATTCATAAATATAACTTCTTTCTCATATGCAGTGTGCTGTCTGTTACTTCTTGACCCTGAGCTATAACAGGGTAGCAATTTACACAGCATCCACACAAACCGGGGTGTGGGGTGGGAGAGCCATTTCAATCTTAAGGCTGACTTATACTTCTGCATAGCAGCCTATGCCGCAGCCTCCATAAGCGGCCTGCGCCGTTGTGAGCATTTATACCTGTGTGTTGGTGTGTCTGCATCGCTCTGCAATTCACCGCCAAAACGCTAGTTGGCGGTGGGGTTTCTATGCCACTGTGTAGAGTTTCTTCATGTACTTCAAACAATGGCGACTGAAACTGAGTGCGTCATGTTGGAGTAGGAGCAAATAAATGTTGCACAAGGGTTACTTTTATTGAAATTACTTCAACGCAGAAAAGAGAGAAGACGATTGAGGAGATGGTGTGTATGACCATTGAACTGATTGAGGCAGAAGGAAGGCAAATTTTCTGTGCTTGTCTGGCCACTGAGAGCCATGGGCGAGGAAATGCATTTCAAATATTTTCGGATGTCGGCAGGTAGATTTGACAATTTGGTTCATCGTCTCCAACCATTTATTTCACATCAGTGTACGCACAGTATGCCTATAGACAGGAGGAAACGCGATGCTACCAGGCGGACCAATCACAGTTGCTGTGGTCTGCGTTGCCGCGACGCACAGATACATTTTTGGAGAGGTGCGTGTCAGGCTATGGCATTGGGTTGGGCATAGGGTACACCGTAGGTTACGTGGCTATGCCATACCTACGGCATTCATTTGAAGCAGAAGTATAAACTACAGGTTTGGCGGGACTGGAGTGTGTATTCCCTAGAAGTACGCAGCCCAATGAAACCTGGGGTGGGGGAGGTGTTCAGTGGAAAATAGGTGGAAATAGACAAAAGAAAAAATCCTTCCCTCTTAGGTCCATCTGGCCCTATCCTCTTCTACAATGACTATATTCACACTTCTCTGTTCCTTGAAAAAGCAGCCTACATAACAAAAGAACCCTTCCCTCCTGGCTTTTTATTTTTTAAATCCCCCATTCCAATGTCTGCTGGCAAAAGATGCAAAACTTGATAACACACACCCCCAGGCGCAGGGCAGCCTCTATCCCACTGGTATAGAACTATGGCATGAACCTCTTGTACAGGAAAGGTGAACACTTCTCACAATCTATTTTATTTGAGACTGAAGACTGATCCAAGATGGCGGCGCGATGCAGCTTGCAGCGGCCACTCCGGAACTGATTATCTGTTATTTGTGAAGTGGGATGCCATGTGCAATCATAATCGATTGAAAACGGACGTGGGAGCACGGAGAAACTTCGGGAAATTCCAGGAAGACCTTCTTCGTTGCTGCTGCTGCTGTGAGGTCTGGGAATCTGCTGGGAAGAACAGGCCCCCAGTCCTCGGGGTTGCGTTGCCAATGGCCATTGGCGGGGCCGTCTTAATACGCTCGGCAGAGGATGGTGCTCGGAGAAGCTGTGCCGGAGGGGATGGTCGTTGGCTCGGAGGTTCGACGGACTCGGGTCGCTTTCAGTGTGTGCTGTGTCCGCGAGGCTGGTTTCGACGGAGCTTCTATTGTGTGCTGCGTCTGCGAGGCTGAGTCGGGCGGCGCCGTGGAAGTCCATAGTGGGGGTATTCCCTTCTGCCGCCGGCGTGGGATGGCGAGTCTGTCAGGACCCTGGGGACTCGTGGAAACTGTGTGGTGATTTATTTTGAATTTATAGTCGTTTAACATCTTTGGACTATTTTTACTGTGCCCATAGTCTGTTTTTAATCAATTAAGCTATTTTTTGCACTGTTGTAACTATATGTTGTAATTATGTGGTTTTGTGTAGGTCTTGTAGCTTTAGTTTTTGGTCTTGTTTTTGTCTGGTGGATTTGGAGCTCCTTTCCGGGGAACGCGCTAAGATGGTAGCGCGATATTAATACGCAGCAGCCTCTCCGGACTCTGGATTGGGGATTGCCAAATGTTACGTGGATTTTCTGGTGTAGTCTGTTTTGTCATGTGCTTTTGTGATATCATTCTGGGGGAACGTTGTCTCATTTTTTAACTGCATTGCATTTGTGGTTTCTAAATGACAATAAACTGAATCTGAATCTGAATCTGAATTATCTACCTGTCCTGCACCTTCTCTGTAACTGTCACTGTAATACTCTATTCTGCATCCTGTTAGTATTTTCCTTTGTTCTGCCTCAAAGTTCAAATAAATTTATTATCAAAGTAAATATGTGTTGCCATATGCAACCCTGAGATTCATTTTCTTGTGGGCATACTCAACTAATCTATAGAATAGTAACTATAACAAAATCAGTGCAAGATCAACCAGAGTGCAGAAGACAACAAACTGTGCAAATGCAAACATAAATAAATAAACAGTAAATGTAGAAATGCAGAGTCCTTGAAAGTGAGTCCATTGTTTGTGAGAACATTTCAATGATGAGGCAAGTGAAGTCATCCCCTTTTGTTCAAGAGCCTGTTGATGGTAACTGTTCCTGAGCTTGATAGTGTGAGCCCTGAGGGTAGCTGCAAGAAGAGAGCATGTCCCGGGGTGGTGAGGATCTCTGATGATGGATGCTGCTTTCCTACAAAGTATTTCATGTAAATGTGCTCAGTGGTTGGGAAGGCTTTACCCTTGATGGACTGGGCTATATCCACCTATAGACTTACGTTGCAAAATGATCTGTATGGATGGCATGCAAGACACAGTTTTCACTGTACGTTGGTATATGTGACAATAATAAACTAATTAATAATAGTCTGTGCGGTTCAC
Source organism: Hypanus sabinus (assembly GCF_030144855.1). Taxonomy (NCBI): domain Eukaryota; kingdom Metazoa; phylum Chordata; class Chondrichthyes; order Myliobatiformes; family Dasyatidae; genus Hypanus; species Hypanus sabinus. Next base: position 21,105,223 of record NC_082730.1, on the reverse strand, counting down.
TTGCTTTCCATAGCATTACAGTGTACCGAATCCTTTAGCATTCCTTCCACATTTATTGAATTGATCAGGAGAGCCTTTTGCCGCAGCAGAACCCAGGTCTAGATGAGAGGCACAAAACATTGTTTGACCAATTGAAATGCCAGGCCAAATAGACTGGAGAGATTGGTGTCGGGATCGGAGACAAAGCTGACTTTGCTCACTCTCCCGCACCGTTCACTCTTCTCACCATGACACTGAGGCTATGAAGACTGCCCCCAGCTGCTGGGCTTTGTACCCACTAATATAATGAGCTGAGTTCGAGGCTTTGGGCCTACTCTGGGCAGCTCCAGGGTTCAGATCTGAGGACTCATTTTGGTTCAGAATATTTGGTTCAGTATATTGTTTCTCGCTTCAATTGTTTGCATGATTTGTGCTTGTTTTCCCCTTTTTCTGCGCATCAGATGTTAGTTTTTATTTTGATTCTAACGGGTTCTTTCAGGTTTCTTGCTTTGTAGCTGCCTGTAAGCATAGAAATCTCGAGGTTGCATAATTTATACACTCTTTGACGATAAATGTACCTTGAAACTTCGATCCTGATGTCTTGAATTTGAATGCTTACTGGCTTGTTCACACTAGGTTTCAAATGTTTCCGCTGAGTAACAGAGAAGGTGACGTCTTGAGGAAAAGAGAACCCCAAAGTGAAATATGCACACTTAAGCATTCCATAAAGTCTCATAGGATTAATCTGAAGCTTCATTTGTAAAAGTTGGATGTTTCAAAGCAGTTTAATGTGAAGTGATAGTTTTCAAATCTTATCGATACTGGTAATGCAGTATCACCAGGGATCTATAAAGTACTGTGACCCAAAAGGGGAGTAACGAAGCTGAGAACATCTCCACTAATTCAACCACGGTCTGTACAGTGTTGGACTTTGTCTAAGATCCAGACCGCCATGCAGATAATGAAAGTTGGTAGGAGGGGTAGAGAACATATGATCAGTACTTCATAGGAGAAAAATTACAGCTCTCATCATTCATTGCATTATTCATATCTATAATTTATACATAAACAAGATTGCTGAAGTCATTATGTGGCACAAATATATTAATGTGCTGTTCCATCTGCCTATAGAATCTGTGACTACAGAGGAGGATGCATGAGAATACTGATTGAATGCACCTCAGGCGGCCTGACAACCATTGAATGTGGCACCTCCACAGACTGTTCTCACAGGTCTCAATCTCCTTAAAAAAAACTGTAGTTACGAAATTAATTTTCAATTATGAAAATTAATCACTCCTCTAGCCCAAGGCACAAATAGTAACCACGCTCTGTGTACTGCCTGCTGTTGTTTATTTTTGTAATATGTCTGCAGCTTTATGAGGCTAAAATGGAAGCTGTTGCCGTGTCGTCTCAATCTTCCTCCTCACTGAGTGGAAAGCAAGAAAAATCTCATGCTCCACATAATTCTTACCTGGGCCACCACAGAATCGTGCCCCTTGGCAATCTTCCCCAGGCCGCCACAGAATCGTGCCCCTCGGCAATCTTCCCCCGGGCCACCACAGAATCGTGCCCCTTGGCAATCTTCCCCCAGGCCACCATGGAATCGTGCCCCTCGGCAATCTTCCCCCGGGCCGCCACAGAATCGTGCCCCTCGGCAATCTTCCCCCGGGTCGCCACAGAATCGTGCCCCTCGGCAATCTTCCCCAGGCCGCCACGAAATCGTGCCCCTCGGCAATCTTCCCCAGGCCACCACAGAATCGTGCCCCTCGGCAATCTTCTCCCGGGCCGCCACAGAATCGTGCCCCTTGTCAATCTCCCCCAGACTACCTCACAACCGTGCTTCTTCTCCTTCCTTCAAACACACAAAGGAGTTTTCAAAACTAGATCAGATTTATACAAAAACTAGGAGCACACATGCTTCAGTGAGGAAGAAAATTGAAGTAGGAGAAAGCCAGAAAGGGATACCAAGAGCTCGGAGTGTGTAACAGGAAAAGTTTTATTCATTTTGGATAAGGCTGCTGCTAGGAAGACTGGCATATAGTGTAACTAACGGTGTAACACCTTGAACTGCTGGAGCCCTTCTGGTGAAGGCACTCCCCGCCTGCTGTAAGGCAAGGGTACCAACCAGGATGGTAATCATAAGACCTTAAGACATAGGAGCAGAAGCAGGCCATTTGGTCCATTAAGTCTGCTCCACCATTCTATCATGGCTGATTTATTATCCCTCTCAACCTCATTCTCCTGCTTTCTCCCCATAATCTTTGATGCCCTTACTCATCAAGAAGCTATCAACCTCTGGTTTAGGTATATCCAATGACTTGGCCTCCACAGCCGTCTGTGGCAATGAATTCCACAAATTCACCATCCTCTGGTTAAAGAAATTCCTCCTCATCTCTGTTTTAAAAGGACATCCCTCTATTATGGTCCTAGACCTCACTAAAAGAAACATCCTCTCCACATCCACTCCAGCCAGGTCTTTCAATATTCAATAGATTTCAATATGATCTCCTGTCATTCTTCTAAACCCCAGTGAGTTTACCATCCCATAGCGCTCCTCAGCAACATCATCCAAGTACAAAACCTCAAACTCCACCAGTATGAAAAAGACAATTCTCTCACTACCATCTCACACTTCTTTAACTCTGTTACTCAGTTGTCACCAATCAATGCAATTGCCTCCAAGACCTGCAAAACCCTTTTTATTTGTCCACAGATGGAACCACATTCTATAGTTATCACCCATTTTGTTCACACTAGACAGCCTCTGAGGCTGAACTGGATTGCTCACAACGTTGGTGTACTACATGAGGTGGAGACCTCTGTTCTTTGAATTAAGCCATTGTGGGATCAGATCCCACTTTAGAAATGGGTTCACAAATTCAAGGCTGCAACTCTGATGCTGTTATGGGGGTGTGCGGTACTGTTGGGGGGGGGGGGGGTGATGTTTTTCAGATGAGATGCCAAGTACTCTCAGATGAACATAAGGGAGTGTAGATGCTTGTAGATTCCACAGCACAGTTTCAAAGAAGATCAAGGCTGTTGTCTTTGTTGCCCTGGCCAATATTTATCCCATCTATTTATATTTACTTATCATCAATTTGGGATCTTGTGGATTATTTTCCATAGAATATAGAACATAGAACTTAACTCAGTCCAGAACAAGAATAGACCCTTCTTCAAGAATGCAGCCACTCAGACCGAGTATTCCATGGTAGCATGTGATGCTCCCTTTGTATAACAACAGCTACCTAGTAAATCTTTAAAATTCCCCCTCGTGGTTAAAGCTATGCCTCTAATATTTGAAATTGCCTCCTGGGAAAAATATTCTAACCACCTTTCCCATCGACCTCTCACTATTTTGGCATCATGTCAACCATGATGCCAAACTAAACCAGTCCCACCACCCTGCACATAGTTTACATCCTTCTGTCCCTGCCTGTCTAAATGCATTGTCTAAATACATTGTTATTGCATCTACTTCTGCCATTTGGACTATAGGACTCAGGAGCAGAATTTGGCCACTCAGTCCACAGAAGCAAGTGGTGCTCTCTCTCTTTGTATAAAAACAAACACCTGCCCATTCCTTTTTTAAACTTTCCCCCTCTTGCCTTAAAACTTTACCTTTTAATATTTGAAATTGCCCCCGAAGAAAAATAATCTAACCATTTTTCCCATCTACCTCTCTCAATTTTATAAAATTCTATCAGGTTGCCTCTTCAGGCTCTGACCCTCCAGAAGAAACAACCCAAGTTGTCTGACTTTCTAACGTTCTCTAATCCTGGCAACGTTCTGCACCCTCGCTGTCATTCAGTGAGGTGAGTAGAAAGCACACAATGAAATCTAACCAAAGTTTTGTGCAGAAACAACATGGGTTCCCAAATTTTATACACACACTCCAGACAATTCACTACCACCCTATCTACCTGTGTTATCCCTTTCAGCTGTCTATGGATTTGCACCCCAAGAGCCTAAGGGTCCACTGCACTTTCTCTGTGACTGTAACACTTTATTCTGTGTTGTTATACCTGGAACATAGAGCATTGCGGCTCAGTACAGGCCCTTTGGCCCACAAAGTTATGCCAAACTTTTAACCTAATATGAAATCTATCTAACCCATCCCTATAACATGACATGTCATGATGGCATCCGTTAGACTCACGAGACCATGGATCTGCACCTGGAAAGTCTTGCTTCAGTCTGTGTTGGTAGAGCAGTGTCTGTTGTGGCTGTGGAGCCCACACGGGAGTGACAGTCTCAGCTGCAGCGACCGCACTTGAAGGCTCTGTCCTCCAGCGTTGTCTTGCTGCTGTTTTATCAGCGAGTGCGCTTTTCTTCAGCAGCAAGCCTCAGCTTCTCTTCTTCTCTTTTTAGACCTCTGCGTGGTTCCGGCCTCCAGCGAGAGCGATTGCTTGCAACGTCCTCCCACCTCTCGACGTTCATGTTCAGTGACTTCATGTCTCTCTTGCAGACATATTTAAAACAAAGATGGGTCCGCCCTTGTGCTCTCTTGCCGGAGGCCAGTTCCCTGTACAGCAGGTCTTCCGGGATCCTCCATTATTGACGTGCAGTGTACGTGACCCAGCCAGCAGAGATGGCATTTCTGGAGCAGGGTGAAGAGACTGGATATCTGGGCACAGGCCAGGACCTCATTGTTGGTGACTCAGTCAGTCCACTTGATGTCCAGGATATGTCTCAGGCTGCGAAGGTGGAAGACGTTGAGACGCTGCTCTTGTCTGGAGTAGAGGCTCCAGGTCTCGCTGCTGTAAAGCAGTGTGCTGGGGACGCAAGCCCTGTAGACTGCCATCTTGGTGAGCATCATCAGCTTTCTGTTCTCCCAGACTCTCTTTGTCAGCCTGGCGAATGTTGAGGCTGCTTGTCCGATCCGTCTGTTGGTCTCGGGGTCTAGGGAAAGACTGTCCGTGATGGTGGAGCCAAGGTATGTAAACTCGTTAACCTCCAGCACGTAGTTGTTGATGGTAACATAGCCCTCCATTTTTCTATCATCCATGTGTCTATCCAAGAGTTTCTTAAATGCCCCTAATGCATCTACCACCACCCCTGACAGGGCATTCCATGCACACAGTACTGTCTTACCTTTGACATTCCTCTCCACTTCTCTCCTATCACCTTAAAATTATGTGTCCTTATTCCCCTTGCACTACCTCAAAGCACTATTGATCTGTATGGATGGTATGCAAGACGTGATTTTCAGTTTACCTTGGTAATAATAAACCAACTTACTAATTTACCATTCAATGCTTTTATGTGTCATGTTTTTTCTAGGATTACAGCAGAAGATGCATTTGAAAAGTACCTTTGTGAAAAGATGTTTTAAATATTCTGAGGTCTTGAAAGATGCTAATGTGAATTGGTCTTTCAGTATGTACACCTTGGTATTTTGCATAACTCATTGCAAATAAAGAAAGCTAGGCTTTTTGGGAAGAGTCTGTCAAAACTTTTCCCTGCCAACAGCCCACGGTTCTGTTCTGCTGTCCATTAATGTTTGTCCAGCTTTGGCTCGTCTCCTTCTCATGTTGAGGTCAAAGTTGACAGGAAACAATGAAGCTGACAGATCATCGCAGTTCAACTTTCTCAAGGCTCCTGCTGCAGCAGCTGACACAGGAGACCCAGTCAAACGCCCTCGGCTGTAGGCGCCAGCTCATTTCATAGCTTTCCCCCCCAGAGATCCTGGTACTTACTCCTTCAGCCCTGTCCATCACCGGCTAACCCCTCACCCCCATTCAGCTCACCTACAAGGAGCGCTGCCACAGGAAAGCAGCATTTATTACCCAGGGCCCCACCCATCTCAGGTATTCTCTCTTTGCGCTACTACCATTGGGCAGGAGGCATAGGAACCTTAGGTCCCACACCACCAGGTTCAGGAACAGTTACCACCCTGCGATCACCTAGCACCTGAACTGGCATGGGTAACTTCACTCACCTCAACTCCGAATTGATTTCACAATCTACAGACACACCTTCAAAAACTTACAATTATTTATTTATTGTTATTTATACTATATTATTATATCATTTATATTATTTATGTTTTCTTTTGCACATTGGTTGTTTGTCAGTCTTCGTTAATGCATAGTTTTTCCATAAATTCTATTGTATTTCTTTACTTCCCAGTAAATGGCTGCAAGAAAACGATAGTATGTGGATAACTTGTTAATATATTTACTTTGACTTTGAACTTCGATTCTAAAGTTGTTCTTTATCATAAGGCAGAGGTTCCCAATGTGTTTTTTGCTACGGACAAATACTATTCAGCAAGGGGTGCATGGAGCCTAGGTGGGGAGGCCCTGTCATGTGGATTATGGAGGTGAAAGGCTCTGATGCCTTTAAGAGAAAGAGGAAGGGTGATAAGTACAGTTAAAGAGAATGTTCCAATATCCACACACCCTGCTTTCTATCTCAATAGATTTATGTTTATCCTAATTTCTCCTACCTATGCTCTAACTTACATCAACTGCTGTTCATCCCAAGCGTTCACTGACCAACATTGGACCCCAGCAGACAACACCACAATCTTAAAATGCTCATCCTCATTTTCAAGCATCCAAGGGGACCACAGCCTTGTTGTGGTTTGGAGGTTTGCGTTGACCTGGAGAGCTACAGTATGTTGGCTCTAGTCAGGGCCTTGTGCTTTGGCTGTTGGTAGGGTCACCCATGCCAAACAGGTTAAAAGGCAGAAGCCAGACTAAGAGAGGTCCAACAGTCATCCCGGTTCAGGGGCTTCAACTCAGGGCTAACATTCAGAAACAGCAGTGAAGAATCCTTCTACATCTGTGAGTGACAGTATGGACAGAAATGGAGGACCTTCATTGTAGCTCTAAAAGGCAGCAGTGTTCTGGGCAGGGAAGAAAGTCATTTACAAACCGTTTCATGTTTCCTCCTCCTTTCAGCTCCCTCTGACTGGAGTTGCCCAGATGAAAATTTTGTTAAATAATTTTGTGCGAGTTTCCACAGGAATAAATTCAGGGGGAGGAATGCCAAACGACAGCACCAAAGACATCCCTTCATTGAGCTTCAGAGTGAGGCCCCTCAACTCAACACTTACTGCAGGAGCAGCATCAATGTGAACACGCCTGTCCGCGAGATGATCTTACATCTGCAACCTTGGAAAGCCTCACGTACAAGACATGCTCATTCTTCTCTCTAATGAAAATCAGGGCCTCTCCCTCTTCACAAACCTTGCTGTTGAGATACATTGTGCACTTTCCTTCTCACTTCTATGTTTCTACCAACAGAGAGGAATTTGATACCTTGGTTAATGCAACTTCTGCAGTCACACTGGGAAATTTCTTTGTGTTCATACATTAAGCTCAAAGTTGGCCTTCAACCAAGACCATTCTATAGTCTCCTCTGCAGACCTGAATGTGAATCACTCATCCACGACAACTAAAGCAGCACAATTAAACTCATTACTGTGTGAATAAAAGTCACAGGTCTCCTTGACCACGATACGTGATAGTGCATCCACAATGATGTTGAACAAAATGGGAAACAAAATATCAGCCTTTTCTATTCCACTGCCATTTTGAATTGGTTCTTTTGTCACAAATCGCAGAGGCCGAGTTCAAAATCAAATCCATTATGAGGCCAATAAAATGACTGTCTTCCCTGAACAACTAAGCAGCTAAAGACTAAAGTAATTGTATATCTTAACTAAATTTTTTAAAATTAGCACAAAGTTCTTCCTTTTTAGCTCCTTTAATAACATTATTTAATTAAATAATAACTTGATTGTATCTGAGGGTGCCACAGAAAGTTGATCTGCAGGGATTTTACACAGCAGTTTCAGACAATCTCTTAACAAAAGTTATATTAAAAGCCTTGAACACAGAAAAATTGATACTTTGGTCACCAATTTTAATTCGCTGCTTTTAAAGATTGTCTTTCTTGTTGAAACTGTTCTCTATATACTGCTTGCACTCTCTCCCCACAAAAAAAAAAGCAAAGATGAACATGTTGAGCTACCCCTGGTGAGCACCTCTAACTCTGTCTTAAATCTATCCAATTCTTCTCAGATTCTAATAACTTCAATGGGTTTTAATAACTCACTGATATTGGCCTTTTTCAGACGAGGTCTAAGCTTGTTTATATCAATGTTATTCTGACACATTGCAAATTTAGTTTTTTTAACTCTTCCAATCTACCAACATCTCATGGGCAAGTCATATTAGTTGGCCTGTCTTCATTAACTACCCAGCTAGAGCCCTTCCAATCTCACCAAAGGATGACTTTTACATTAAGCTTATCACTTCCAAACCACGTTAAGTGACATTTTTGTTCTTTTGATTCTGGACACATCAACACTGTCAACGGTTTCGGGCCCCATATCTCAGAAAGGATGTGTTATCATTGAGAGAGTCCAGAGGAGGTTCACAAGGATGATTCTGAAAATGAAGGGGTTAACATACGAGGAGCATTTGACGGTGTTGGGCCTGTACTCACTGGAATTTAGAAGAATGCGGGGAGGGGGGAGGTGGATCTTATTGAAACCTACCGAATGTTGAAAGGACTAGATAGAGTGGATGTGGAGAGGATATTTCCTTTGGTGGGGATATCCAGAACTGGAGGGCACAGCCTTAAAACCGAGAGGCGACCTTTCAGAACAGAGATAAGGAGGAAATTTTTTAGCCAGAGAGTAGAGAATCTGTGGAATACTCTGCACACACTGAGGTGGAAGCCAAGTCCATGGGTATATTTAAGGCAGAAGCTGAAAATTTCCTGATTGGTCAGGGCATCAAAGGATATGGTGAGAATGAAGATGTAATGGGCATGAGTGGAAGAGAAACATAGAAACATAGAAAACCTACAGCAAAATGTACTAAACATGTCCTTACCTTAGAATTACCTAGGCTTACCCATTGCCCTTTATTTTTCTAAGCTCCATGTATCTATCCAGGAGTCTCTTAAAAGACCCTATCATTTCCGCCTCTACTGCCACCACTGACAGCCCATTCCACGTACTCACCGCTCTCTGCTTAAAAAACTACTTCCAAGCACCTTAAAACTATGCCCACTGTATCTACTTCCAAGCGCCTTATCCTTAAAACTGTGCCCTCTCGTGCTACCCATCTCAGCCCTGAGAGAAAGCCTCTGACTATCCACATGACCACTGCCTCTCATTATCTTGTACACTTTTATCAGGTCACCTCTCATTCTCCTTCGCTCCAAGGAAAAAAGACCAAGTTCACTCAACCTATTCTCATAAGGCATGCTCCCCAATCCAGGCAACATCCTTGTAAATCTCCTCTGCACCGTTTCTATGGTTTCCACATCCACCCTGTAGTGAGGCAACCAGAGATAAGCGCAGTACTCCAAGTGGGGTCTAACCAGGGTCCTATATAGCTGCAACATTACCTTTTGGCTCCTAAACTCAATCCTATGACTGATGAAGGCCAATGCACCATATGCCTTCTTAACCACAGCGTCAACCTGCGTAGCAGCTTTGAATGTCCTGTTGACTCGGACCCCAAGATCCCTCTGATCCTCCACACTGCCAGGAGTTTTGCCATTAATGCTATATTCTGTATTAGCTGGAATCTGGGATCACCCATGATGGAATGGCAGAGCAAACTCAATGGGCAGGATGACCTAATTCTGCTCCTATGTCTTATGGTCTTATGGTTTTATCTCTGTCAGAGTCTGGATTCAACACATCGTTGTTCCACTCCCCAAGCTCAGACCATGACCAGCCTGTTGCCTGCTCAAGATCATGCAGGTTGGTTGCACTAGACCCTGCTGATGAGAGATCCCTGAGCCAGAGTCAAGCTTGCTGCTTTTACTGTGGGGACGTAGGTCACCTGCGGGCCGAATGTTCAAAGCTGCAGCCACCTGGGGAACTGCTAAGGCCGTCCAACGTCGCAAGGACTGCTACAGTAGCAGCCACTGCGCCCAACCCCACAGATTCTGGTTTTGTGCTGAAGGTGGAGTTTACCTGGGGTAAGAATTTGAGGCAGGTAAAGGCTTTTGTGGTCTCTGGGGCAGTGAGTAATTTTCTGGTTTGAGGAATCGCCCGCTGGTTCAAAATACCACAGCGAGAGTTGAGTCAGTCCCTGCCTGCAACTGTCATGGATGCCCACCTGCTTGGATCCAGGCAAATCTGGCAACAGACTGTGGTGTTGAAGATGAGGATAGACGATCATGTGGAAGGCATTAGTTTCTACATTATTGACTCTCCACTCATACCCTTGATCCTTGGGCACCCTTGTTTGTCTCAACATAAACCATTCATGGACTGGAGGGAGGGGAGAATCACTGACTGGTCCAGCCATTGTAAGAGGATTTATTTTCAGCTTGCTGTTCCAACTCCTAGACTCTCCTTTCTTATTGAAAGACCCATGGTATCTCCTCCACTCATGGCAAACTCTCTTTTAACATTGTGACTTGCCAGGCAGTAGTACCTCTCACATTATCCAAGGCCCATCTTGAATGCAAAACATTTTTCACAATGAGCACATTGAAAGATCTTATGCCTCACTGCTTTCCCACTGATACAACACACTACCAATGCCTTTGCTTTTGGGAGAATGACTAGAGAAGACATGATACTTTTAAGCATTTTCACCATTTGTACATCGAGCCCTCATTAATCTCCTTCCTGTCAATATATCTCTATTATTATAATAAACAGAATCCGCACTCTGCACCATACACTCATTAGATACAACTTGTACATCTGCTTATTAATGCAAATACCTAATCAGCCAATCATGTGGCAGAACCTCAATTCCTAAAAACATGGTCAAGAGGTTCAGTTGTTGTTCAGACCGAACCAAATTGAATAGAAATATGATCGGAGTGATTTTGACTGTGGAATATTTGTTGGTGCCAGATGGAGTGGTTTGAGAATCTCAGAGACGGAAAATCACTTGGCATTTTCACGCATGACAGTCTCTAGTGTTTGCGGTGACTCGTGCAAAAAGCTGAAGATACCCGGTGAGTGGCAGTTCCTTGGGCAAAAATGCCTTGTTAATTAATAAGAGAGAATGGCCAGACTGGTTCAACCTGACAGGAAGGCGACAGTAACTCAGATAACTCTGCATTACAACGGCGGTGTGTAGGAGAGCCTATCTGAAAGCACAACACGTTGAAAGTCGAAGTGGATGGTCTGCAGTAGGAGAAGGTCACAGACATACACTTAGCGGCCACTTTATTAGGTATAGGAGCCATTGTAAGTATACTAAAAGGGTAAACAATCCTATTCCACTACCCACTGTAATAACAAGAAGTAACTTCACCATGCTCTCTCTAAGCACAAGCCAGCTGCTTGTGATTCATCCCCAGAGAGAAGCGTGAAAGGGTTGCTCACAGGATTATATGTAGTGTGGCAACGACTGTAGAGACAGATTTTGAATTCCAGTGCAGTGCCGTTCCTAAATGGCACATTTTAGCTCCGGCATCCAGAGATGTATTTCTACATTATTTTAAACACTTCCCATTGCAAGCAGTGTCGTAGCATAGCCATTAGCACAATGCTTTCACAGCACCATCTGTAAGATGGGTGCTCATTCCTACTGCAGTCTGTAAACTGTTTTCACATTCTCCCTGGGTTTGCTCCGGGGGGTTTGATTCCCTGATTTCCTCCCACATGTCAAAGATGTACTGTTGAGTATTTAATATTTCAGTAATCTTGTATATTCTGATTGTTTAAATAATTCATTTTGGGTTATGTGCATAAATAGTGAATTGTGCACGTCAGCACGCTACCACTTGATATGTGCGTGCTTCGCTCTCAAGTAAGCACAAAGTTAGACTCACATTTCAGATTGCCATGTTTTCTTTTGAATTAGTTCAATGTCTTGAAATAACAGGACATATGCTTAGAGTTAGTGAGTTGTGGGCATGCTATGTAGGTGCAGGTTGTGTAGCCCAGCACAATCTTTGCTGATTGACAGATTTCACTGCAACACTCTCAAAATGCTGGAAAAACTCAGCAGGTCAGGCAGCATCTATGGAGCAGAACAAACAGTTGACATTTCAGGCCAAGGCTTGGAAAGGAAGGGGGAAGAAACCACTTCACTGCATTCTTTTGATGCACCTGTGACAAATAAAGCTAATCTTATCTTAAGTCTCCTCTTCAACTTCTGCTCCAAAGAGAACAATCCCACGTGATTGCAAACAGCAATATTCCAGCTGAGGTCCGGATATCTCCAGTGAATTACCTGTGCACTTTACAACTTTTCTTTAGCTTGTGCCCAGAATTAGTCACAATACGCTGGCTGACACCCGCCGGTGCCCAGAATTACTTACAATACTCCAGCTGAGAACCACCCAGTGTTTTATGAAGCACAGTATAACTTTCCTCCTTTTACACTCTATTCACAACACTTTGAGCACACATACCGATGTAGCGGACCTCAAAAGATCCAAAAGGAGTTTGTGCACTCTCCGCTGTGACTCCATGGATTTCCTTCATGAGCTCTGCTTCCTTCTTGTCCACACTTCCATCTTTCTGTGGAGGCCCAGTCGTCAGGTATGTTTAAAATGGAGGTGAATAGCTTCTTGATTAGGGAGGGCATCAAAGGTTATGTGGAGAAGATTGGAGAATGGGGCTGAGAGGCATATTAAATCAGCCATGAGTAGAAGAGGCTCGATGGGTTGAATGGACTCATGGCTCCAACGTCTTATGGTCTCATGGAATGCCAGCCCACTTAAGGCTGGCAGAATAACACATCTAAACATAAAACAAAAGATACCAAAGTCTCAAGTACTTTGCAGAGTGCATCGACGAGGAATAGATTTCTGCCCCGTTGCACTTAAAGGATTCAAACTCTGCCCGTGAAGTCTGTAGTGGAGGAGGACGAGGCTTGCCTTGTCAATATTCACAGCAGGTACAAGCACATACAATGTGCCAGTCTATTTATAACCAGTTCATTTTCATGTCTTTTTCTTCCTCTCTCCACAGAGCAGGGATGAGATCCTGCAGAGAGATTCGGCTCCACGGGGAATCTGCCTAGCTTAACGGCAGGAGGTGCCCGACACAAATGAGTTGTGGAGAAAATGATACATAAGCAGCACACATTTTTTTTCCCCGCTGGTAAATGTTTAGTGCTTCTTATACCCTGCTCTCTTTACTCCGGTGATCAACTACTAGAAACTTGCTTGCACCCCATGATGCTTTTGTCCTTGCCCCCCCTCCCCCACAACATCAGGCAGGTCAGCGCCATAATTGCAAGATCCTGACAGAACTATGATTCACTCTTAAGTGAGAAAGCATCTCTAACGGACTGACCGCACTTCGTTACAGCTGCAAGGTTGGCAGTGACAGCCGAGCCTGGAACCTACTTCACTTTGCATAGAGGTCAGCACAACGCCTTACAGTACGAGCGACCCCCGTTCAATTCCCGCCCCTACCCGTAAGGAGTTTGTACGTTCTCCCCATGACTGTGTAGGCTTCCTCCGCTTTCCTCCCATGGTCAAAAGATGCAAAGCACACAAAATGCTGCAGGAACTCAGAAAGCCAGGCGCCATCTAGGAAAAGGGTCCAGATGACGTTTCAGCCCAAAAATGTCGACTATACTCTTTTCCATAGATGCTGCCTGCTCTGCTGAGTTCCTCCAGATTTTGTGTGTGTTGCTCGGATCTCCAGTATCTGCAGATTTTCTCTTGACAGTCAAAAGACGTACCAGTTGATACCTTAGATGGTCATTGTAAATCGAGGGATTTCTGGGCAGCTTGGCTCGAGGGACCAGAGGTATTTCAATAAATAAATAAATCTCAGTTATATGTGATTGAGCGTGTACGCACCATGGAAAGAAATGGATAAAGACCATTTCTGGCTCATTTTCCGTCACTCAGGGAACTCACCCAACCACTTCCTCAAATAAATGTCTTATGTGCATCAAATTAGAAAATGGTGTTTATCCATTGTGTTTGACAATGAAAGGAAACCTGGGTGGGAGAGCTTTTAAAGTGAAAAGTCCGCCAGTCAGCCGGAGCTGACTCCACTTGCTGGGATAGGCATGTCCCTATCTAACCTGGGTATGAGGCCTCCAACTACCCTCACCTGGTCTAGCCCACCTGTCGAAGTGGGGTACCAGGGTGGGTGGCTGCTGTCATATGCAGACAACTACTTGGCGTCACAGGTAAGGGCTGGGAGACCAATGGTGAGCGAACTACCTGGAATGGACACGACAAGCCCTTTCACCAGAGCTGATAGTCCTCCCTGGACACCCCATACACCCCAATCATCATGAAATTAACATTCTTCATGTAACACTTGTCTTGGGATATTGTTGAGCATTTGAGGGTATATTTTTATATACAGTGCACTACTGGATTGGCATTCCATTAAGGTAAGTTCTGAGCCTACAGTTTTATAGTTTCCCCTTTCCATCCCTCTTACCAGCCTTTATTCAACAAGATCCTCTGTTTAGCATTTTCCTCCCAAGATACCGTTCAGTCCTGATACTTTTGTGATCCAAAGGTTCTTCAGAAGTCAGGAATGAAGCACAAAATTCATTGCTTATGACCATTTTATTAATTGTTAAAAGAACAAAGAAAGACAAAGGAAAATGCAGTGGAGACCACCTCATGCTCAGATTCCAAATAAGAAATAGTCCTTTAAAATAGTTTAAGGCTTTAGCCCTTTGAATTTAGAAGATTGAGGAGAGTTTTGATAGAGGTATACAAAACTATGAGGGGTATAGATACGATAAATGCAAGCAGGCTTTTTCCATTGAGGTTGGGTGGGTCTACAAGAAGAGGTCATGGGTTAAGGGTGAAAGGTGAAAAGTTTAAAGGGAACATGAGGGGAACAGGAGTATGGAACGAGCTACCTGCACAAGTGGTGCATGCGATTTCAATGTTGAAGAGAAGTTTGGAAAGGTACATGGATGAGGGAGATATGGAGGGCTATGGTCCAGGTGCAGGTCAATGGGAATGGCAATTTAATTTTTTTGGCATGGACTAGATGGGCTGAAAGGCTTGTTTCAATGCTGTACTTTTCTATGACTCTCTGACTCTAAACTAGCCAGATTCATGTTGGGTGACATCTGCTACTAAAAACTAAGAAGCTTCTAGAAACATACAGGAGCAACTGTACTGTAACTACATAGAAACATAGAAAACCTACAGCACAATACAGGCCCTTCAGCCCACAAAGCTGCACTGAATATGTCCTTACCTCAGAAATGACCCTAGCCCTCTATTTTTCTGAGCTCCATGTACCTATCCAAGAGACTCTTAAAAGGCCCTATCATTTCTACCTCCACCACCGCTGCTGGCAGCCCATTCCATGCACTCACCACTCTCTGCGTAAAAAAGCTTACTTCTGACATCTCCTCTGTACCTACTTCCAAGCACCTTAAAACTATGCCCTCTCGTGCTAGCCATGTCAGCACAAGGAAAAAGCCTCTGACTATCCAGACGATCAATGCCTCTCATTATCTTATACACCTCTATCAGTTCACTTTTCATCCTCCATCGCTCCAAGGGAAAAAGGCCGAGTTCACTCAACCTTTTCTCATAAGGCATGCTCCCCTATCCAGGAAACATCCTTGTAAATCTCGTCTGCACCCTTTCTATAATTTCCACATCCTTCTTGTAGTGAGGCAACCAGAACTGAGCACAGTACTCCGAGTGGGCTCTGACCAGGGTATATAGCTGCAACATTACCTCTCAGCTCCTAAACTCAGTCCCACGGTTGATGAAGGCCAATGCACCATATGCTTTCTTAACCACAGAGTCAACCTGCGCAGCAGCTTTGAGTGTCCTATGGACTCTGACTCCAAGATCCCTCTTATCCTCCACACTGCCCAGAGTCTTACCATTAATACTATATTCTGCCATCATATTTGACCTACCAAAATGTACCACCTCACACTTATCTGGGTGAGCTCCATGTGCCACTTCTCAGCCCAGTTTTGCATCCTATCAGTGTCCCGCTGTAACCTATGACAGCCCTCTGCACTATCCACAATGCGTCATCAGCAAATTTGCTAACCCATCTTCATCCAGGTCACTTACAAAAATCACAAAGAGTAGGGGTCCCAGAACAGATCCCTGGAGAAGCTGTTAAACAATTACATGTATATAGGTGATTATATAAAAATACTTGCAAACATTGGGAAGTTAAACTACAAGGAATATATGAGCAAAAAAAAAAAAATTCTACAGCCTAAACCAACATTTCCAATGGAGGGTCCTCACCTGGCACCACCTCCTGCTTTAGTTCCAGTTTCCCCCACCCAACAACAGCATTGGTCTGGATGACAGAAAGTGGAGTGTCCTTTCACTGGAAGCTCACTGCAATTGTACAGAGCTACCCTTGGGTCATGATAGAAGTTCTGGAAGTCCTCCCACACCTCTATCAATATCAGATATGGATCAATGGATGGTGCTTGTATTTATTCATTTATAGGACATGCATGAATTGCTCAATGCTAATGACCCTTATAATGGCGATGGGTCATTCCTCACTGTGTGTTCAATGTATATGTGATTAATAAATCTAATCTAATCCAGTCGGGCCAGTATTGCTGGCAGAAAAGTCCTGGCTACAGTCACCTCAGTAATGAGGAGAGAGCAGTTGAATCCAAGTCAGGATGGTGCATGATCTAGGAGGGTGTCCATTGCTTTCATGTATGTACCACCCTTGTCCTGGATGATGTTGAGTGCTGGAACCTCTCATTTAGAAGACTGTGGTTTCAATTTAAACTCCTGCAATTTAAATGTTTTTTTGTGTTTCCTGGTAAAACACTGAGGGAGCACTGCCTTTCTTGGAATATGAAAGGTCCCTCAGGGAAGATATGAGATAAAGATATGAGATGAGATAAAGGGAAGACTATCATGATGCGTGTATGACCATAAAACATCAGAGCAGAATTAGGCCAATCAGCCAACTGAGTCTGCTCAGCCATTCCTCCATGGCTGATATAATATCCCTCTCAACCCTATTCTCTTGCCATCTCCTCATAACCTTTGATGGCCTTCAACATCCACTTTAAATATACCCAATGGCTTGGCCTCCGCAGCCATCTGTGGCAACAAATTCCATAGATTCACCACCCACTGCCTAAAGAAATTCCTCCTCATCTCTCTTCTAAAGATATATCCTTGTATTCCAAGGCTGGTTCTCTGATCATACTCTATCCCATTATTCGGAACATTCTTTTCATGTTCACTCTCTCTAGACCTTTTAAAACTGAATAGGTTTCAATTATATCCCATGTTCTTGATATCCCATCTTCTCCATGTTCACTCTTTCTGGGCCTTTCAATATTTGGTAGTTTTCAATGAAATCCCCCTAAGTACTCCAAGTACAGGCCCAAAGCCATCAAACTCTCCTCATGTGTTAAACCATTAATTCCTGGGATCAGCATGGTCTGATAAGCAGCAAGTAACATTCATGCCACAGAAATACCAGGTGCTGACATCCTTCAGCCAAGAAAAAGTTTGAACATCTAGCTGATAGTGTAGCAGTTAGTGCAACGCTATTACAGCTAGGGCCATTCCAGAATTCGGATTTCAATTCTGGCGCCATCTGTAAGGATCCGTATGGGTTTCCTCCGGGTGCTCTGGTTTCCTCCCATAATCCAAGACGTACCAGTTAGTAGGTTAATTGGTCATTGTAAATGGTCCAGGGATCACTGCCCATTAAGGAACTGGTGTTTAGGGCAGCAAAGAAATTCCTCTGCCTCTGGCCATCTTCTTTATTGTGTCCCAAGTGTAGTTCAGCGTCCTCATTCCTGCCTCTACAGTACAGTGCCAAGTTGTCTTTGGTCCTCCATGTTTCCTTTACCCGTCAGGGGTCCAATGAAGAGCTGTCTTGATAATGGAGTTGGGCTCTCTTCTCATCACGCACCCAATCCATCTCCAACATTCCCTCAGGATGATCGTGGCCACGTCTTCTTGATGACACCGAAGGAGTAGGGCATGATTGGAGATATTTCTTGGCCAGAAAAGACAGAGACTTGTGGTGTGGAATGACAACAGCAGGGCAAGGTTGCTTTCTGACGTGCGCCAGTATCCTGAGCCGCGCAAGAGGGTCCTGTGGTTAACACAGAGCTAAATAGTTGGGTTGCTGGGTGGTGTGGCTCGCTGAGCTGAAAGGGCTGTGCTGTAACTCTAAATCAATAAAACAAGTAAACATTAAACTGTACGTTCAACTGAGTTCACCCATCAGCCACGTCCTGGGTCATCAGTAACCTGGAACTCAAGTGGACACAAGAACTTTCAGAGGCTGTGCATATTGCAGCAAGTTACCCTGGACCGTGGGTTGCAGTGATTAATGAAGTCAATTCACCACAACCACCTCACCATTTGGGGCTAGGCAATACATACTGGTCACACCTGTAATGTCCAGATTCTGAAGCTGAATTAGAAAGAAACAGCACACGCAAATTGCTACAAGCCATTGCTACCATCTGGACAATGTTGCACTTTGCATTTTAAGATTTTGTTGTATGCAAATTGGCTGGCAAATTGCCAACATTGATTTATTAATCTGCCAATGGTGTAAGTGGTGTTCCAAACAATTTGTAGAGTCTGTCCTTCCGGCTGTGTCCAACAGCCTTATCATTAACAACAGATTGAATGATCTGATCCCAGCAGCTACATTTCTGCCACATTTACTTATTTAGTCTCTCACTATCAGATATATTCCTTCTGCTCCTCCCCTTCACATGTTCTTTAGTTCTGAAAACTAAATTTCCTCTCTCTCCTAGATCCGCTGAGGAGTCCTTGATCTGGAAACATGAACCGCTTCTTTTCCCACAGACGCTGTCTGACTCGATTCCAGTACGCCTGCTTTTGTTACAGATTTCCAGCAACTGCAGTTTTCTTTTTGATATTTTCATTCTAAAGAATTCTCCTTTTTTACTTTTTGTAATATGTAGGGTATGGAGAGCTATGGTAACGAGCAGTTCAATGGGACTAAGCAGAATAATAGTTCAACATGGCCTAGATGGGCCAAAGGGTCTGTTTCAATGCTGTAGTGTTCTATATCTCTATGTATGTATTAGAGGGTAATGTAGATTTAAACTCATGAACTATCTGTGCAACTGATCAGATATAAATCATGGGTTACATTTGTTCGACCATTCCAGTATAAGTATAAATGATGGGACTGGAAGACACAATAAAAAACAATTTTCTTTGTTAAAAGGTCATCCTATTATTCTGAAATGTGCTTTTCTCTCACAGAAAAGCTTGCTTTAGATGCTGGAAATGTGTGCTTGGGAGAAAGATGATGGGTTAATTGAGAGAATTTTGAACGATCTTAAATAGCTCGATTTATGTTTGTCTGTTTACAGGTTTTCAAAATTCAGCTAACTTACACATTTCGTAGCAGATGACAGACCTTGATTTCTCAGAGATCATGACAGTACTGGCTGCCCCGAGGCAACCCAACCTTGGCAAGAGGACCTCATTTAGGTATTAAGGCTTTCATTTGTTTAATGCCTGTATCAGGGATGACTGAAGGCTGTCTCTTGTTCACACCACTGCTCGTCCGTCATTTTTGGGATATCAGATATCAGAATAACTGAATTATGTGACATCATAGCAGGCCTTTATCTTTCACCAGACCTGGTTACTTTTTATAATTCTTTTTCTCTCGCATTTTTCACTAAATCACATCTTTCTTCTCTATCTCTGTAGTTTTCCCACTTTACTTGAAATTCTTCTCTCTTACAGCTTATTCTCTTTATCTCTCTTACCCCTTCTTTTCCATTTCCCTCTCCCCCCTTCTCTCCCTCAACCAGTCTCTCTCTCTCTCCTCTCTGTCCCTCCCTCCTTTCCTATCTACCTTTCTCCCTCCCTGCCCCTCTTTTCCTCCTTTTCCTCTTTCTCTTTCTTCCTCTCTCCCTCTCCCCCCTCCCTCTTTCCACTTGTGTGCATGAAGTCTTTCACTGCTTTCTTCTTTTGCTTTGTAACGTCTCCCCTATCTATCCTC
The DNA here is from genome assembly GCF_030144855.1 of Hypanus sabinus. NCBI lineage: Eukaryota > Metazoa > Chordata > Chondrichthyes > Myliobatiformes > Dasyatidae > Hypanus > Hypanus sabinus. Next base: position 21,085,332 of record NC_082730.1, on the reverse strand, counting down.
ATTCCACTTCAGACAGCCGCTTAATGTATCTCAAGGGTGGCACAGGGCAACAGAGTTTCTGAGAATCAATACTTTGTCATTTTTATTTTTCATCTTCCCATCAGCAGAGGCAGGATATAAATCCCATGTGTGGCATCCATACTGTCCTCTCTTTCTGCTCTCAGAAGCCTACATATTTCTATCCTCGCACGCACCAGCTGGGACACAGGTTTAGCTGCCCAATCGGTCCCAGGTGGCATGGCTCAAATCTTCATAAACTTCATCAAAGGAAGGTGAATTCAGGGGTGGACATGGATGCCAGTGGAGGCAGTGGTGCCTGCAGTCATTACTGGTTGTAGTTACCACTGCTGACAATATGTACAGGCTGCCTCCAGCACATCCTTAGGTTGTATTGGTTGTTAAAACAAGCAACACATTTCACTGTATGTTCGAGGCTTGTTATGACATTGTCTTGAATGCAGGACTGATGCTGAAGCAAAGAAACTTCATCCAACACTGTACCTTTAGGAGAAATGAAAGGAGCATTAGGAGGGGAAGGAAGAATGAAAAAAAACTGTGAAAATAAGTAAGGGAACAAAAGCGTCTGTATTTCTCCAGTATCATTTGCAATCTGATTTTTTTGTGAATCTACATTTTACTCCTTATGGTTTAAACATGTTTCAGTGCCTAGAAGGATTGGGAAGTTTCTTGAGCTTCCACTGTCATATGTCCTGAGGACGAAAGAATGGGGATTGCTCACCGTCAGAGCAATCATCTTTTGGGAGAAATGTTAAAATGGCTCCCAAAAGTTCTTTCGGGTAGATACTAACAATCCCATGATGCTGTTTCAAAGAAGTGCAGGGCAATCGCCTCCAGTGCTTTGGTTGATTGCTATCCTTCAATAATTGAAGTAGATTATTTGGTCAATAACTCCTTGCTTTTTTGCAAGAGTTAATTGTGTGAAAATTGGATGTTACAATTTTTATGTTTTACAACAGTGAATGCACCTCAAAAGAACTTAACTGGCTGTAAACCAACTTGGGACAACTTGAATCAGTAAAAAGCTGATGCACCATCAATAACTCACTCTGAGACGTAAGGCGAGATATCGGCTTTTATTGACTGGAAGAAGGAACCAGCAGTGAGTGTCCATCATACTATGTCCTGGAGACTGAGGCCGAGCGTCAGGCCTCAGATCGCCTTTATACAGGGGCCTGTGGGAGGAGCCACAGGAGCAGTCAGCAGGGGGCGTGTCCAGACAGGCACATAGTTCACCACAAAAGCACAGAATAACTGGAAGTATTTCCTTAGAAATTTTTGTCATCAGGATGTGCAATACATACCGAGAAATGTTGTTCTTATTTGGAAGCACCAAAGACACCACAATGTAAAGACTGCAAATTCTTCTCCTTTCCAGAACTAGGGAATTCATTTGCATTGAGATCAATCCCAACTACAACAAATTCATTTCTAATTAATGGTCTTTGTTCATCAGGATACAAAATGGTTCCAATTATATTGATTCACAAAGGAGTACCTTCAATTCACAAGGGAAAATAAACATATTTTGTGAAAGAAAAAATGCTAAAATCTAGGTATAGAATTTGTAAGTGTTCTGTGTCAGTGTTTATCTGAGATACATAAATATTGTATGAACTTCCTCAACTATAAAATATATAGGGAACAAAATTAGACTATTTGGCCCATTGAGTCTATGACACTATTCAATCATGGTGGATTTTTCAAGCCAATTCCCCTGCATTCTCCCTGTAACTCTTAGCCCCCTTAGCAGTCAAGGATCTATCAATCTCTACCTTAAATGCACTCAATGACTTGGTCTTTGCAGCCCACTATGACAGCAAATACCCCAGATTCACCACTGTCCTATTTCAGTTTTATAGGGATGTCCTTTGATACTGCAGCTGTGGCCTAAACTCTCCAACTAATGGAAAAATTGTTTCTATGTCCACTCTCTCAGTAGGTTTCAATGAGATTCTCCCCTACATCCTTCTGAACTCCACCGACTACAGTCCCAGTCACATTAAATCCACCAGCATCACCTGTAAAATTAATGAAGTAACTTGCTAAATCTTAAATGTACCATTGTATTTTCAACTAGCACTCCATACTCAATTTACACATGTTTCTCAGCACTGGTCACTTCTACAAAACTGGATCTAATTCCAGTCTTTGAATAGCAAGCATTAGAATTTGCACTCTATCTTCATCTCATTTCCGACTTCATTTTGTATAGCCAAAGATCCTAATTTAATTTTTTTTCTGTTAGAGTGCGAGCAAGGGAAAAGAAAGGGATGTATTTATTAACTGAAATGGTGGAATCTCTAAACTGATAAGAAATTAAATATGCATTTGGCATTAGCGCATTCATTAGCAAGAACACTACAGCACACTGATAGAGGAAATGGGAAAAATTACTCACTGAAGAAAGTGAAATAGATTTCATGATTTAATTCTTATTTTTTGAGTCTGTAATTTAAATCCATTTGTACAGACTGCGGTTCAGACCTGCTCAATCGTTGCTCTTCACTGGCTATGAAATTAGTTGGCAGGCAAAAAAGCAGAGTTATGGAGAACAGTTGTTATTTAGACTGGACGGGAGTGTCCTCTGAATGTTTGCAGTGTTCTCCATGAACCAGGAAGGTGAAGGGAAGATTTGATCAAGATGTACCAAACCACGAGCAGTGTCAATAAGGTCATGAGAAGCCGTATCTAGTTGCAGAAGAATCAATAGACAGGAGACACAAATTAAAGGAGGCAGGCAAAGGAATACGTGGTAGCATGAGGAAAATTACTCTTTACACTTGCTTTTTCTGAAAGAATGCTGAGACTACATCCCATAGCTAAATCTTAATTGGACAAATGTTTGAAAAGGAATATCAATGATAGAGCTAACGGCAGGGAGCCAATGTTCCCTCTAATCTCTTTTTACAGCAACCTTTGCTCTGAGCCAGAAGTTATAACATGGCCTTGAAAACCGTGCTGCACTTTAATATTAATATGATATAAAAGGAAAGTCTAGCTGCCTGGCCACAAAGGCTATGGGCCTGGGAGCATTTCAGTTACTGCGTGGCTAGCACAGAAGGAACAGTACAGGAGGCATTAGGCTAAATGAATACCATTTAGGAAGCCAACACCATCAATAAGCATCCCTGCATATTCATTTCTTTGAAACCTGTTTCACTACACTAGCATTAACTCCCAAGTCTCCTATCACCTATACATGCTAATTAATCAACAGTTCCACATGTCTGTGAGGAAATTGAAGCACTAGGAGTTGTTGCAGAATGTGCAACCATTGACAGCTCTAGGGGTTGGGATTGAAACTGTGAGGCAGGAGCATTACCGCTTGTGTCAAGCAACACACGCAAAATGCTGGAGGAACTCAGCAGGCCAGGCAGCATCTATAGAAAAGGGTACAGTCGACACTTTGGGCTGAGACCCTTCAGCACAACCGCTGAAGGGTCTCAGCTTGAAACGTCAACTGTGCTCCTTCCCATAGATGCTGCTTGGCCTGCTGAGTTCTTCTAGCATTTTGTGTGTGTTGCTTGCGTAACACTTACCCAAAAGGCTGGTATATGTCTAGGGGAAACGGTGTTCCAGCCACTCACCAACCCACCTCCCGTACACGCAGGTGCTGTGAGAATCGAGTTTATGCCTCGCGCCCGCCAACAGTATCAAACTCACAACAAATATCGTTATGAAATATACTTTAAAGAGTTTACTAAAATTAAAAGAGTAGTAGGCAATACTATATATATAAGGAAAAAAACAAAAGGCGCCAACTTATCAAAGTTCAGTCTGTTTAGTGCACTCGTTGGAGCTCAATCAACGAACCAATCGACCCATCCGGCTGTCGCACCTGGGACCACCCCAGTGGTCTTACGAGCAGCCCAGCACACGTCCATCTTCCTCGGCGTCTTCCTCGGCCTCCCCTCACACCCAAAAACCCCTCCCCCAAGTTCCCAGCATCACAAGACACAATAACATTCCCCATTGATTAACAAATGAATACAATTACCATATCAGCCATTCTAAAGCGAAACAATGGCGAGAGAAACACTTATCCAACAACGAAGCATTCCTGCTCGTAACAAACCAAAGAAGCCATTTTGAGTAACATACACAGGACATTGTACACTTGGATTTCCAGCATCTGCAGATTCTCTCTTGTTTGTGACTGGAATACCCCAGTGTCAATGCGCTTTGTTCACAACAGGAGAGGACACAGACATTGCAGGCTTCCCTGTCCTGGTAAGTTCTGCTGAAGTACCCTCAGAGGGCACTTTATTAGACATCTCCTGCACCTACTAAATGGCTCGCTGAGTGTACGTTCGTGGTCTTCTGCTGTTACAGTCAATGTGTTATGTATTTGGTGATGCACACCACTGTGGTAATGCATGGTTACTTCCTCCTGTCAACTTTAAACAGTCTGGCCTTTCCCCTCTGATCTCTCTCATCAACAAGGTAATTTCGCCCACAGAACTACCACTCACTGGGTGTATTTTGTTTTTTGCACAATTCTCTGTAAACTCTAGAGAATACTGTGCAAGAAAATCCTAGGAGATCAGCAGTTTCTGAGATACTCAAACCACCCTGTCTGACACCAACAACCATTCCACCTTCAAAGTCACTGAGAGAAATGATTCTTAAGGAGTCCATTTAGAATGTGCTGACACAGAAAGAACGTGCAAAGCAACTTGCAGGGCAACGTATAAACCAATTTGCAAAATCAGGATGAAACAATAGCTTGCTGATTAAAGAAGCGATACAGGTAACGGGAAGACATGCTTAACGGTTGAACAATAACGGTGTTAATGCGCTGAGGCTGATAAGTGGGCCAAAGGGGTAATCACATTTGTAATTTTGTAATGAGATTAAAGAAGAATGTAGGGTATAAAAAACTGTGCAAAGTGTAATTCGGCACTCAATCTAGCAGGAGCTGGTTGGGTCCGACTCTGCAGACTCGAAAAATAAAGTTTACCGTTCTGCAAATTGCTGAGACTCAGTGTGTTTCTGACAACGTGGGGGCTCGTCCGGGATCCACACTCCGGCCGCGGTGGACACGAGGAAGGACATCGGAGACGGTGCACCCCGCCGAGTTTGGCGGTCCCTGACTCCTTGCTCGTCGCTCCAGCGCGGCTTGAGCGAGTGATATCCGGACAGCGCAGAGCGGTAAACGGGGAGAAGGGGACAGTACCTGGTACTGGAAGTCCCCAGGACGCACCGGGTAAGTGCCTACTATTATAGTAGAAAGGTGCGGGAATAAGTAAGGACGGAGAAGACCGGGATCGCTACCCGGGGGTCCTCCTGATTAAGTAAGAGCGGAATAAGATGGGAGGGGGTGGCTCTAAAAAGAAAGAGGAGACGGAGAAGACCGGGACCATACCCGGGGGTTCCTCCTGATAGCCCCCTCGGTAGAATGTTTGAGAATTGGGGATGTGGAAGACTAAAAGGGAAACAAAAGAAAAAAATGATACAGTACTGTTTAATTTGGTCGAAACGGCCGATAGAAAAACCTGCGGTCTGGTGGCCGCGGCTTGGGTCTGAGGAGGATTGGGTACGACAAACCTTAAACATTTACGTTAATTCAAAACCAAATGTAAAACCGGAAGAAATTGCTTATGCTTTTTGTTGGGCTCCCTGGCCAGGAGTAACAACAAAGAGTTTTAAATTGGGCATTAAAGGGGAGCGGAAGTGGGACCCACTCGATCATTTACCCCCTCCCTATGTCCAGCCTTCTGCGCCCCTTGCGGGAGCAGAGGGAGGACGTGAAGAAAGTGAAAAAAACAGAAGAAATAGACCCGGAGAGGGAAGAGAGGGATGTTAGGGAAAAAGCAAAAGCAAGGAAGGCCACTTTAAGAGGGAGTGCCCAAGATATCGAAAAGAAGTCCGAGCTTATGCCCTCATGGAAGAAGAATAGGGGTGTCAGGGGTCCCAACCCTTGGGGACGAGATACAAGCAGGAACCCCTGGTAAATTTAAAATTAGGTCCTCAAGGGTCAGAAGTAACCTTCATGGTCGACTCAGGAGCTAAAAGAACTAGTATAATCCAAGCCCCTCCGGGAACCAAGATTGGGACCAAAACCATTGGGGTTTCCGGAATAGGAGGAAAAACTATGCAGGTCCCAATAATAGAAGATGTACAGATAAAATGCGACGACCGGGAAGGTATCCAGGATGTGTTATTACTTCCGTCAGCCGGATTCAACTTATTGGGAAGAGATTTGCAGGCACTGCTAGGGATCGGGACGGTGCCATATCAAGGTGAAATTCAGGTGAAACTGTTCGTAATGACTGAAAAGGATGATCAGGAAATAAAGGCCAGTGTCTGGTATCAAGAAGGTAATCGGGGCGGCCTGGACATCACCCCACTGAAAATCACCCTGTTGCCAAACAGCCGCCTGGTGAGAAGACGGCAATATCCCATTGCCATGGAAGGGAGGAGGGGATTACAACGATTACAACCTGTAATTGAGACATTAGTATCAGATGGACTCCTGGAAGAATGTATGTCACCCTTTAATACCCCCATCCTACCGGTCCGAAAGCCCGACGGCACGTATCGAATGGTTCAAGATCTGAGAGGCTTAAATGCGGTAGTCCAAACACGATACCCGGTAGTGCCTAACCCCTATACATTAATGAGCAAAATACCTCCTGAACATGAATGGTTCAGTGTGATAGATCTAAAAGATGCCTTTTGGAGTTGCCCGTTGGAGGAAGGTAGCCGAGATATGTTCGCATTTGAATGGGAAAATCCATTCACTGGGCGGAAGAAGCAACTCCGGTGGACCGTCTTGCCCCAAGGGTTCACGGAGTCCCCAAACCTATTCGAACAGGTACTGGAGCAAGTATTGGCTGGATTCCATTGTACCGAAAAGAACCAACTATTACAGTATGTCGATGACCTACTACTATCGGGACCAGCAGAGGAGGTAGTGCGAGACGATACTATAAGACTCCTGAATTACCTAGGAGAAAAAGGATTGCGGGTGTCCAAGAAGAAACTGCAATTTGTCGAGAAGGAAATAACATATCTCGGACACAGAGTCAGTAAAGGGCACCGCCAAATAACCCCAGAAAGAATAGCGGGAATAACTAAAATACCGCTTCCCAGGACAAAGAAGGAAATAAGACAATTTCTGGGCTTAGTGGGCTATTGCCGGATTTGGATAGAGAATTATCCTCCCTGGTGAAGTTTATGTACGACAAATTGGCAAAGGAAGACCGGGGAATAATCAGCTGGACCGAAGAAGAAGAACAGAAGTTTAGGAAAATAAAAGGGCAACTAATTCGGGCCCCGGTATTAACACTGCCAGCACTGGAAAAGCCCTTTCAGCTGTATGCAACAAACAATGAAGGAACTGCGTTAGGAGTACTAACCCAAGAAAAAGGAGGAAAGCGGCAACCTGTGGCCTTTTTATCAAAAATGTTAGACCCGGTATCCCAGGGATGGCCGACGTGCATACAAGCCGTAACGGCAGCAGCCGTACTAGTAGAAGAAGCACGGAAATTAACCTTTGGGGGAAGAATGACGGTGTATACCCAGCACTCCGTTAGCACCCTCTTAGCCCAAAAAGCTCAGCGGTGGTTGACGGACTCTCGCATACTGAAATACGAAACCATTCTGATGGTCGGGGATGATGTAAGCTTTGAAAGGAACAATAGTTGTAACCCGGCACAGTTCTTATACATGGAATCAACAGGGGAGCCCGACAAACATCAGAAGGCGAGTGGAAGACCCCCGACGGACGGCAAGTACTGAATAAGGAAGTAACTCGTCATATACTGCAACAACTACACCAACAAAGCCATTGCGGAGTGCAAGCTATGTGCGACACTATCCTAAGGGACTATGTTTGTAAAGGGATATTCACACTAGCTCAACAGGAGGTGTGGGGCTGTTACACCTGCCAAAAGGTAAACAAGAAAATGATGCGTGCCACCCATAAGGGGGGACAAACACTAGCCGACCGACCGTCCCATCGGATCCAAATAGACTTTACGGAACTACCACAAGTTCAGAGATGGAAGTACCTGTTAGTAATTGTGGATCACTTCACTCGGTGGGTGGAAGCATTCCCAACCACTAAAGCGGACGCCCCTACAGTGGCACGGATCCTATTAGAAAATATAGTCCCAAGATATGGAATAATGGGGTCTATTGATTCAGATAGGGGAACACACTTTGCCTCAAAAACACACCAGCTAATCTGTGACGCTTTAGGAATCCAGTGGAAGCTGCACACCCCCTGGCACCCTCAGAGCTCAGGAAGAGTTGAGAGGATGAACAGTACTTTGAAGACGCAATTGACAAAACTAATGATGGAAACCAAGCTACCCTGGACCAAGTGTCTACCCCTGGCCCTACTAAGAATCCGCACGGCTCCTCGAAAAGATATAGGAGTATCCCCTTATGAAATGTTGTTTGGCCTTCCATATTGGAACAAGGTGGAGGGCTATCCTTCCCTGCAAGGGGGAGATGTCTTTGTAAGGGACTATTTACAGGCACTGTCTCGTTCTTTTGCAGAATTGCACAGGAAGGGGTTACTCGCACAAACCCCACCTCTGGACTTCGCACTCCACCGAACTCAGCCCGGTGACTGGGTCCTGATTAAGACTTGGAAGCCAGAGAAGTTACAGCCGCAGTGGGAAGGCCCATTCCAGGTGCTACTGACCACCGAAGCCGCAGTAAGGACAAAAGAAAAAGGGTGGACCCACGCCGCGAGAATCAAGGGACCCGTAAAGCCCGAAGAAGGTGCAGAATGGACTTGCGTCCAGGGAGAAGACCCGATGGTGCTAAAGCTCAAAAGACGGACAGAATGAACTTTGGGACTGTAATGTATATACTGCTATTGTTGAGAAGCGCTGAAGGGGGATGTGATAAGTGCAGGACGACGGTAAGGGTGGGCATGACGGTTTTTCCAGGGTCCTTTGTATCACACTCGCATGTAAACGAGAAATGTTATGACTACAACAAAAAGGAGGAGTATGTGGAAAGTTTAACCTAACCAACTGCTGCTTAAAGATAGATGACAACGGAAAGGTGGTTCAAAAAAATATCAGATAAAATAAGGAAACTGGCCCACGTGCCGGTACAGACCTTGAAGCCGCTGGGGTATTGGGACTGGCTGGACGGATGGTTGAAAGGAGGCTGGTGGCGAACCGCTTTAGGGGTTATAGGAGGGGGATTGATGGTCCTCCTTCTGCTACCATGTCTGATCCCCTGCTTGCGGGAGCTAGTAGCTCGGGTGGCAAGACAAGTCATGCAACCAGGGGCCCCGGCTGATCCTGTTCAGGTACTCCTACAAAGGGAAATAGAGCTAGAGGAAGAAGCCTATGTAAACCCGTGGCAAAAGCCCAACTGATAGCACATTCTAAAAAGAAAAAGGGTGGATTGAGAGAAATGATTCTTAAGGAGTCCATTTAGAATGTGCTGACACAGAAAGAACGTGCAAAGCAACTTGCAGGGCAACGTATAAACCAATTTGCAAAATCAGGATGAAACAATAGCTTGCTGATTAAAGAAGCGATACAGGTAACGGGAAGACATGCTTAACGGTTGAACAATAACGGTGTTAATGCGCTGAGGCTGATAAGTGGGCCAAAGGGGTAATCACATTTGTAATTTTGTAATGAGATTAAAGAAGAATGTAGGGTATAAAAAACTGTGCAAAGTGTAATTCGGCACTCAATCTAGCAGGAGCTGGTTGGGTCCGACTCTGCAGACTCGAAAAATAAAGTTTACCGTTCTGCAAATTGCTGAGACTCAGTGTGTTTCTGACAGTCACTTAGATCACATTTTTCCCCATCGGATGTTTGGTCTGAACAACAACTGAACCTCTTGACCATGTCTGCATGCTTTCATGCATTGCATTGCAGCCACATGATTGGCTGATTAGATATATGCATTAATGAGCAGGTGTATCTAATGAAGTGGACATTAAATGTGACTTCCTATTTGAGCACCAACAAGCCATGGTTTTGTCCTCTGTCAACCAGATTGAAAAGGATAAATGACATGTATTTGCAGAAAATACCTAAATTTTTTTTACAAACAATGATACAGATTGAGTACCCCTTATCTGAAATTCTAAAATCTGAAAACCTCTGAAATCTGATACACTGTTCTCTACGTACCACGGAGAGTTCTGAGAAGTGATAATGAAAAATAGAAAACACTGCATAAAGCAAAAAAGGAAGATCTTGATGCGTATTGAAAGAGTGGATTTGTCAGCATCCGAGTGAACATATACTACTTAATGGTCTGATGATCATGAAACAAGCAGAGATCTATCACTACAAACTGAAAATTGAAGGTAATTGTGAATATTCAACAGGCTGGTTGCAGAAATTTAGGAAAGGGCACGGCATTAAATTTTTAATGAGTTGTGATGATAAAGTGGCTGCTGATCACAAGCAGCAGAGGAATTCTTTGGTGAGTTTGCCAAGATCATCGCTGATGAAAATCTAACACATTAAACATCAGTACGTATGAGAGATGAGTAAGTGTAAAGCAAAGGATGCTTACCGGTAGCACATAAATTCAGAGTCAGAAATGATGGTGATCCCAAGCTATCTCATTATATATTTCAAAATCTGAAAATATCCAAAACACTTCCAGCCACAAGCATTTCAGACAAGGGGCACCCAACCTGGATTTCAAAATTCAATAAGAGTAGATGGAAGCAATTTTCCTCAGGATTAGGCTATCAAAATTGTGCACGCAATTTCTTCTGTCTGGTCATAAAACAAAACTAAATCCTTCATTATTTGAGAGGCAGTTAGACTGGGTAACATCAAGGCTGGCTGAGAGCTATGGAAAGGTTAAAGGTAAAGATTTGCTTTCTTTGCCACAGGTCCATCAAAACATACGGCAAAATACATCATCTGGGACAAATCAGCGAGGATTGTGCTGGGCAGCACTCAAGTATTGCCAAGCTTCAACACTAATGTAGCATGCCAACAACTCACTAGTCCTAACCTGTACATCTTTGGAATATGGGGGAATACTAGAGCATGGGATTGTACCAAGAATGGGAAGTATGGAATGATGCCCTTCCTTGGTACATATTGTGTGTTTTTAGGGTTAATGACTCTGCTGAGATGGTGTACGTGTGTGAATACATTAATCAGTGAGCTAACAATGGAAATCCAAGCACTTAAACCCACTAAATGCCAAATGAGGTTAAAATAGGGCTAGTTTTTGCTTTTGGGTTGCATTCACCTGGAGCTGACCTGAATCCACAACTGACTTACAGTACCTGTATTCGTTCTTGTGGATGTTAACTGAACCATCCATTCCTTCATTCCTCCTGAGATTCCATCCCCATTGCTGCAAAGTGCTAACTCTAGAGAGACTTTCCTCCATTATCCTCCCAAGTATTGATCTCCTCCTGGGCTGACCTCTGGCTGGATCTTCATTCCCCAACCTGAAGCAGTATCAAAGTCAACCTTTCATGGTTCTCCTCTACAACAATCTTAAGTAGCTCCACCCGACTAGCCTCCAACTGGTCTTAGTGAGAAATGAGTGTTTCTAGTGTGGATGCCATGGTGTGTATGTTTGGAAGGTGAGGTCAACAGCACCAAAGAGGGCTCACCCCCCTAAAGACATGATGGATGAGCACTGTAAAGGATGAATGAACATTTATTTTCTGTGGAACTCTAAATGTATCTGCACAAGAGATTCTGCAGAAGCTGGGAATGCTGAGCAACACCATCAAAATGCTGAAGGAATTCGGCTGGTTTATTCATCTTTGAAAATGAATAAACAGTTGGCATTTAGAGCACAGACCCTTCATCAGGCCTGGAAAGGAAGGGGGGAAGATGCCAAAATAAGCAAGTGGAGGGAGGGGAAGGAGGACAAGCTAGAAGAGGGGATGAAATAAGGAGCTGGGAGGTGAAAGGTGGAGGATAAGGGGCTGGAGAAGAAAGAATCTAATAGAAGAGGAGAGAGGACTATGGGAGCAAGGGAAGGAGGAGGGGCAGCAGGGGTGGGTGATAGGCAGGTGAGGAGAACGAGGTAGGAAACCAAAGTGGGGAATTGAAGAAAAGGGAAGGGGGAAGGGGAGATTTACCAGAAGTTGGAGAAACTGAAGTTCATGCCATCAGGTTGGAGACTACTTAGACAGAATGTGAGGTATTGCTCCTCCAACCAGAGAGTGGCCTCATCATGGCAGAAGAGGAGGCCGTCAACTAGCATAGGAATGGGGGTAGGAGTTAAAATGGTTGGCCACCAGGACAACCAGCTTATTGTGGATGGAGTGGAGATACGTGACAAAGCGGTCCCCCAGTCTATGTTGGGTCTCATCGTTGTAGAGCAGGCTCCATTGGGAGCACCGGATACAGTAGATGACCCCAACTGATTCACAGGTGAAGTGTTGCCTCACACAGAAGGACATTTGTGCTCACCTCATCTTCATGTCACCTAAATGGGGATAGATTTCTTCTCCTCCTCGTCTATCACCCCAAGAGCCTCCACATCCAACACATCATTCTGTGCCATCTTCAACAGGACTCAACTGCAAAACACATCGTTACACCCCACCCCCTACATTCTCCATTTTCTGCAGGGATCTATCCCTCTGTGATTCCCTTATCCAGTTGTCCCTCCCCACTAACCGCCCTCTTGGCACGTATCCCTGCAACTGACAGAAGTGCTATGTCTGCCCATTCATCTCCTCCCTTCCCTCCATTCAGGGCCCCAAAACCTGTCCTTCCCTCTTCCTTTCCAGTCCTGAAGAAGGTTCTGAGCCTGAAATGTTGACCGTTTATTCATTTTCATAGGTGCTGCCTGACCTGCTGAGTTCCTCCAGCATTTTGTGTCTGAAATGCATCTGCATCCATTTATGTTCCCCTCAAAAAGAACTCAAAATTAAAGATCGTACATGCCTCTCCTGTAACGGCTTCATTAATAGCAATCATACTTTTGATGCAGCAAGTTATAGGTTTATTCCCCACAGGGACCTGAGCACATGACCCTGGTCAGCGATGACAAAGAAAGATCTCACTGTTATTGCTTTTCATTGATGGAGCCTGATCACGGCTCACTCTGGGACCATACCTTGGACAGAATGACTGCCAAATTTCCTAACTTAAAAGAAGAGGAAGTTTCATTCATGTTGTGCTCCTTGCACCATCAGAATTTCCTGAAACACTTTGGAGAAAAGGAAGTCACCCTGAAATTAAGTACGAGGGGTGATTGATAAGTGAGTGGCCTAAGGTAGAAGGAGTCGATTTTAGAAAACCCAGCACATTTATTTTTCAACATAGTTCCCTCCCACATTTACACACTTAGTCCAGCGGTCATGGAGCATACGGATCTTGGACCTGCAGAAAGTGTCCACAGATGGGTGATTGATAAGTTCGTGGCCTAAGGTAGAAGGAGATGAGTTATACAGCTCTCGTTACATGCACATTCAGTTCAACTCTTTGAGTGATTAGGCAGGAAGTTTGAAGTCAATATCTCATCTCCTTCTACCTTGGACCACAAACATCAATCACCCCGCTGAGTTATTAACCACACTTTCTGCATAATCACTTAAAGAGTTGACCTGCATGTGCATGTAACGAGAGCTGTATAACTCATCTCCTTCTACCTTGGGCCACGAGCTTTTCAATCACCCCTCATAAGTGTTGTGAAGCAAAGATTAATTTGTGCTCAGGGATCTCCCACAAACAGCAACATGGCACTGTATCAATTAATCTCTGTTAATTTAAATATGTTGATTAAGAGCAAAATATTAGTGGGGACACTAGAGAGGACCCCATTGCACTCCTTTAAGATCATGAGATTGTTTGTGTTGACCAGTTGGTCCTAGTTTAAGGTATTAACCAAAAAGCATTTACATCAAACTTTATCCGCAATCAGTGATGATAACTATGCTCTGTGACATTGGTAGCTTCTGATACTCTATGTCTAAAATCCTGTTCCTGGTCAATGAGATGAAGTTCAGAGGTTGAATTCAACACAATATTGTGACGGTGTAAATAGTGTTACTGACCGATATCCATACTGTACTGGAGCGCCAGCAATGTGGTACATAGAAATATCACCATCTGCAGGCTTCTGTCCACATCACACACCACACTGACTTGGAAATATACTGCTGTGCCCTCCTTCTCTGCTTCTGGGTCGAAGTGGCATTAAGTTTATCAGAAGGACTTCCCCTCAGCACCACATTCTAAATGGCAGTTAGGAATAAGCAATAAATCTGGCCTTCCTGGTAAAACATCCTGAAGTATAAAGAGGTTGTTGAGGGAGTGTTTGCATGGAATGTCTTTCGGTTGTGCCAAATGGCTGGATTCTGAACTGTTAATTCAGTGTAACAATAGCATTGTAAAATCTGGTGGGAGTGGATCACAAGCAAACTGAAGGCTGTGTGAGCTCAGCTCTAATCCGCTCTTGGCATGCCACCCTCATGTAAAAGCCATGGGACATTTGCCCCCGCTCATTAAAAGCAGATCGCAATGGCTTCTTATTGTGTTTAATCAGTGTGATTTTACCATTATTCTTACTTATCATTACAACCGTCTACCTTCTGCTGAGGTCATGGCACATATTATAACAGATGACAGGGAATGAGTAATCAGACTGTAATTTAATCTCTGGGGGTCTCAAGCTGTTTCTCGTGTTTTATGATTTCATCTAGACCCCTGCAATTAAATTAGAGCCCAATTATTCACACCCAATCACCTCCCTGTATACACAATCAATTTCAGCCTCCGAGGCTAAACATCTCTGACAATAACTTCCCCAAAAGAGTACAGTGCCTTTTTATGCAGAGACAGAAGGGCAGGGAGTTTAGATTTTGTCAGTATCTCTCTCCCCCTTTCTTTCTCTCTCTCTCTCTCTCTCTCTCTCTTTCTTACAGTCTGTGTATGTGTGCTCATTTCTTTCTCGCTGACTTTTGCCATTTGTCTTTTTCCTTCTGTAATTCTTCCTTAGGTGTGTATCTATCAACTACCACTTTCTATCTCTCATTCTCTTTCTGTATTTGTCTACATTTTTTCTGTCCCTGGCTTTATATATTCTATTTGGATCTCTCTATTTCTCTCTATGTGTGGTGTGAGCCTGCCTTTCACTTTCTTTATCGCTAGTGTATTTTCTCTCTCTCTCTCTCTCTCTCTCTCTCTCTCTCTCTCTCTCTCTCTCTCTCTCTTTAAATGTAGTTCTGTCACTCCTGCTCTCTTTGCATGAGCCATCTTCTTCCTCTGTCTCTCCTTCACCTTTGATTCTGCCTCTTTCTATCGTTTCTTCTCTCCTTTCCGCTTTTTGTATTTGTCTCGGCCTTGTCACAGTCATAGAGAACTGCAGCTCAGAAACAGGCCCTTCGGTCCATCTCATCTGTGCCAAACCATTACTCTGCATTGTCAGATCAACCCACACCTCTCCTATCCATGTACTTAACCAAATTTCTCTCCAGTGTTAAACTCAAATCTACATCCACCCTCACACCAACCTCGAAGTGAAGAAGATCCCCCTCAGGTTTTGGTTAAATATTTCACATTTGACCCTTAGCCAATGACCTCTCGTTCTAGACTCAGCTAACCTCAGTGGAAAAGAACTCCTTGTATCTATCCTAGCTACACCCTCAAAATTATCTGTACTCTTTTAAGTCTCCCTCGCATTCTTCCATGCTCTCAGGAATAAAGTCCTGTATTTAGCTTTCTCAGACTCTGCTGTTGTACGTGTTTTTCTCTGTCCTATTGCATCTCATGTATATAAATGTGTATGTACCTTCTTCCGCTCGATCTGCCTTTCACCCAGTCTCACAGGGTGCCTGATTCAAGATTCAAGATTGTTTAATGTCAATTCCAGTACACAAGTATAAAGGAGAATGAAATAAGAATAACTCCAGATCTTATGCAGCACAGAAAAACAGTATGAAAACCAGGAAAAAAAACTACATCTGATGTGAGAATGCGAAATAGCAGAGTTTAATGGCCAGTTCTGATTCAGTGCCGGTGAGGGGCTCTACAAAGCAACGCACATCAGCATCAATCAAATGGCTAGAACCAAGGATGGGGGAGGTTTTGCATATGCTAAATAGTACGAGTCACTTTGCAGATAAGTATGCTTTTACAGTTAGATAATGAGCTCCATAAATTAATTTATTTTTGCATGATATAGAGTCCAAATTAACGTGGATTAATAATTGAAACCACAAGTGACTTTCTCGGTGCCTTGTGTGCATTATTCTCCCTCTTCTTCAGTAGAAGCTTGTGCAGAATCGGAGAAAGCTGCAGCGGAGTAAGAGGCCATTCAGCCCATTACATCCCCTTCGCTAATAAAAAGCCACTTGGACTGATCCATTTTAACTGCCCTCAATCCATAGATTTCTAGGTTACCGATCTTCAAGCACTTAATCAAGACTTTAAATGTACAAAGGAATATCTGCCTCCATCACCCTTTCCAACGATGAGTTTCGCACCCCTGCCACTCTTTGAGTGAAGAAAATATACGCATTGGTACCTCGCTTACCTTCCTTACCTAATAAAGTGGCCACTGAGTGTGTGCCCATGGACTCCCACTGCTGTAGCCTATCCTCTTCAAGTTTTGATATGTTATACATTCAGAGATGGTCTTCTGCACATCCCTGTTGTAACATGTGGTTATCTGAGTTGCTATCCCCTTGCTGTCAGCTTGAACCATTAACAGGACATTTTTGCAACGGAACTGCCACACATTGGATGAATTTTGTTTTACACACCATTCTCTGTGAACACTGGAGACTGTTGTTCAATAGTTTCTGATATTCTCAAGCCGCCCCACCCAGCTCCAAGAATCATTTCATGGTCAAAGTCACTTAGATCACACTTCTTCCCCTTCCTGTGTCTGGTCTGAACAACATCTGAACCTCCTGACAATGTCTGCATGTGCTTACGCATTGACTTGATGCTATATGATTGGCTGGTCAGATGTTTGCATTAACAAGCAGGTGTACAGGTCTACCTAATAAAGTGGCCACTGAGTGAACTTCCTCAATTTAACCATAATCCGCCAATTAATTACTAAACTTATTTCCCCCTTGTTATCAACCTCACCACCGAGCGAAATAGGTCCATTTTATAAAACCCTATATGGAGAACTCACAATGGTATTACTCTTGATTTGGTCTCACCTTGACACCGACATTCCAAAGGAAACAACCCTAGCTCAGCCCAACATTAATCAGGACTAAATCCATCTAACCCTTTCTATATACTTGTAGGTATACTGTGAACCATCACATCCTTCTGACTGTTTCTCTTCTGTGAAAACAGCTTGGCTGTGTAACAAAGCCTCCAAGTAACTTTTGTTGCTCACGGTCTCATTGACAAACAAATTGACCATTATCGTGGAATAGAGTGGTTGCGGTTGTCCAAGGTCACTGACTTTAACCAGTAGTTGATATAAGCCATAGTCTTTATGCAATAATTTTTCCTGCAATGTAATATTTCCTGTAGCTGTATTAATTCCAAATATGTGAGGGGCTGGGCCATTTCTTCCAATGATATTATATGTCATGACAGCATTAATACCAGCGTCATAGTCAACAGCATAAATCTCAGCCACAGAGGCTCCTTGGGGTGTGTTAGGGGGCACAAGAAGCCAGTAATGCACCCATTACTAAAATATGCCTTAACTAGTGCTTATTTAAAAATTAAGGTGTAGAAAATGGGTTCATTGGTGCCTTTTTATATGGAAACCACATATGGAAAGGGTTTACTCTGGACTAAATTCTGTTAACAATCATTTTCTGTTGAAGGCTGGGCAACTTTTGAAGGGTGTGTCCTCACTTGGAAGCGGCGAGAATCTGTCTCGTATCCTTCTCCTCCTTAACCACACACCCTCCATGTTCACTTTAATCAACAAACCTGAAATTTTTATATTTGGTCCCTATAGTCAAATTGTTGAAAGTGTTGAGTCCTGGGCTCAAGTTTTGTCACCGTGTCAGGGGTTTCTGACCTTTTTTATGCCTGGAGCCTGAACTGAGGAATCTGTGGAATCCATTTTGGGAACATTCGGATTTATCAACTTCTCGAGGGCTATTTTTGGCTAATGTTTTAGTTCCTACAGCTCCTCTAATATCTACAGCATGTTGTAGGCTTTCTTCCTCAAAGAAACACATTGGTTACAAAGATTCATAGTGTCACAGCACAGAAACAGGCCCTTCAGCCCATCTAGCCTGTGCCAAACTACTATTCTGCTTAGTCCAATTGCACTTGGACCATAGCCCTCATGCTCCTCCCATCCATGTATTTATCCAAACTTCTCTTCAATGTTGAAATTGAACCTGATGTCTTTCACACTGCCAGGATTTTCTACACCCACTGTATTTAAGCACTCCTTACTATTGTTCAGCTATTAATTGCTACTTTTCTATGAAGCCACATTGAACTATATAACACAATCACTGATTTATTGACCATTCCTTCTGGGTACAGATCTCAACAGAGCCAATAATCACGCGGGGGCAGCCCACACACTGATAATGGTCATGAACCCTTTATTTGTATTTCACTCCTCCTGAATATGGCTGGGTCTGTCAGTTGCTTCAGTTACCAGCACAAAAGAAGAGCCTTTCAGTTTTAAGCCCTTACCAATGAACAGTGCGGCATGGGACTACTATTGTGTACCTCACAAGTGTGCGTTCGCCAAGCATTCTGATTTCTACCCATGCTAATGCTTTATTAAGTAGCTTTGTGGCCAATTTCACAATGCTTTGCAGGTGTGAAACAACGTGGTGTTAGTGTTATGTACAAATCTAGCATTCCAAAGATGAGTGAAATCAAACTTCTGTACCAAAACACCGCAGCTGTTCAAGACCTGAAATAAGTGAGAGAATGCTGAAAATATCATCAGCTCAGCCATGATCTGAGGTAGCAGAACCTGAGTTAACCTTCCTGGCTGAGGGTACATCATCAGAACCCAGTTCTCCAGCTGATGACACCTCCCCAATACAGGAATCATGCAGGACATGAAAAGCATCATAGAATCAAGATGTGCATGAAATGGGACCCCAGACATCCTACCAAGAATCTACTTACGAGATTGTTCACTAAAGCAAATCCCAGGGGCCTATAATATTCAATTTTGAAGCCTCCAGATCTTGCCTTATTAACTAGTCACACCTCTTATTTATCAATTACTTTTAGTTTAGTAATCGATACTTTATACTATTGATTTAGCAGAGCAATATCTGTCTTGATTTCCACATTTTAGGCTTAGCATTGCCCTTTATCTCAAAAACAATAAAGAGCTGTGATAATCACAAGCCAATCAGCTTCCCTCTGATTCCACCACAATATTCCTTACACAATCTTTCCCCTAAAAGTGTATTTATTCATAATAAATTATGGCCCCCAATTTTGAACTCTATTTACCACACACACTGACTCAGTAGACAATCCCCCTACAAACTCCTCCCTTTCTGCAAATGTGACACTCTTCCTAATTAGCAATGCCACTGCCCCACCACTTCTAACTCCCTTCCTGTCTCTACTGAGACATCTAAACCCTGGAACATCCAGCAGCCATTCCTGCCCTTGTGACAGTCAAGTCTCTGTGATGGCCACAATGTCGCAGTTCCGTCTACTGTCCTATGTTCTAAATCCATCACCCTTGTTCCTGATACTTCTTGGATTAAAGTAGACACACTGCAACCCATCCCACTGACAGCAATTTTGCCCTATCAACTGCCTGTCCTTCCTCACAGTTTCACTACACACTGTGTCTACTTGTCCTAAATCTCGAACTCTATTTATTACTCTGCTTGTTCCATCTCAGGGCCCGATGTGTTGCCTGTTCTATCTCACTCCACCTGGCAAGCCTCACAAGGGGCATCTCAAACACCTCCATCACATTCCTCACCAGTGTGGTTTCCAAACCTCCAGGCTGATCAAGCATGGTTTATCCCATTACATTGTACTTGAAATATAAACTCTTACACAGGAACATAAACGGGACAAAAAACTGACAACATCACCCATTCCTGTATCAAGATCTTCTTCTAAGACTCTCTTGGGAACTAAAAATCATGCAAGAACCTTAGAGTCATATGTTATACAAAATGGAAAGCAGCCCATTAGCCCAACCCATCATGCTGACCAAACTCTCTACTGAGCTAGTTCCATGTATCTCTATTTGGCCCATATCCCTCCAAACCCTTCCTATCCATGAACCTGTTTAACTGCATTTTAAATGTTGCTATTGTGTCTATCACTGACAGTTAATTCTATTTAACCACCTGCCTCCATGTGTAAAAGTTTCCCCTTCGCTCATTTGTAAATTTTACCCTACTCATCTTGAAATAAACACCCCCTGTTTTAGACTCCCATAACTTAGGAAAAGACTGATTTTTCTTCTTATATACTCTCACTGATCACTTTATTAGATACCTCCTGCACACATCTCTCACTGGATGTTTTTTATTTATTTTTCATACCATTCTCAGGAAATCAGCAGTTTCTGTGATACTCAAACCACCCGGTCTGGCACCAACAATCCATTCCACAGTCAACGTCACTTAGATCACAATTCTTCTCCATTCTGATGTTTGGCCTGAACAGCAACTGAGCCTCATGACCATGTCTGCACACTTTTGTATATTGAGTTGCTGCCATATGATTGGCTGATTAGCTTACCCATCTGCTATTTATTTGCATTAATGAGCAGATGTGTAAGTGTGTCTAATAAAGTGACCAGTGAGTTTATTCTATCCACAACTTGGCCTGTAGTTTTCTATGCCTTGGCAATTCAAGTGCTTGTCTAAATATTTCTTAACCATTGTGAGAACCTTGGCTTCTACAGCCCACTCAGGCAATGTCTTCCAACCAATCAGTGGATGGAAAAGACATTCTTCCTCAATGCCTTTTAAAATGGCGATTAAAACAAACAACTTGCTCAGTATGCAATGGATCTTAAGAATGTTCTATCCAGAATGTTATGGAGACTGAATCACTGAATATATTCAAGGCTGAAATGGATGAAATATTGATCTTTCAGACAGTTGAGCCAGGAAGTTGAGAATGGAGGTGTGCCCTTTGGCCTAACTGGTCTATACTGACCATGACTCTGATCTAAGCTATCCCATTTGCCTTCATTTGCCCTGTATCCCACTAATCCATTTCTATTCATCTGCCTACCCAAGTGTCTTTTAAATGTTGTGAATGTACCTGGCTTAACCAGACCTTTTGCAGCTCATTCCACATGTTGACCATTCATGAAAAATTTGCCACTCAGGGTCCTAATTAAACCTTCTCACCTTAAACATGTAGTTCTTGATCCTCTAGCCCTGGAAAATGACAGTGTGCACTCACCCTAACAATGCCCCTCATAATTTTATACCACAGTAGTGAAACAGTTAGCAAAATGCTATTACAGCTCATGGAGTTCCAGAGTTCAGAGTTCAATTCTAGCGCTGTCTCTAAGAAGTTTGTACATTTTCTCCAGGTCCACCACAGATAGATCAGCCACTAGGTTAACTGGTCATTGTAAATTGTCCTGTGATTAGGCTAGGGTTAATAAGTGAGTTGCCAAGCAACACAACTTGTCAGGTCAGAAGGGCCACTTCCAAACTGTATCGCTAAATAAATCTCTATAAACTCGCCCTTCCTTCGCCTACACACCAACGAAAAAATTCCCACTGCTCAACCTCACTCAAATCCTGGCAAAATCCCTGTTAAATCTCCTTTACACTCTTTCCAGCTTAATGCCATCTTTCCTGTAGCAGGGTGACCAAAACTGGATGCAATATTCCAAATGTGGCCCTGTTTATGTCTTGTACAACTGTAATATCAAACCCCAGCCTCTGCACTGATTGTCCATAGTGATGAAATCTAACATGCCAAAAGCCTTGTTCACCACTCTGTCTACCTGTGATGCCACTTTCAAGGAACCATGGACTTATACTCTAGGTCCCTCTGTTCTACAACACTCCCAAAGATGAGGAGAAGATTAGATCAACTATAATCTTAGTATACACAAGAGTAGGATTGAGGGGGTAAGTGACCTCCTCTGGCTTCTGCATCTTATTGTTTAAACATTCATCCCTACTCACAAGTGTATCTTCTCATACATTCCCTATATACAGGCATCAACCTTCAGCCTCCCTCACTACATCGCCCTTTGTGCATCTGAGATCATTTGCTAAATGTACAACTGCTACCTCATTATGGGACATCTGGCTACACAAGGGGTCACTTTTGGTAACCACTTTATCAACCAGAGACAAAGGGTATGAAAAGGAGCAAAGTAACTTCTGAACAACCATTGAACCTAAGTTTTACAAAGTGCTAAGTGCTATGCTTGGATCAAGCCCAACAGAATTTTATGAAGATGTGTTCATCTAATGTCTGTTGCAGTAAGTTACTTTGTGATATTTGTAATAGTAGATCTAGAAGTAATTACTGTCTTATTCTCTCAACTTAGCTCCAGGCCATTAAAGATTTTCTAATTTAAAGGATCTAAATTGATGGATTATGTGAGAATTCTGTGTGTATAATACTTGCATATTTATTAATTATTGCTTAACATTGTGCCATGATTGATTATCTTTGTTCTTTGGTATGGTGCATATTAATAACCACAGTCATCATGATTATTGACAAATTCCAATTGAAATTCTGAATTATAAATTTCATAAAATGTCATTAATATCGAGGCTAATAGTTGTGTAATGGAAGTAATGCATCAAAGACAGTAACCTATAAATCCACAGGTAGCCAATGGAGGAGCTACAGACTGTTCAACCACATCTATTCAGGTACTTTCAATGGGAAACAACACAGGATGATTCTTCATAAGTTAACTTGGGGGAGGGATGATCATTGCTTTGTTTCAACTTTGGTTCAGTTGGTAGGCTTCTGATGTCTGGGTCAGAAGTTATCAGGATCAATAATATCCCAGTGGGAAGGTTCATTAGTCCTGTACAGACAGGGGTTTAAACTAGAATTGCAGAGAGATGGGAAAAAGAGTGCCAGAACAGATAGTAGAGTGGTTGTGGAGAAATATCTTGTTACGCCTACGTACAAGGTCAGGAATCAAAAGGTTGAGCATGGTGGGACTAATGTTCTGAGCTTCCGATCAAGATGGTGCCTCCATACGGTGCTTCTTCAGTCAATATCTTCTGGATAGACCATGAAACTGTTTATTTCACTTCTTTTACATTTTTTTTCTCTTAAATCTGTTTCTGGAACTGTTAGAGCCTTCAATTGACAGTTTGGAGATCGGTGGAGTGATCGATCCAGAGCTTTGCTGTCTCTGAGAAGATTCCAGGAAACAGAGAGCACAAGCTTCAAAGTGAAGAAAATGGTGCTGGGTTGTTGTTATTTGCCATCTATAACAATGATCTGGATGATAATGTGGTTACCTGGATCAGTAAATTTGTGGATGACACCAAGATTGGGGGTATAGTGCATAGCCAGGAAGATTATCAAAGTTTGCAGCGGGATTTGTACCAGCTGAAAAAAAATGGGCTGAGAAATGGCAGATGGAATTTAACGCAGACAAGTATGAGGTGTTGCACTTTGGGAGAACCAGCCAGGGTAGGTGATGCACCATCAATAACTCTCTCTAAGACGTAAAGGCGAGATATCGGCTTTTATTGACTGGAAGAAGGAACAAGCGGTGAGTGACCACCATACTACATCCTGGAGACTGAGAGGCCGGGCTCAGACCTCAATCGCCTTTATGCCAGGGTCTGTGGGAGGAGCCACAGGAGCAGTCAGCAGGGGGCGTGTCCAGACAGGTATATGTAGTTCACCACAGTAGGTCTTACAGGATGAGTAATAGGGCACTGAAGAGTGTGGTAGAACAGAAGGATCGGGGAATACAGATCCATAATTCCTTGAAAGTGGCATCACAGGTAAAGAGGATCATAAAGAAAGCTTTTGGTATATTGGCTTCATAAATTAATGTACTGAGTACAGGAGTTGGGATGTTATGTTGAAATTGTGTAAGATGTTGATGAGGCCTAATTTAGAATATTGTGTACATTCTTGATCACCTACCCACAGAAAACATGTACATAAAATTGAAAGATTGCTGAGAAAATTTACAAGGATGTTGTTGGGTCTTGAGGATGTGAATTATAGGAAAAGGTTGAAAAAGTAGCAACTTTATTCCCTAGAACAAGGAAGAATGAGGGGAGATTTGATGGAGGTATACTTAATTATTAAGGGAATAGATAGGGTAAATGTAAGTAGGATTTTTCCGTTGAGGTTGGATGAGACTACAATTGAAGGTCACGGGTTAAGGGTGAAAGATGAAATGTTTAAAGGGAACATAAGAAGAAACTTCTTCAATCAGAGGGTTTTGAGAATGTGAAACGAGCTGCCAGCACAAGTGGTGGATGTGGGGTTGATTTTCAAATTTGAGAGAAATTTGCAGAGTTACATGAATGAGAGGGTTATGGAGGTCTATGGTTCAGGTAAAAGTTGATGGGACTAGGAAGATAAATAGCTTAGCATAGACTGGATGAGCTGTAGGGCCTGTTTCTGTGCTGTAGTATTCTATGACTATGATCATCTCACTCTGAACACTGAAAGAAAATTTAGGCTGTTTGAGCTCTATATATGAAATTTTGGAGAACGAGCTGATTGAGACGCATAGCTGAACAGATTTGGAAGAATGAGCTTCAGTAGCGTCATAGAGCAACACAGCATTGATTCAGGACTTCTGGCCCATCGAGTCCATGCTAACCATAATGCCCACCCAGCTAGCCCCCATTTTTTTGTTTTCTGCTGATATCGCTTCATGCTCTGCCTCCTCAAAGCGCCTATCCAAGTGCCTCTTAAATATCACTATCTACATCAGTCTGCTCATTCTTCATCCTCTGTGTGAAAGAATTGCTGCTCAGATCCCTTTTAAATCTTTTCCTGCGCTGAAAACGAAATGAGGGAGTTACAAATGATGAATAGCAGCCGCTTGCCATTTCTGGCTACTCTGGTCTTTGTTGCAGGGACAGAGCAGGTGCTGGGGGTACAAGGGAAGTCTACCTCATCCAAATGAGCAGATTCAAGCCGCTGTTTAAGTGCAATCTTTTGCCAGGCCCTCCAGGTAGGCCTCACATAGTCTCACAGAAAGGTGCCATTGCATCTAAATATTACTCAGGGGGTCCACAGACTCCTCTGTTAATGGTAGGGGTCCAGGGCATAAAAAAAGGGTCGGAAACCCCCGATTTAAATGAAGCCTAGCTTCATTTTCCATCTGCTTTACTCCTAGATCAAAATTTGTCTGCTCCCATCATCCTCCAGGTGTCTGGAGCAGGTTCCATGAGCAGTGAGAACAGTAAAGTGTCTTCATGAACACAAGAGACTCAGCAGATGCTGGAGCTCTTGAGTAAAACACACAAAATGGTGGAGAAAATTGGAGGTTAGACAGCATCAATGGAAGCAGATAAATAGTCAATGTTTTGGGCTGAAACCCTTCATCTGGACTGAACCTGAAAGGGAAAGATGTCAGAATAATGTATCTTCAGCTCCTGTTGTTTTCAATCATATTTTACTCTCCTGACTCTGGCAGTGGATCATTATGCTAATCCTTTCCGGAATACTAGAGCATTTTGCAACACGTCCAGCGTGACTCCTTGTGAATTTTATTCTTTTTTAACTGTGGTGCATAATGTTCTTACATTACCAAAGATTGTTTGTAAAGATGCTATCGCTGATTTTTTTTCAACTAAATTGATATCCAGACTGCCACAAGAGCTTGTGCATTAGGAGAAATGACTTGGTATTTTTATTGCCCTTTCTCGGTTGCCAGGGTAGGGCATGCTGATGCGTGCATTTAAAGAGGAATCTCTAAGTGCCTTAGCAAAGTCATTGTGTTAGAGTGAATGATTTGTCTTGCAGTGTCACTCAATCATTACTCCAAGGCTCTGTTGGCATTCCTATGTCTAAGCTCTTGTTCCCGTCTCTTCGTGGGGAATCTGCCACCCTCCTCTCTTGGGTCATGTCATGAACCGCTACAGGGTTGAGTCGGAGCCAGCGACCCCACCCTTCCCCTGGGACAGAGAAAGCCCGCCATTCCTCCACGCCTGGGTCCAGTCCTCAGAGAGCAACCCTGACAAAATGACTCTGCTAAGGCACTAAAGGAGAGTCCTCTTTCATGGAATTCTCTTTTTTTTGTGCGGGGGGGAGGAGGATTTGGGAGCTGATATTCTTGCTGAGTTTTGTGCGAAGGAGGGGGGATTGGGGGTTCGAGGTTCTTGTTGCATCTTGTGTAGTGTGGGGGGATGTTTGGGGGGAGGGGGAGGTTGATGATTGTGTTCCCATTCTTTTTCATGAGAGGAGAGGGTGGATTTGTTGTTTCTCTTTGAACTTACTTCCATGATTTTCTCAGTTTTGTGGTTATATGGAGAAGAAGAATCTCAGAGCTGTATACATCAATAATAAATGACCATTAGTTTTTAATGGTCATCCCTCTACCTTGTAACTATATCCACTTGTTAGTGCGACAAGAGACCTTGACGAAGATGATTTGGACCCAGTGCTGAAGTATTTGAGACTGGAATAGAAACACGTTATAAAGCTGGAATGAGAAATGAACAAAAACGAAACCCTAAACAACATCACAAGTTAGGTATGTGATTGAATATTGAACCTCAGTTCAGGAACTCTTTAAATACTCAATTCTTGATGCCCAAAACATGATTACCAATTAGTGGGGCAGTGCTGGACCCTTAAAAGGACTGCACCATATTCTGGAGAGTTAAAGAATCCGAACACTGGAACCTGGCATGGTTGGGTGCATGTCGTAATCATTTGAGGCACTCTCATTAGAAGATGTATGGCAGCATCTACCCTATTGTGGCCCCTTAGGATCTTATTGCACTTGATCTGATTGGCTGGTTGCTTCATGGTCTGGTAAAGCAATTTAAACACACAAGAATGTAAGCAGCAGCAGACGGTGGATTTAGAATCAGGTTCATTATCACCGGCATGTATTATGAAATTTGTTAACTTAGCAGCAGCAGTTCAATGCAATACGTAATCTAGAAGAAAATAGGTAAATAAATAAATTACAGTATATGTATATTAAATAGATCAATTTTGTGCAAAAAAACAGAAGTAATATATATTTTAAAAAGCGAGGTAGTGTTCACGGGTCCAACGTCCATTTAGGAATCGGATGGCAGAGGGGAAGAAGCTGTTCCTGAATCACTGAGTGTGCCTTCAGGCTTCTGTACCCCCTACCTGATGATAACAATGAGAAAAGGGCATGCTTTGGGTACTGGGGGTCCTTAATAATAGACACTGCCTTTTGGAGACACCACTCCTCGAAGTTGTCCTGGGTACTTTGTGGGCTAACACCCAAGAGAGCGCCAACTAAATTTACAACCCTCTACAGCTTCTTTCGGTCCTGTGCAGTAGCCTTCTCCCCATACTAGACAGTGACGCAGCCTGTCAGAATGCTCTCCAAGGTGGATCTATAGATGTTTTAGAGTGTTTTTCCTGATATACCAAATCTCTTCAAACTCTTAATGAAGTATAGTCGCTGTCTTGCTTTCTTTGGAGCTGCATTGATATGCTGGGACCAGGTTAAGTCCTCAGAGATCTTGAAACTGCTCACTCTCTCCACTCTATGAGCATTGGTATGTGTTCTCTCCCCACAGTTGGTAGTACTTACAGGAAGTGCTGAAGGCAGCATCCATCATCAAATACCCTCACCATCTGGTCCATGCCAACTTCATGTAGCTTCCATTAAGCAGGAGGTACAAAAGGTTGAAATCCCACACACCCAGGTCCAGAAACAGTTAATTTCTTTTCGCTATTTGGTTCCTGAACCAACCAGCGCGATCCTAATCATCACATTTTAGCAACAGTGTGACCGCTTTGATCACGTTGCACCAAAATGGACGTTGTTACTTTTTTTGTTCCAGTTGACGAAAGGGAAGTTAGTTAGCCAGAGCCTGGTAAATG
Organism: Hypanus sabinus; assembly: GCF_030144855.1. Classification (NCBI taxonomy): domain Eukaryota; kingdom Metazoa; phylum Chordata; class Chondrichthyes; order Myliobatiformes; family Dasyatidae; genus Hypanus; species Hypanus sabinus. The sequence goes on along the minus strand of NC_082730.1, from coordinate 21,057,427 downwards.
TGTAGAGTTCATAGCCAGGGGTAGATGTGGTGCGGAGGCCAAACCATTGGATATATTTAAAGTGGAGATTGATTGGTTCCTAATTAGTAAGGGCATCAAAGTTTACAGGGAGAAGGGGGCTGAGAGGGAAAATAAATCCGCCAAGGTTGAATGGTGAAGAAATCCTGATGGGTTGAAAGGCCTAATTCTTTTCTATGTCTTAAGATCTAAATCTGAAAAACTATTTGCTATTAAAATATATACTGAGTAATAAAGCAATCATTTTCCCTTTCATAATTATTGTGTAAATGTGCACAAACTGATAGGGATTACTCCAACTTAATCCCTTGTGGATTTAGTGTATTTTTCATGTCATTCTATGAGTAAATCTCCCCTCAAATGTCTGTCTTCTTCTGCAGATGACATTTATGAGGGATTAAGAAAGTAAAATAAATTAGTGTCAATTATTGCAGCAAGCTGCCTTGTTCAGAGTGTGGAATTGATAAATACAGAAGAATGGAACAAAGCTGATTTTCAATTTGAGCTCAACGTGAGACTCCTGGTCAAGTTTTGACACATGAGGTCTCACCCAGCTACTGCACTCATTTTAGTGCCTACTCTGTTATAATGATCAGGGGCTGCTAATGAATAGTGACCAAGCCATTTGGAGCCTAATGTTCAATTATTTGAAAGAATCAGGGGACATCTGAATATATGAGGGGAGGGGCATAATCCTAAGGTGATCTTAAGGTAAAGTGGGGAACATCAGAGATAATTTGTTTTATACAGTGAATACTGGGTGCACGGAGCAGGCTGTCCAGGGTAGTGGTAGAGCTAAATACCTTAGGGACATTTAAGAGACTCTTAGGTAGGCATAGGTGATGGGAAAATGGAAGGATATTTGGTTAGATTAATCTTGAACACAGAACACAGAATACAGAACAGCACCAGGGTAGGGCACTTGGCTCACAGAGACTGTGCTGGGCACAATGCCAAGCTGAACTAAACCCTTTCTCCCTGTGCGTGATCCCTGCATGTTCATGAGCCCATCTGATAGCCTCCTGAATGTCACAAATAGGATTTTACAGATGAGTCCGTTCCATCCAATAGATCTGATAAGCACCTTCAAGATGTTACATAGACAAATTCCTGGATTGTTTGGTGTATAACTGTCCCTTTAAGTTGTTGGATCTGGAGATAATATTGTCCAGAAGATTCTTCAGAAATCAAGAATGAGGTGCAAATCTGATGTATTGGATGCTCACAACACAGGTAAAGCAGAGCTGTGGGTAACCAACTCTCACTATAACCAACTCACTCTACTGTAAGTCATGAGGAAAGAGGGAACAAAGGATTTTGCCTCACAGTCAAACTTTATGCCGAAAGCTGATTCAGACTATATAAATAGATTCAAGATTCGGGTTTTGTCATCTGTATATCAAAACAGATAGTGAATTCTGTCATTTGTGTTAACAGCCAACAGAACCAAAAGATGTGCTGGGGACAGCCCGTAAGTGTTGCCATGCATTCCAGTGCCAACATAGCATGTCCACAATGCTCGGCAGAACCTCACAGAATACAACAAGCAATAAGACAAGCCCTGTTCCTTCCTCCCATCCTTCGCACATACAGTACACAGTCTTTAACCCCAGGACAGGCCTCCAGCCTCCAGCTCAGGCCTGCAGACACCAGGCTTCAAACTCCCCAGCAGACTCACAAATCCGGTTCCGGCCTTTGGGCCTTAACTTCCAGACTTCCGATTCGACCCTTGGGCTTCGATCCTTGGGGACAATCCCAGGACATGCCGATCACCGAACATTAGCCCTTGAACTCAGCACCCCGGTCTCGGTCCTGAACTCCATCTCATTGATTAAAGGACCCAGAGGGTCATCAGAACTCAGCCCCCCCTGCCTGGAATACCGACTCCGGAACCAGCCGACAACCCACTGAACTGGGGTGGTGGGCCTCTCATCCACTCTCTGCTCGTCTGACATTCAACATCTGACCACAGATGTCCCACATCACATCATTGGTCTTCAAATGCAGGGCAGAGATCTGGACTCCCGCCTGAATTCTAGTTCCCCCCCCCATTCCAATACCTAAACCCTAACCAGACCCCCTAACTCCTCTCTCTGTCCCCAAAAACCTAAAAGAACAACTAAAAAACAAATAAATCTGAGCTGCATTTCAAAGGAGGTTTTGAAGTTCAGCGCCATCTTGGAATGAAAGAAAAGGGAAGGATAAGGGAACTCAAACCCAAATCCAACAAAATCCAGTCTGGTTCTTACACCGCAATTCTGCGGGACGATTGTGCAAATCACATGCAGCACTGGCCAATGTTCCCTCTAATTTGTAATGACCAGTGTGCACAAAAATCTAGTGCTGTGCACTTTTTTGCCCAGTGATGTGTGTGCACTGAATTTTATGTATAGAGGCAGTCATTTTAACAGTTAGTAATAAGAATTTTGATCTCTTCTGAGTTTGATCATTTTCACTATCATTCATCTGCAATCTCACAAAACATACATAGCAGGCTGTAAGCGGGTAATGAAGGGTTTTCTTGCCCGAGCTTTTGCACACTGTCCATATGTGATTTGCTTGCTAAATAATACCCTTGAACGTCAAGTTTCCAAATATCAAAATCAGGTTTCCAAATATCATTCCACTTCTTCACAACAAATTCTCCAGCAACTTTTGCATCACATCAATACATGCAGGAAACACCAGTGTCTGTATTGTACATAAATATTTCTCATTGCTGCACGTTCCTGACTTCATGAGCTCTTGGTGTAGTAGATTCTACTGCTTTATCGAGTCATTCCGATTTAAATAAACTAGCAGTTCGTTTGCGCTTCACACCCCTTACTTCTTTAGAATTCAACATAGTGAATCAATAATAACAGTAAAACCAGTTCCAAAATCTGCAGACAAACATCACAAACTCCACATTATCAATACGTCTGCACCAGAAACCGGAAAAGGAAATGTGATTGTGTATGATCATGAAATAAATACTTAACATGCCAATGAGGTAGAGGACAACAATCTTTACTGAACAGTTTAAACTCCTTTGTGCGCTAGTAGCAAAAGATGTGTGCACAGACTCACGCTCACCTTAGAGGGAACCTTGGCAATGGCCTGATTGCATTTTCTGGAGCATCACAGCGGATCATGTCACTTTTCCCTGCTGCTCCACCCCCCTCACCCTCAGCCAATTATCTCATTCATCAATGCCAAACATAGCACCAAATAATCCTCCCTACTTCCTAATTAACCTTGAGTGCTGCCTCATCCTTTGCAACCAGTTACTCCTATATTTAGAAAGCAAAACATGAACTTTTCCTTTCGAGAGCTCAGGACAGCCCACGGGATGCTATGGTCAATGAAGTACTTGGTGTGAGTCATTGCTGTGATGTAGGAAGCCTGTTAATTTGCAGCCTGTAAGTTCCCCCACACAGTATGCTCCCACACACCACAGATAACAACAAGGTAATTGCCTTTATCCTTGGTCAGTAGCTTTGAGTGCTCCGCATTCTCATGTCAGTGACTTGCACTTTGCCTCTGAAACCCATTCCCTTCAAATTTCAGGTTTCAAGTTCAAGTTTATTGCCATATGCACACTTACTCAGGGTATGAATGCCACATAGGTTAGCTCTCTGCAGGAGCAGCACAGTACATTACAAACATGAGAAATATCAATTACATAAATTTAAATTGATATGATAATGCATAATTTATTATTAATATCCCATAACTTACAGGACAAAATAAATAAAAAATAAACCTAATAATATTAGTGCAAATTGAAGGAAATATGGTCTGAGTTAGAATTAGGATTCTTCAGGTCAGTTCAAGAACCTGATAGCAATGGGGAAGAAGCTGCTGTTGGACCCTGAGATGTTGGTCTTCGGGCTGTTGTAGCTCCTGACTTAAAGCAGCATCGAGAAGAAAGCATGGCCCAGATAGTGGGCATCCCTGATGATTGGTGATGCCCTCTAGAGACATTGTCTGCTGTAGATGGCCCAATGGTGGGAAGATGGAACTGGCTGTTGTCTCTTGTGTTCCTCTGCATTGGAATTTCCATACCCGGTCATACATCTGTCAAAGTTTGCCTGAGTCTTCACTGAAAGTCAAATCTCCCTAAAATCCGAGAAATTGTAGACGGTAGTGCGGAGTCTTCATGATTGAATCTAAGTTTGTAAATTGGTTCAATATGTAGTGAGATACAGTGAAAACTTTGTTTTGCATGCCATCCATACAGTTCATTTCATCACATCAGTACAAGGGAGAAAGAACAGGAGAATGCAGAATAAAGGGTCACAGTTACAGAGAAAGTGTAGTGCAGGCAGCAGTAAAGTACAAGGCTACGACAGGATAAATTATGAAGTCAAGGATCTATCTTATTGTAAAGAGTTCTATGTGCTGGACCCAGCATAGATTCTCCATGATGTTGACTCCCAGGAACATGAAGTTGTTCACCATTACAACTGCCGACTCTTCAACAGGGATGGTTGATGTCTTCAATGTTGATGAATGTTAACGAACACTAGTCAAATCTATTTAGTAATATTAGCTAAGAAATAAACATTGGCTTGAACTGAGTCATAGAACACTAAAGCACTGAAACAGGCTCTTACCTGCTGGCCCGATCTCCTGCCTACTCCCATCAATCGACACACAGACCATAGCCCTCCATACCTTTTTCATCCATGTACCTATCAAACTTCTCTTAAATACTCCAACTCCATTCACATCCGCCATATCCACTGGCAGCTTGTTCCACACAATGAGTGAAGAAATTCCCCTTAAATATTTCCACTTTCACCCTAAACCTATGACCTCTGGCTCCAGTGGGGTATCTCTCTGGTTATAACGGATAATGGCCTGGGGTATTTTACAAATGCCTGAAGGAGCAGGTGGCGTAGTGGCATCGGTGCTGGACTTTGGGGCGAAAGGTCCCGAGTTCAAATCCGGCCGGCTCCCTTGCACGCTAGGTTTAAGAGCTGGTTTAAGAGCAAAATAATCACCCGGCAGAAGGCAAAGGCAAACCACTGCTGTAACTTGCCACGTACGTGATTTCTCAATATGTCAGAGCGGTGTGGAGGGAAATCGTCCGCCAACAAAAGGAGTTTAACCTTTCATCGAAAAAATGTTCCCTCTGAGTGTCTCTGGACCTGTACTCGTCAGAGTTTAGAAAAATGATGAGATTGATGAATGATGAAGAAGAGATCTCAGTGAAACCTGTCAAATATTGAAAGGCCCTAGTTGGGACAGTTGTGATGTTGGGTAACCTAATAGTCTGGGTTGCGGGGGGGGGGGGGGATTCTAGGACCAGAGAGCACAGCCTCAGAATAGAAGAATATCCCTCTAGAACAGAGATAATTAAGAATTTCTTTAGCCAGAGTGCCGGGAATCGATGGATTTTATCATCACAGGTGGCTGTGGAGGCCAAGTAATCAGGTATATTTAAAACAGAGGATGATAAGTTCTTGATTAATAAGGGTGTCAAAAGTTACGAGGAGAAGGCAGGAGAATGGGGTTGAGACAGATGATAAATCAGCCATGATGGAATGGTGGAGTAGACTCAATGAAGTAAATGAGCTAATTCTGTTCCTATGTCTTATGGTCTAATGAAAGTATGGTACACCCTCTTACATGGTAACCTAGGTTTGATGCTCAGGTCTCTGAAATGGGCCTTCAACCCTTGAGCAATTTAATATGTTTGGACCTGGCACTGAGTTTCAGAGACCCAGTTTAGTAGTACAAATCATCTCCTTGTTGTTGTTGTTTTTTTTCTTTTCTCTCTCTCTCTCTCTCTCTCTCTCTCTCTCTCTCTCTCTCTCTCTCTCTCTCCTCTCTCTCTCTCTCTCTCTCTCTCTCTCTCTCCTTTCTCTTTGCTTTGCATTGACAGAGTTTCTCAGAAAATGACACAGCAGAATGTCCACTGTGCTGTTGAGAGGTTCCCCCATCAGACACAGAAGACATGGTCGGCTCATAAAAACCAATGAGCTGAACTGATCACTACTATAACCAGCCTGGCTTCTTAAAGGTCGGGAATCTTTACACAATCAGCAAAGGCTTGTGTGTTTGCAGCACGGAAGTGACAATGGAATATTTTGAAGGCAGCTAATTCTCTTTGCTGCTGCTCACTTGCTGTGCTGAGCAAATACTTGAATAATTAGTGAGAAGTCTGTACAATTAATTAATTACCCAACACTTGGACACAGTGCTATATTTAGCGGGGGATTGTTAATTGCTAGTTGGTACTCTGACAATTCAGTCTAAGTTCTTGCAGGTTATCAGTTTCATTATTTTTTATTGTTTTTTAATAATGAAATCATGTTATAGGCAGGGTTGAGTTAGCTAAATTCCAGTCCCTTTGGGCAATATGGAAAAATTGAGTTTGCTGGTCCCTGATTATTACCATAAGGCCATAAGACATAGGAGCAGAAAAAGGCCCTTTGGCCCATCAGGATTAGTCTGTTATTCTATCGTGGCTGATTTATTATCCCTCTCAACCCCATTCTCTTACATTTGATGCTCTTACTAATCAAGAACTTTTCAACCTCCACTTTAAATACATCCAATGCCTTGGCCTGCACAGACATCTGTGGCAATGAATTCCACAGATTCCCCACCCTACCATGGCAATACCTTCACTAGCATGTGAAAACTCCTTTAAGGAGGTAAGCATCTATGATTGACTGATCAGAAAAAGGTGGATCTGGGCTTTAGTACCTTAACACATTAAGCAGGGATTCCCAACATGGGGTCCATGGACCCCTCAGTTAATGGTAGGGGCCCATGGCATAAAAAAGTTTGGAAACCCCTAACATTAAAAAAAAGTCAATGAGAAGACACCAGAACTAAAACATTAATTTTATCTCTTTCCGCTAATGCTGCTTGTCCTGCTGAGTTTTACAGCATTTTCTATTTTAATATAGAACATTACAGCAGAGCACAAACACTTCACCCCACAATGTAATGCCAATCATTTAAAACACTCTAAGATGTAAATCTCATGTTTCCCTCCCACATATCCCTCCATTTTTCTATCATCCATATGCCTCTAATGAATCGGTGTCTGCAGTGTGTTCCACACACCCACCACTCACTGTGTAATAAAAACTTCTTAAAGATTACTCATTGCCTCACTGTATATACTGGCTTTTCAACAGTTTGTTTTTTGTGTAAGAGTAATGCATAAGAAATTGTACACCAGGAGATACAAGAAGATGGTGGCCAACATCTTGAATGGAGGTTTAGTAACAACTTTATCAGGTGGAGAGATTTGTCAGAGAAGCTACAGCCTATTAAAACTGGTCAGAACCACCTTTGTTAGAGTGAAGGAAATCGGTGGTGCAGCTGTCCGCCAGAATTAGAGGGGCCCAGAGATCTTGTAGGGCCTGGGATACTTATGAAGATTAGAAGAGATTTCAACAAGATTCCTAGACACTCCTGCTCTCAGAAGGCAGTGAGTCCCTGGAATTCTCTGCCACTGAGGGTGGTTGAGGCCACAACAATAGATGTGCTTCAGGCAGAGATAGTTAATGATTTTGAAAATCTTCCCTGTGGAGTTTCAATGGTTAGAATATCGAGCATAGCAGTTATATTTCATATATTAGAACAGTGACAGCAATTCCATGATATTTCAAAGATCTGCATCGATCTGATCCAAGGTCATGAAAGCTCACTATTCCTTTTATGCTCACTTTCACTGACAAAACATGGAGGCAAAGTTCAAAGTACATATATGTAAAACCCTGAGATTCATTTCCTTGCAGGCACACTCAATAAATCCAATAACCATAATAGAATCAATGAAAGACCACTCCAACTAGGTCTAAAACAAATGTGCAAAAGACAACGAACTGTGCAAATAAAAAAGAAAGAAATAATAATAATAATAAACAAATGAGCAATAAATATCAAGAAGATGAGATGAAGAGTCCTTAAAAGTGTGTCCATATGTTATGGGAGCATTTCACTGATGGGCCAAGTGAAGTTGAATGAAGTTATCTATTTTGGTTCAAGTACCTGATGGTTGAGAGGTGATAACTGTTCCTGAATCTGGTGATGTGAGTCCTCACGCTCCTGTACCTTCTTCCTGATGATAGCAGCAAGAAGGGAGCATGACCTGAGAGATGGGGTTGGCGGGGGGGGGGGGGGGGGTGGATTCTGTGATGATGGATACTGAAATCCTCCAAGAGTGCTCCATATGGATGTGCTCAATGGTGGGGAGGGCTTTACCCAAGATGGACTGGGCCATATCCATTATGTTTTACAGGACGTTACATTCAAGGGCATTGGTGTTTCCATACCAGGCTGTGATACTGCCAGACAATATACTCTCCACCATACTTCCAGAGAAAGGTTTCAAAGTTTTAGTTGTCATGCTGAATCTTCACTAACTCTTAAGGAAGTGGAGGAGATGCCATGCTTTCTTCATAATTGCACTTACGTACTGGGCCCAGTGCAGGTCCTCTGAAATGATAACCGTCAGGAATTTAAAGTTGGTGACATAAGGCTGACATGAGGGCATCCTTCAGGAGGATGAACCCTGAGGAAACATCTGGCCCCAATGGGGTAACTGGCCAAGTTTTAAAGACCTGTGCTGATCAATTGGCTGGAGTGTTTACGATATCTTTAAACTCTCGCTTCAGTTGTCCGAGGTACCCACCTCGTTCAATTATAGCGGTACACAAGTAGAACATGGTAAGCTACCTCAATGACTATCATCCAGAAACACTTAGATCCACTGTGCTTTGAGAGGTTGGTGATGAATCATATCAACCCCTGCCTGAGGAGTGACTTGGATCCACTTTGGTTTGCCTTTTGTATCATTTTATTGGCTCTTCATTCAACCCTGGAACATTTGGGCAGTGAAGATGCATATATCAGGACGTTCTTCATTGACTACAGCTTGGTATTCAATATTGTCATCCCCTCAGAACTGATCAATAATCTCCAAGACCTTGGCCTCAATACCTCCTTGTGCAACTAGATCTTCAATTTCCTCACTTAGAGACCCCAGTCAGTTTGGATTGGCAACAACATCTCCTCCACGATCTCCATCGCCACAAGTGCACCACACGGCTGTGTGCTCAGCCACTAATCTTCTCACTTTATGACTGTGAGACCAAGCACAGCTCCAAAGCCATATTTAAGTTTGCAGATGACACCACTGCTGTAGGCTGAATAAAAGGTTGTAATGAATCATCATAGAGGAGGGAGATTGAAAATCCGACTCAGTGATGCCACAACAACAACCACCGTGAATGCCCATAAGAAAATGAATCTCAGGGTTGTGTACTGTGACATGTATATACTTTGAGAATACACTTACTTGGAACTTTTGAACTTTAAACACCTCTATTTCAGGAGGCATGCCTCATTGACCCTTACCAATTTTTATTGATACACTATAGAAAGCATCCTAACTGGATGCATCATGGCAATGGCTCTGCCCATAACCACAAGAAACCACAGAAAGTTGTGGACTTAGCTCAGTGCATCATGAAAAACAGTCTCTCCTGTAAGGAATTTGTCTATACTCTTTGGATCTCAAGGTGGAAATGTATCTCTACCAAAGGAAGTATGCGGTGTTCCTTCCCTCCACTAGCCAGCAGGTCAACCTTGGGCAAGATGTAGCACCTGCTTAGTAACAGCTCCCCCCCCCCCCCCCACTGGATCAGAGTGATGTGAAGCCAAGGGAGCAGGTGGTGGATGGTCATATGAGAAGCTGGATCATATCACAAGTCCTGGTTATGTGACCACTGACACCAGGCAGACAAGCTCTGAAGAGTAAATGGCTGGGGTCACCCGTCTTATAAAGACACTGTCCAGAAGAAGGCAACGGCAAACCAGTTCTGCAGAAAACTTGCCAAAAACAATCACGGTCGTGGAAAGACCTTGATCTTCTATGTCATATGATACAGCACGTAACGAATGAACTATACTTCTCGCTGTCTCAGTAAAGCAGCCAGTTTAACCACGGACCAAACTATGCACAGATATTCTGTTTTCTCACCCCCACTCCCATCAAGTAAAAGATACAAAAGCCTGAAAGCAAATACCACCAGGCTCAAGGACAGCTTCTACACCTCTATCATAAGACTATTGAATGTTTGTCCAGTGGGATAAAATAGACTCATGACCTCACAAATACCAAGTTATAATCTTGAACTTAATTATTTACCTGCACTGCACTGTCTCTGTAGCTGTTACACTTGATTCTGCATTCTGTTATTGTTTTATCTTGCACTGCCTCAATGCACTGCATCCATGTGAACAGCGTGCAAACAAACTTTTCACTTTACCTCAGTACATGAGACAATAATAAACCAATTCCAACACCACTTCCAAAACCAAGTTATTTTTTTCTCTTGGTGGATGGAAATGGTTTGTAGTTTAAAAGGTTTCTGATAAAAACATGCTCGTTTTATTAATAAGATGGGATCTAAAAATAGCCATGGTATTTCCAACTACAGCAGCTACAAAATTCCCCTTTCATTAATCTGATGCAGAAGCTGACTGAGGATGTTTTGTTCTGAGCTCCTTAGCAGAATAACTATTAGATGTTGATTATCGAGGCAGGTTAAGGGAGTGGTGCATTTGCCCTCATGGTCCACGGGTAGTGGGCTGAGCAATTTCGGCGAGCTCTTCGAGGCTTGGGGCATGCCACTGACTGAATCCCCTCATATCTGGCTAAATATATTTTGATGAACTTGCAGTGTCGATGGTGTGGTCCTTTATCCTAGTGGGTGAATGTCAGCATTTACTAGTGGGCAGGTTTGCTGTTACTAATGGCTCTGTTGTCTTCCTTGTTCTATCCATTCACTTATGTACAGATACATCAGGATAACAGGCACTGGCCAGTTACACCCATGTGACTGATTAACCTACTAACTCATTCATCTTGGGAATATGTGAGGAAGCCAGAACACCCAAAGGAAGCCCACACAGTCGCAGGTATAATGTATAGCTTCCTTACAGCCAGCGACAGAATTGAACCCAGGTTACTGGTGCTGTAACAGCCAGAAGGGTGATTTCAAACAGGGTTTGAATACTTCCAACGAATCTGCTTGAGATCATGACTGAACTTTGCATTAAGGCCCATCCGTTGAGATGCTCCCACAACCAACGATCTCACTTTGAGGACTCCTTACCTTGTACTTATTGCTATTTATTTATATTTGCAGAAGTTTGTGGTCTTCTGCACTCTGGCTGATCTTTCACTGATCCCGTTACAGTTACTATTCTATAGATTTGCTGAGTATGTCCCAGGAAAATGAATCTCAAGGTTGTATATGGTGACATATATGTACTTCAGTAATAAAATTTACTTTGAATTTTGAAGGGTAGTTTGTGAAATCTGTGGTGCGATTTTCTGTGATGCAACACCCACACGTCACCAGTCCCCTTTTTCCAATAGAATCCCGTGTTATAAGTGGAGATATGTTCCTCCAGGATGTTTTACTCTCATATTGTGCTTTTTTATTGAAATAAATAGATAAATAAATAACAAACATGAGAAAATCTGCAGATGCAGTAAATCTGAGCCACACAAAATGCTGGGGGAACTCAGCAGGCCAGGCGGCATCTGGGGTAAAAAGCACAGTCAACGTTTCAGGCTGAATCCCTTCAGCAATGAAAGCTTATCAGCAATGAAACTGCCATTATTGACCAGTTGAGGCCAACATTAGGCTTGGGATGGACAAGGCTTTTGCAAAAAAGGCAACAAGTTCTGTCAGTTTTATTCTGAGTCAACCACTTCTGTGGGGCAATATTGGATATGACACCACCACATTAGTTGGCTTGGCAGTCACAATTAAGTCCCTACTTTGCCACCTCGTCGCCAGTCCAAGGACATGGGAACAAATGTCTCAGAGTGAGCTCTTCACCTTAAAGGCATCTTCTCCAGAGCACAATGATCATAGATTAGGAAAGGGGTTAGGAATGGGGAAACCTGGGGAAGAGGTATGATTTGAGAAACCATCAGAATCAGGGTTATTATCACCAACACATATTGTGACATTTGTTGTTTTGCAGTAGCAGTTCACTGCAATACATAAAAATTACTATAAAATATAATAAGTAAATAAATGGCGCATAACAGAGCAAAATTGTGAGGTTGTGATCATCATCATTTACAAGAGAAAGGTAATGTAGAGTAAGCTCGTGGGGTTAATGTGAAGTGCTGCAGTGTGGGAGGATGCTATGGCTTACTGGAAGGTCAAGGATTAATCTAAAGACCCGCCCATGGCTACAGCAGCCTCCCACACTGCGGCATGTCAGAAAATACCTCACAGATGAACAATGTGGTTGTGCTGTGTTCAGAGAGTTCTGCTTAGAAGTCTCTGGACTGGACTGGACTGGAGAGCCATACCTACCCAGGGGAAAGGCTTCGGGGGTAAACCCTGAGGAAGAAATTTGGAGCTGGGGTCCCTAAGGCCATTTGATGTTGCTTACAACTTCACTCTGGCAACCTCTGCGACAACACTGGTGCCGACCTGTATCAGCGCTTGCACTTCCCTTGGAAATTGCAAATTTTATTTATTCTGTATGTCAAATTTCTGGGTGGTGATCAGTGAATTATGTAAAGGCACCTTTCTGTAACCCTGACTTTTGTGATGCAGGGTCTGTTTGTATACAACTTTTTGATTTATGACACCATTATATCTCATTAGGCTTAGCTACACCATCATAAAATGTGTCATGGGATGTTAAGATTTCTGCAATTTATCAAGCAAGTATTTAGATTTATAGACCATCTGCGTTACTAGAGAAAAAAATTAATTCATGAAGATTACTGTTGGTGATCTTACCTTTGACGTTTACTGTGAGCACAATATTTGCTCACAGTAAGCAGCCGCTAACACAAAATGATTGATGAATTGCTGTTTGTTAAGGAATTAGTGCTATGCAATAAACTGGCAGCAAATAGAACTCCATTGCCTTCCTCAATGGATCACTGGTCTAATGTCTAATGTCTTCATAAAAATCTCATTAAAATATCAGTCTAGATCAGGGGTTCTCAACCTGGGGACCCGGACCCCTTGCTTAATGGTATTGGTCCATGGCATAAGAAAGGTTGGGAACTCCTCATCTGTTTGCTGCAGATTTTGGACTAAGATGAGGAGCTAAGACCTAGAGGGCAATTTTCTACAGTCCCAGCAAGCGAATACCCACAATGGTCTACTTCTGCACCTATTGTCTAATAGTCCCTCTTCATCTCTTTCCACCTTCTGTGCACGCTCTCCTTCCAATACTGAGGTCTATATAGCAGGCAGGCAGCCATCAACCCTGTCTCATGCTACCCATTGTCAAACTTCTCCTGATGTCGGGATGGTTTGTGCCAGATAGTGCATATGGTCTTGGCGGTTAAGCAACCTGGTACTATGGCCAAATTCTGATTGAATCTTAAGGTCTTTCTCTGACCTGTTGGTTCAAAGTTGAAAGTTCAAAGCAAAATTTATTAACAAAGTACATGTATGTTCCAATATACTATGCAGGCATTTACAAAATAGAGAAAAATAATAGTATTTGCAAATACTCCACATAAAGACTGATAAACAACCGATGTGCAAATACAAAAATAAACTGAAAATATGATTTGTAAAGAATCTTTGAAAATGGGACTGAAGGTTGTAGAATCAGTTCAGAGTTGGGGTGAGTGAAGTTATCCATGCTGGTTCAGGAACCTGATGGCTGGAGGGTAATAGATGCTCCTGAACCTAGCAGTGTGGGATCCAAGGATCCTGTAGCTCCTGCCCAATGGTTGTAGGAAGCAGTGGGTATGGCCTGAATGGTGCGAATCTTTGATGATGGATTCTTGCAGCAGTGCTCCATGTAAGTATACTCAGTGGTGGGGATGGCGTTGCTCATAATAGATTTGGCTGGATCCATCACTTTCTGTAGCCTTTACCATTCCTGGGCATCACTATTGTCCTACCAGGCCATGTACATCTATAGAAGCTTGTCAAAGATTTTGGTGACATCCCAAGCCAACGCAAACTTCAAAGTAAGCAGGGGCGCTGTTGTGCCTTCTTTGGAATGACGCTTTTCACTGTACACCTACAGAAATTAAGTTAAAATATACAGGTTAAAATAAAATTAAAGTGGTGTAAACATATTTGCTGTAATTGGAGTGTCCCTGAGATAGTCATCACACTCAAATAAAGGAAGACCAACACTCAAGGAAAAATATCTATAATTAACTACTTTTCACAATGTCTGAGCATCCCAAAATGAGATATGTTTTATGTTTTACACCTTATCTCCTTACCTTCCCATATTGTTGCTCCTTTCCCTTCTCTTTCTTCCATGTTATTCTGTCCTCTCCTATCAAATTCCCCCTTCTCCTGCTCTTTATCTCTTTCACCAATCAACTTCTCCGCTCGTCACTTCACTCCTCCCCCCTCTCCTGGTTTCACCTAAAACCTGCCTCCTCGTACTTCTTCCTCCACTCCCCCCCCCCCAACCCCCGGCTCTTACTCTGATATCTCCCCTTTCTGATGAAGGGTCTCGGCCCAAAACATTGGTCGACAGTTTACTCTTTTCCATAGATGCTGCCTGACCTGCTGAGCTCCTCCAGCATTTTGTGTGTGTGGTTATCTTAGAAACACAGCAGTTAATTGACACACACACACAAAATTGATAATGACCGGATATTTATTAAGTATTAATTAAGGAATAATAAGCATTCAGAAGTAAGCTTTAAAAAAAATGTAAATCCCACTCGACATTTGCTGAAATAAGTTAGTGAACCGCTGATCGGAAGGAAACATATTTCCCTTTACAGAGAAGCAATTGTTCTGTTTGTCAGAAGCATTAGTTTCTTCATTAGACATTGCAGGAATACAAAGTAAAACCCCTGTCAACCATCAGAAGGAGGACATGTCCCAGATACAAGATAATAAAAAAAAATATATCTCATCTGTCAGAGGTGCAAATGAAGGTTTATTCTCAAAGGGCAAGTTGAAATTACATGTCAAATTTCTCTGTAAATGTAAACTGAATAGCGTCTTCCTAACTAAAAAAATAAAATAATTCTGTTCCTGGAATCCCTTCCTTCTGCCTTGCATCGTGTGTAGTTTTAACAATGGTTGATAACGCATATGCCTTGGAGTCAGAAAGTTGCAGATTTCCCTAAGTGTCAGACTAAATTGTGTGTAGTTCTGGTCACCTACAGGAAAGACATCAATAAGACCATAAGACTGTAAAGCATAGCAACAGAAATCGACACTTCAGCCCATCAATTCTGCTCACCATGTGAAGCTCTTTCTAAATAAGAACCTATCAGTCTCTGCTTTAAATGTATCCAAAGGCTTGGTTTCCACAGATTCACCATCCTCTGGCTAAAGAAAGTCTTCCTCATCTCTGTTCTAAAAAGATGCTCTTGTATTCTAAGTCTGTAAGATTGAAAGTGTACAGAGAAAGTTTACATTAATGTTTCCAAGAGTTGGAGACCTGAGGTGTAGGGAGAGATCGAATAGGTTAGGACTTTATTCCCTGCGAGCGTAGAAGAATGAGACGAGATCTTGTAGATGTATAAAAATATTATGATGTGTATAATTAGGATGAATGCATGCAGGATTTCCTCCCTCATGTTGGGTGAGACTGGAACTGGAAGGCACAGGTTGATGGTGATAGGGGAATCTGAGGAGGAGCTCCTTCACTCAGGGGATGATACATTTGTGGTAGTGCGAGAGGCAGGTTCAAATGTAACATTTAAGAAGTTTGGATAGGTGCAAAGATGAGAGAGGTATCATGGGGTATGGTTAGGTAGATAGGTCTGGGCATAAAGCTAGACCATCACAGATTAGATGGGCCAAATGGCCTGTTTCTGTGTTGTAGTGCTCTATGGCTAAAACAGCATAGTTAGCTCCTGTAGAAGTAAAGCAGAATCACACTGTGAGCACAGCTGTGTTTCAGTGGGTCCAGTCTGTCCTCTCAGATAAACATTTAAGATCCTATTTATCTATTTGGAGAGAGAGAAGGAAAAATCTCCCTGGTGCTCTGACCGACATTTATCCCACGTTCAACGGATGATCTGATCATTATCATGTTGCTGTTTGTGATCTTTCAAAGCTTCATCTCACGCTTGCCAAATTGAACACTGCTGCTGATTTGTACTGGATTACTCTCCAGGCATAGTGTATTGCAAATGAACACAGAGTGGTTTACATTCACATTTAAATCAATTAGTTTGCAAGCTAATTTCATTTGAATCTTGCAATAGAATGTCATTTGTGCTTCTCACTTGAGGCAGGCTGTTCATATGGATCTGCCTTGAACCGTGATTGCATTGCATGGATCCCACCCCCATGGTCAATAGCCCCACCCTGTTGCCCGTATCTTTTATGACTGATAGTTCCGAACATTTGCCTGGACACACACGAACACTCTCTTTGTCTCCATCTCTGGAGAGAGACTATCTATACATATGCTTTACAAACCTACTGATTCTCACAGCTATCTTGTCGACAACCTCTTCCCATCAGTGTAAAAATGCCATTCCCTTAGGTTCTGAGTTCCTTCATCCCTGCCACATCTGTTCTCAGGATGAGGCTTTCCATTCTAGAACTTCTGAGGTGTTCTCCTGTTTCAAAGAACGGGATTTCCCTTTTACCTCCATTAATGCTGCCCTTCGCCCACATCTCCTCCATCCCTCACAACATCCGCCCTCATCCCATCCTCCGACTGCCATAACAGGGATAGAGTTCCCCTTGTCCTTACCTGCCACCTCAGGAGCCTCTGTATCCAGCACATCAGTCTCTGTAACTTCTGCAATATACAATGGGATCCCACCACAAAGCACATCTTTCCCTTCACTCTCTGTATCACTCCCTTGTCCACTCAACTGATCTCCCTCCTTTTGTGTGTGTTACTGACCTGGTCTTGCTGCTGTGGGTCTGCAGTACAGTGGAGGAATCCATCGGCTACAGCAAGACTAGAGGCAGTTGAAATGAATGCCTGAGCTAAAGACCGTCCTGGCAATCTCTGGCCTTTCCTACCACTTCCCATTGTCTCTGATGATCAAAGACATTTAAAATATGCATACCAATCACAAACAAGAGAAAATCTGCAGATGCTGGAAATCCAAGTGACACACACAAAATGTCGGAGGACTCAGCAGGCTGGGCAGCATCTACGGAAAAAAGTACGGTCAATGTTTCAGCCCGAAATGTCAACTGTACTTTCTTCCTTAGATGCTGCCTGGCCTTCTGAGTTCATTCAGCATTTTGAGTGTGTTGCTAAAATATGTATATATATATGTTTCTTTAAAGTCAAGAAGCAAAAACAAACCACAAAATCACATTGAATGCCAATTAGCAAACATACTATAGTTTATTAAAATAAAGTTTAACCATCAACCCACACTAAATGCTGGAGGAACTAAGCAAGTCTGGCATTGAGAGGAATAAACAGACAATGTTTTGGGCGAGACCTTTCATCAGGACTGGAACGGAAGGGAACAGAGGCCAAAATAGGAAGGTGAGGTGAAGGGAAGGAGTCCAAGATGGCAGGCATTAGATGAAACCAGGTGAGATGGAAGATGGGTAGGTGGGGGAGAGGGGTGAAGTAAGAAGCTGGGAGGAAATGGGTGGAAGAGGTATTGGGCTAAAGAAGAAGGAACCTAATAGGAGAGACCAGTGGACCATGGAAAAAAGGGAAGGAAGAGGAGAAGAAGATTGAGGTATTGGACACATGAGTAGAAAAGAAGTGAGATGGTAAACAGATCAGGGAATGGAAGAAAAAGAGAAGGAGGAAGAGGAGAAAATATATTGGAAATTAGAGAAAATTATATCCATGCCATCAAGTTGGAGGCAACCCAGGTGGAATATCAGCAAATGGTTCCCATCAGAACCAGGGCAGATCTCATTTGGTTTAACTTTTGAATTTAAAATATGCTAACACTAATGCAATTCCACAGATTTTGGTAGAGGTTAGTAATAAATGCAAGGACAATTTAGTGTACTTAAAGTAGGTGACGTCCAATTTTTAGCCTTCAGTTCTAGTTCCTTTATCATCTCTTGAAGCTTATTACTCTTAGATTCAATATTTACTAGTATGAGATGAATAAAAATTGACTTTAAAATAAAACAACAATGAAATTACAGTTGAAAAATTGATTGAGATACATCTTACTCAAGTGCACTTTTCTACTTGGAAATTCAAAAATTCAGTCCCTTGACTTTGTTCCATTATTCAATTAGATGGTGGTTGATCTAAGTGTTAATATCTACCCATTGAGAGAGGATGGTAAAGGTTACAGCTACCTGGTCTGATTTTCAGGTTGAACACTTTTTGAATAGCCCCCAGCAAAAAACCTTCCGAACAGTGGGCAAGAGAATTAAAGCATCCATTGATAAGTTGTACTCTTGGCAATACGCAGTGTCTGTTAATACGCAAGGTAGCATAGCTGTTCCTGTAATGCATTTATAGCACCAACAGTGACATTGGGGTTAAATTCCTGCCATTGCCTATAAATAATCTATACATTCTCACCATTGACTGCATGGGTTTCCTCCCACATTCCAAAGACATACAGTTAGGGATAGTGAGTTGTGGGCCTGTGTGGCACCTCTTGTGGGCTGCCCAGCACAAAACTCTCTGATTTGGTTTGACATAAATCACACATTTCCCTGTATGTTTCAATGTACATGTGACAAATGAAGCCTATCTCCTTTCTTTGTAGTACAGGAGGCTCAATCTCTCCCATTTAACTTCTTGCACAGATGCCTTTTGTTCCAGTTATGTTATCAATGGAATGTCTTCAACCCATAGTCAAAGTAATACCAACTTATTACAGGGGTAAAAGGGAAAGTGCATTAAAAGAAGAAAGAACTAAACGACGATAGTTTTTTTAAAATCAAGCGAAGCAAAGATGGAGATCATTTTAAGTGTTCCTCAGACATTCAATATGGGAAGGGAGTCAGGGAATTGAAAAGTTTGCTGTGGAAATCTACTGGAAAACTATCAGACCTTAGGAATTGAGTTATGTGGAGAGTTGGAGAAGATGGATATGTTTACTTTGCAGCACTGAAGATTAATTAATCTAGGTGTTCAAAATTATGTCTTATTTTTAAATATATACAAAGAAACTATTTCCATTAAAATGAAGGTCTGTAACAAGAGGAAACCGGTTGGCAAACCAGAAGGATGATGACATAGGGAACTACATTGATCTCCGAAACCCCACCGCCCAGGACATGCCCTTTTCTCATTGTTACCATTAGGAAGGAGGTACAGAAGCCTGAAGGGAGACTCAATGATTCAGGGACAGCTTCTTCCCCTTTGCCATCTGATTCCTATATGGACATTGAAACCTTGGACACTACCTGTTTATTTAAAATTATTTATTTTTCTTAATACCTATTTAACCCAATTATTTAATAGACATATATATATATATATACACTTCATGTAATTCAAGTTTTTTCTATATTTATTTATCATGAATTGCATTGAAATGCTACTGTAAAGTTAATGAATTTCATGACATATGCCAGTGATATTAAGCTTGATTCTGATTCTGAAGGTTGTTGGAAGTTGGGTTGATTAATAACAAAAATTGCAAAGGGTTGGAAAAGGAATAACATTCTTAAACACAACAGCCTCACACTGCTTCATGATGAGTTGAATTAATAACCTCTTTCCAAAATTCTTCCTATCTACTGTTATGCTCAATGAAACATCCCAATTTACTCTGCTGATAATTAATTGCTTTGTATTTTCCAGAACATTCTAGAACATTCCTTTTAAAGTCTGACAAAAGTAATGTGAGAGATCTGTAATTGTTGTAATGTGCCCACAGCCATCAGGACATTATCTAATGCTTAGTTAACAATATGCAAGAACAATGAATATTACATGAGGAACATCTGCTCTCTGGTCTGTCCTCACCACATGATTATTCAGAAACCAGTCTAGCACAGCAGCAAACACATTGGTTCTTTTACCTATCATTTGCATCAATATTGTGAGACAATTCCTTTGAACATTTATCAGATTATCAAAGTTCACTTAGGAAATCTGCACTGATGTCATTTGAGAAACCTTGATAAAGATCCAGAACCAGCTTGTAGGATCAAACCAGCTGAACAAGATGGGAAAATAATTAGGTGGTGTTGAGACACAGTGAGACTGCATTAAGCCTTATGTTAATTGTGGCTAAATATGCTATACATTTAACACTCCTGCAGACTCCCTGATAACCACCAGGGCTCGGGCTTGCTGGATTCTGGATATAAATCTTTCATCTGAGTCGGGACTCCAATAAGACCATAAAATGTAGAAGCAGAATTAGGCTGTTCAGCTTCTGTCATTCAATCATGGCCTGATTTATTCTCCCTCTCAACACCATTCTCCTACCTTTGATGCCCTTACTCATCAAGAACCCATCAACTTCCGCTTCACATGTACCCAGTGATTCGGCCTCCACAGCCGTCTGTGGCAGTGAATTCCACAGATTCACCTTCCTCTGGCTATAAGAATGCCTCCTCAACTCTGTCTAAAGGGACATTCCTGTATTCTGTGACTGTGTCCTCTGGTGTTAGACGCTCCCAAAACTGGAAGCATTTTCTCTGTCACCATTATCTGGTTGGTTTCATTCAGATACCTCCTCATTCACCTAAGCCTCAGGGAGTACAGATCCAGGGACATCAAATACCCCTGTGGCTCCTGCCCTCAGATAACTATAACCTAGATAAGCTTGACACTGAGGATACATGTGATAGGGTTTCCCCGAGACAATCTTCAGACCCTTGCACAAGCTTCAAGCCTGACACACTGATAGGTAGCAGGCTAATTGCCTTGTTAAATTCAACAGTAAGCTAGTATCCCTTGATTTGGGGTGCAGTTCCAAACTGGGTTGAGATCCCTCCATAGAAGACCAGGGACAATACTTTGAAAAAGTTAAAAATACCAGAGATTCTGCAGGTGCTGGAGATCCAGAGTAACACAGACAAAATGCTGCAAGAGCTCAGCAGGTCAGGCAGCACCCATGGAAGGGAGTAAAGAGTTGAAGTTTTGGGACGCGACATTTCAACCTGATGCAGAGAAGCAGGTTGGATGCCTAACCACTTCTGGTGGATTAGTTTGGGTAGAAACATACTCACAGATAACATGGACACTTGCCAGCCCGTACCAGTGTGTCTTCTCATTCCGCTCAGTGAGTTAACAATGGCGCTCACCACCAAAGGTCAATTATCCACTACATGTGGTTCCAGTTCAGTCTAGGTGCAGTATGATATTTGGGTTGATTAAATAAGGGGATTTCTAAAGGACCTGGTGGGAACTAATTTGGGTGCACATCCTAGAATTTAACTGTTTGGCTGTAGATTAGCAGGTTAATAGCATTCTCAGGGACATAGATCCAAATTGATATGATAGCTGAGTTTCTGTTTGTGTGTTTGCAAACCTACTGCTGGCTTCTATTCTCTTTTAGTCCAGACTTTTGATTCAATTGTTACCTCGGACGGGCGGCACAGTAACATGGCGGTTGCTGTAGCACTAGAACAGTGCCAGCAATCACCGTTCAGAGTTCAATTTCCTGCCACTGCCAGTAAGGAATTGGTACATCCTCTGCGTGACCACGTGGGCTTCCTCCAGTGGTTCTGACTTCCACCCACATTTCAAAGAGGTACGGTTAGGGTTAGGGTTGGGACGTTGTGGGCCTGCTACGTTGGCACCAAAAGTGTGGCGACACTTGCTGGCTTTCTACAGCACGATTCTCACTAATTGGATTTGATGCTAACGACACATTTCACCGCATGCGTCAATGTGCATGCAACAAATAAAGCTAATCTTTAATCATCTTATGCACGTTATGACTGTCAAGACCATCGGAAGGACTTTGCTGCTAATGGTTCT
This sequence comes from Hypanus sabinus, assembly GCF_030144855.1. Classification (NCBI taxonomy): domain Eukaryota; kingdom Metazoa; phylum Chordata; class Chondrichthyes; order Myliobatiformes; family Dasyatidae; genus Hypanus; species Hypanus sabinus. The sequence goes on along the minus strand of NC_082730.1, from coordinate 21,035,569 downwards.
TGAGGTCATCAAACCTCAACTTTGATTGATATATACAGAAGGACCCAATCTACATAATTTGAATTATATTTTCCTGAAACATAGTGCCTTTTGGACACGTTCATTAATCCTCTGCTTCTGCTTACAAAACATTTATCAAGACAGCCATGGTAGAGACAAGCAAAGAAAATCTATTATCACATTATTTAGGCCAACACATTGGCTTCAGCTGAGAACTTTAAATGAGTACCTGCTTAACTCATTGCTGTCACAGTGAGCTTATTCAGGAAGTATTAAAATATTGGCTGAACCTCAGGACTGAAGATCAATAGCTCATACTATTCCAGGGGTAAGGCTGATATACCTAGGCAGTCCTAGGGCAGCACTGAGAGAACAATATATGATCAGAGGTGACAATAAAATGAGGCCCTCTTGCACCCGAGATGAATATTAAAGATTGCATGCCACATGTTTTTCCAGAACAGCTAAGTGCTCTGACATTTAACCCCCTCAGACTCATCAGTTAAAGAAAAAGCTGGTTATTTTCTCATTGACATTTGTGGGAATTTGCTGTGCACAACTTGCTTGTGCCCTTTGTCAATGTCACAAAAGTGCTTATTTTGTTATAGATCACGAAGATCATTACTGAAAGGCATGCCCGGCTTTGTGAGATGGTTGCATCATTACAAATGCTGATTGGGTAGACTTCACAAGGTTCAGGCTACCTTCACACCTCAGGAGGAATATTTAAACATCACTGAGTAAGTCTGCAAATACATAAGTTGCTGCCTGTTTGTGCTGGAGTCTGCAACCTTTCATTCTAAACTTGCATTTTCAGTGTCACATTCATAGCTAAATTTGACCACTCTTTTCTTTGGTTTGCCAGAAAAAAAAGTGATTAGTAGCAGATTATTCTACTTAAGAAGTGTGGAAGTGTGATTGGGCCACTCACCACATCCTGTAAAATACTTGGATCCATCCTATCAAAGGCATTCAAAATTATTCAATTTATTATGAGGATAAAAACACTTTGAAAATAAACTTAATTAGAAGCACATCAAGATATTAAAATAATTAAAGTATTAAAATAAAGTGACATAAGCAAAGTACTTAACTCTGTCCTCATTTTTGGTGATCTTGTTAAATGAATGGACGTACTGTTCACTGACAGTTGTCCTTTCTGTAAATCTGAGGAGTCAGATGCAAAGTGCATCCAGACTCTCTTTGGGACATCACTCTGTTGTTCAGCTCAAAGGTCAGACCAGTGACGGAACAGAAGACTGAATGTGATGACATTCCGGGGGGGAAGATGGTGCCAGCGAACAATGACGACTTCCTTCGGACTATGACACTTTGGTGGTGTGTTTTCAGGCCTATTGAGCAATCTGGTGCTTTGCTGTCTCCAAGGGGCTTCAGCGAGGTTGCGAACAAAGCGTGAGGCCTGGAGGCCAAGAAGCCTGGGGTGGGCGCGCAAGCCCGTGATCGAATACGTTTCTCGCTGAGCTCGCTAATTAAAGCATCATGGAAGACTGAAATCATCGAGGACAAGAGCAGCGGGCGTTCAGCGCTGTTTACCTGCAGGTGACAGTCTGCAATTCCCTCTCACACTCTGCTGCCGAAAGGACGGTGGCTGCAAGTAATGGGCTCCCTCTCGTCCTGTTTCCAGAGGAAGGTCCCTGCATTTGAAGTCTCTCTCTCTCTTGATGCTGCTGGAGGATGGCAACGGAGTCATGGGTCTTGGGCAAGGTTTCACCAATCCGGTTTGTGGACTGGACTCTGTAGTATATGTGATGATGTGTTTCTGCTTGCTATTTTGTTGCTATTTGGTGCGATTTTGATTGGGGCAGACTGGCTCTGTGGCCGGAAGTTAACCAACACACAGTGCTGGGTTGCACTGAACTGAATACGACTGGACTGTTTCATGTTTTGTGTTGCATATTCTATGCTTCTCACTTGTTTTTTTGCCATTTTGCGGGATTTGTTCCTTTTTTGGAACATTGGGGATTTGATGTTTTTCTTTGAATGGATTCCCTGGTTTTCTTTGTTTTGTGGCTGTCTGTGGGAACATGAATCTCAGAGTTGTATACTGCATATATACGATAATAAATCTATTTGAACCTTTGAAACGTAACCTCCAGCAAACACAGAAACATTGAAAACCTACAGCACAATGCAGGCCCTTCAGCCCACAAAGCTGTGCCAAACATGTCCTTACCTTAGAAATTACCTCCATTTTTCTAAGCTCCATGTACCTATCCAGGAGTCTCTTAAAAGACCCTATCGTATCCACCTTCACCACCGTCGCCGGCAGCCCATTCCACGCACTCACCACTCTCTGTGTAAAAAACTTACGCAAGTCTAACATGTTGGCACCGTATGCTGAGGCAGAGACAGCAAGAGAATGGACTATTCTATTTGAAGCTGACGTCCATCAATCAGTACAAAGCCAGGTTTTTAAACATCTGTTTTTGCCACTTTACCACTCTGGTGAACACACCTGGGAATTCCCCAGATTCAAACCGTCTTCTCTGCAATTATAGAAGTAACCATTCCTCCAATGGATTTTGGAATGTTTTTGGCATCCTCTGCCTCGACAGACGGTGGGTAATGCAGGAAAAAAGTTAGCTGGTGATGGTGCACTTCCTAGAGTGGCTGAGGAGTTCCACTCTGGAGTGACAGTCGCTCCCACACTGGCTGCAGATGAACGGAGATGGAGTGGTCCTCTGCATCCGTTGAGCTCGCTTGGTGGCCAGCTCAATTATGCGGACATTTTCTGCTCTTTGCACACCTCTTCGAGCTGCCAGACTGCTACGTCTTCCCAGCTCTTCACATCGATGTCAGCCAGCTTCAGATCCTTTTTGCAGAAGTCCTTGAAGCAAAGCGGTGGGCAGTCACATTGGTGTGCGCCCTTTGCCATATGGCAGGTTTTTGAGAAAAAACCTGGCCTAAGGACCCACAGATGCACATCCAGTCCTGTACTAGCATTTGGCAGTAGCCTACACTTCAGCTAATTGTTCCAGGAGGACGAGTGAGGGGAAGGTTGTGACCAGCAGAACAGCAGCGATATCCTGGGCCTACTCAGACTGATAGGATACACGGAGAGGACAAGATTAGTTTTATTTGTCACATGTACATAGAAATAAACAATGAAAGGCATCGTCTGTATCAAAGACCAACAGAGTCCAAGGATGCAGCAGTGGTTCTGGTGTGAACATAGCATGTCCACAACTTACTAACCCGTACATGTTTGGAACATGGGAAGAAACCGGAGCACCAGGAGGGAACCCACACAGTCATGTGGAGAATGTACAAACTCCTTACAAAAAGTGATGGAATTTGAACTCCGCTGGCTCTGTAAACTACTCTGTTAGCCACTCTGCCTCTGTGCTGCCTTTATATACTATGTGTGTGTATGTATATACATATATATAAAATGTGTGTGTGCACGCGCATATACTGTATTTAATTGATATGTATGCATGTGTGTGTGTGTGTGTGTGTGTGTGTGTACATATACATATGGGTGTGTATTATATATATATATATATAAAACACAGACAGATGCAGATACTAGTGCAAAATTGAACAGGGAAAGCAATTTTTATCACGTATCTATTTTTAGCAGCATGTGAGAGGGACTGGGAAATTATGTGTGCCAAATGCAAATGAAAGTTCATCTGATTTTCTGGAAGAGCAGGTTGGCAATTGAGGATAAAACAGTTGATATCATAAGGCCACTCTACGGAGCGCAACTTCTCTTGTGCAGACCATGCGAAGCGTGTGTCAGGAGCATTTCATCACTTAGGAAGGGTGTCAAATTTAATGGGCATCATTCAATCAGTGATACCATCTTATGAGAGAGGAGCTGTCAAATGCAGGAATATTTATATAAGGTATCCTAGGGAACTGCAGAACAAAGATGGTAAACGATGCAAGGTCTTTTAGCTTGCAGATTACTTTCCCACAAAGAGCGGTGGAAATATGAAACGGGTTTCCTCCACCATAATATGACGACGCGATCAAACTGTGTTTCTTTTTCAGTTCTGGGTTGAAATAAAATATTCTGCTTTGATATGAATTGATTTTTATTTGATTAATTGCAGAGAAAAGTTATGGAGGAATAATGAATAAATAAAATGGATATGAATCAGTCATCTAATTAACTAGTACAAGAAGCTTGAGGGGCTAAATGCTTCCTTCGCTTCGCACATGCTTTTTTTAACTATTCACCAGCACTAACTGCGGTGGAGAAAATACAATGTAACCTACATGCAGAATCCAGTGTAGAAATTCAGCAAGACTGGTTGGTAGCACCTCTCAAACATGATCAGATGGAGAAGATGGCATCCATCATTGAGGACCCCCATCACCCTATTCTCATTGCTACCATCAGAGGGGACATACAGAAGCCTGAAAGTACACACTCAATGATTCAGGAACAGCTTCTTCCCTTCCTGTCATCAGATTTCTGAATGGACATTGAATCCATGAACACTACCTCACTACTTATTTTAAATTTTACTTTTATACTACTTATTTAACATAACTATTATATATGTTATTGTTGAGTGTTGAACCTATAGATTGCGTAGTTGTTTTCATGGCAAGATCAGAATGTAGATTGCAAGGTTCTTCCACTCAGCTACTGCTGCTGCCCTGGTTGGGCCCCGGCCACATTCGAACTCAGAACCATCTGCCTCGAAGTCCCGTGCTGATGCCACTACACCACCAGCCAGCCAACATACTTACTGTAATTCACAGGTTTTTTCCTCTATTATTACGCATTGCATTGTACTGCTGTCGCAAAGACAGCAAATTTCACGACATATGCCGGTAATATCAATCCTTATTCTGATCGAAGTAACGTTATACCCTCCTACTTAGCTGATAAATCATGTGCCACTATAACAGATGTGTAACGAATATTCCTTCATCAACACTGAGTTACGATCCAGAAAACTCCTCTTCAACCATAGACGTCAAGCTTATTGCCATTTAACCAGATACATGTACTGTCTACCGTCAAACAAGACAACATTTCTCTGGACCAGGGTGTAAGGCATAGCAGTACACAGAATAACTTATGAAAGTAAAAATAAAATCTACAAATAAACTATGCATAAACAAGCAAAGTAAAATGCTGAAATTAAATATTGTAGGGTACAGAGGAAATTAACCGGTGACGCTTTGAATTCTGTGTGGCAGGAAATTTAGAAGCCTGATGGCCTGAGGGAAAGAGGGAAGGAACTGTTTCCTTTCCGGACTATTCTTGTCTTTTTGGAGTTTTCAGCTTGATGGTAGAAAGTCAAAGCATGTATTGGAGTGATGGGTGAGACCCTTGATAATGCTAAGTGCTGATAGTAATGATAGTACTGGGTGAAGGTCTCTCACTTCGTACAATGAAGGAGTTAGGGAGGGGAAACTAAGGACAAGCAATAATGTTCAACCACATGTTGTGAATATTGAGGGCTCCCATGTTGTAAAAGTAAACTTTAAAGACAACAGCCAGTGCAGATCCCATGGAGTACTGGCAATACCCACTCAGTTGACAGTTTATAGGTACACTTGTATGCCTGCTCGTTAATGCAAATACATAATCAGCCAATCATGTGGCAGCAACTCAATGCATAAAAGCATGCAGACATGGTCAAGAGGTTTGGTTGCTGTTCAGACCAAACATCCGAATGGGGAAGAAATGTGATCTAAATAACTTTGACCGTGGGATGATTGTAGGTAGGTCTCCTGATATTTTCATGCGCAATAGTCTCCAGAGTACACAGCAAATGCAGTGAAAAACCAAAAAGCATGGAGAGAGAGGCAGTTTTGTGAGTGAAAATGCCTTGTTAATGAGACAGGTCTGAGGAGAATGGCCAGACCGGTTCAGGCTGACAGGAAGGTGACAGTTGCTCAAATAACCACGCATTACAATAGTGGTGTGTAGAAGAACACTTCTAATCGCACAACGTGTTGAACCTTGAAGTGGATGTGCTACAGCAGCAGAAGATCATGAACACACAGTCCGGTACCTAATAAAGTGACCACTGAGTACAAATCTCTTAACCAAACCAGAGTAAAAAAAAATCTTCTCATGATCTCACATATCGTTTTCAAGTTTTGATTACACTCCAAACATATTTCATTGGCTCTTTTGCTGCTTTGAAGATATTGAAGCTGAACTGGTTGATTTGGTTCCTCCACTCTGGATTCACTACTCACTACCTTTTTGCCTGCGCTTAACCTAGTGTTTGCGTCTGCCCGGCAACCCCAAATTTAACCCCAGCCTAATTACGGGACAACTCACAATGACCAAATAACCTAACTGGTCTGTCTTTGGACTGTAGGAGGAAACTGGAGCACCCGGGGAAACCCACATGGTCACAAGGATGTTCAAACTCCTTACTAACAGCGGTGGAATTGATCCTGGGTTGCTGGTACTGTTCAGCGTTGCGGTAACCATTAGGCTACTGTGCCACCAGCAGTCAGTTATACCCATTCCCATAAAGAGTAGCTTTGGAAACAATGCACCAAAACAGGGCAACAGCGGCCAATCCTTTTCAATGCAAACAGTGCTAGAGCCATCGTGAATTTTTCCTCTACTTCTCTTCACGTGACTTTTCTCTGTAGTTTCATTCCTTTTCTCTCATCCCTCCAAGCACAAAGCTATGCTGCACCTCAATTCAAGTTTCTGCTTGTTTGAAGAAAGTAAGTTTAAATATTTGCCCAGCCTTGAGTTGTGGGAACTGCCTTGCTCTGCCTGCAAGATTAATTTTATTAAGAAGATTTCATTCTGAGTGACACTTTTTCCTAATAACAAATACTTTGCCAGCATGTCCTCAGTTCCTGCTATTTGCCCAGACTTGCGAAACAGAACACATATCAATAGAAGCAACGGTTGCTTTTTAACCTCCTGCCTTCCTTCTATTCAGGCACGGAACACCTTCACCCATGTTAAACAGTGATTTACAAACATCCTTCCATCGGGTATATTGTATTTGCTCTCTCTATCTAGTGGAGATACTCCCAAACACAGATTAGACATTTGCAGTGCTGAATATTATTCAGTCTGCAACATGATCCTGAAATGCCAGGAACCCTCCACCTTACCTCTCCATCACACACCCAGCCTGAATCCTACTCATTTCATCTTCAAACAACAAAGGAAATTTACAGGACAAATAGAGGCTATTTGTTCCATCCTATCCTTCTGGACTAAAGCTGGATTTTCCCAATTAATCCCATTCACCATCCCTCTCTCTGTCCATAGCCTTGAAGGTTATGGCACAAATAGTGCTCATATTTGCACATGATAACCCAGAAGGAGCCCATTTGGCCCATCAAGTCCATGCTAGCTCTTAGCAGAGTAAACCTTATGAGTCCATATCCTCGTCTTCCCATTTTCCTGTAACAGGAGTCATGCTTACTAGTTAGCAGGATGTGACTACAGCTTGGAGCATTCCAGAATCCAGAGCTCAATTCTAATGCCAACTCAGTAAGTCCTCTCTGTATGTACTCCCTGTGGAATGCATGGGATTTCCCTGGATACTCTGGTTTCCTCCCACAGTCCTGTGATTTGGTTAGAGTTAATCGGGGGTTCCTGGGTTGGTGTGATATCTATCTCCCTCTCTCTCCTCTCCCCCTCCATCTCCCTCCCAGCAGTTTCATTTTTACTCCAGATTCCAGCATCTGCAATCCCTACTCTCCCAGTACGCCTTTGACGCAAGGGAAGAATACAGTGCCCCCACAGAGCCAGGAGATGAAAGCACAAGTTCCACACAGATGGGACCAGAGGTCAGAAACAAAGCTGTCTTCCCGGAGCCGTGGGACAGCTGTACTAAACTGCTGAGCCACAATGTTGAGTTGAGCATAAACACAAAAGGCTCTGCAGATGCTGGAAATCCAGTGCAACACACACAAAATATTGAGAAGGGAACAACATGATACTCCTTCCTGTTCCCTCACCTTTTTATTCTGGCTTCTTCCTCCCCTCTCTTCCTTTCCAGTCCTGATGGAGGGTCTCAGCCCAAATCGTTGACTTATTATTCCCCATTGTAGATGCTGCCTAGCCTTCTGAGTCCCTCCAACATTTTGTGTGTGTTGATGTAAATACATGGAGCAAACGATCTTTTCCGTTATCATTACTATCTATGACTACTATCCCCTGTGCCAATGGAATTGCTCCCCAGTTGGCTCAGATGTTGTAACACTTAGGAAGTCAATCCAAATTACTAAGCGAACAACCTCAGAGGGAGCATTAAACTTAGTGCATACCATTAAACCCCCGCAAATTCTGAAGCCAGCTCTAAAATTCTAACATCAAACATTATCTCTCTGAGTAACACACCAGTGATTATGCCAGCAATTCAGTTTAATCTCTCTCTCTCATGCCCTTTTGATCTTTTACCACGAGAAAAGCAACTTCTCCAGTTATAGCAGTATAATCAATTAAATTAATTCACTGGTCTTAAGGGGTTATTTTTTCAGAACTGAAACAGTTTAATATGGAGATTCTGGAGTGAAATTTCATATTGATTAAAAAACATAGATGCAGGACCTCTGAAATGAAAGTAGAAAATGGTGGAAACGCTCAGAAGATCAGACAACGTCTGTGGAAGGGAAAAGCAGAGTGAACGTTTCAGGTTGAAGAAACTTTGTCGGAACTGGGATGGAAAGAAAACAAGTTGGGATCCAGCTGTAGGGCAGGTGGGAAAGGATGGGCAGGACAAAGGAAATACTTCTGATTGGGTTACTGCATTGCTATGGGGATGGGTTGCTGAAGTCATCCGGTTGAAGGTTTATGGAGGCAGATCATTCAAAGGTTTTAAAGGTACATTTAATATCAGACAAATGTATACAAATACATCCTGAAATGCTTTTTCTTTGCAACTGTCCATGAAAACAGTGTCCCCAAAGAATGAACGACAGTTATATGCTAGAACCCCAAATGACCACCCCCCCCCAGCTTCCTTCCCTCTCGCGCATAAGCAGCAGCAAGCAATGATCCCCCCCCCCCCCTCAACCACAGGCAAAAAAAGCATTGGCACTCGCCACCTAGCACCCAAACGTGAGCAAAGCAACAGCAAATACAGAGACTTGCAGTACCCCAAAGATTACATGTTCACCCGGTATTTAACAAACCACAGGCTCTCTCTTGCCCTAATAAGGGAAAAAGAGGTGTCTCTGTTTCACAGCCAGAGCAAAGACATAACAAACGACTCACTGGTTTAGGATGTTAAAAGTCCGTTGCATCGCTTTTTCTGAGCTCTGTGCCCAACCACAGGCTCTCTCTTGCCCAGAGCAAAGACATAACAAACGACTCACTGGTTTAGGATGTTAAAAGTCCGTTGCATCGCTTTTTCTGAGCTCTGTGCCCAAAGATCTCGGGTCTCTGGGCGCACAGCCGTAGAGCTTCCAACTCCCCGACAACACACCGATCTCCTGCTGTGACACCAGCCTTCGATCCCGCCGTCTCCAGAGCCACGAGATCTCGGTCCTCCGAAGGCGAGCTGAGCTCTTAGGCTGTGCCCTTGGCGTGCCGAACAACGGTTAGTGGTGAAACCCCGAGAACGGGTCCCATTCCCGCAAAGAGCCGTAGTCAGCGTGTAACTCCAGGTCAGGGTCTTCAGAAGAACCCCAGAAGGGAATAATAGAGATATTAAAGATGGAAATAGAGATAGTGAGAGAAATTATGAATTACAGCTATGAATTGGAGGTAGATGGAGATTAAGAAGGCAAAGGAAGGTAAGAGTTGAGATATATAGAGCTGTAGAGCAAGCCTGGCAGGTCAGACTATGGTAACAGAGAGTGAAAGAAAAACTGAGTCACAAGCACGGATGGGTAACCTACAGCAGAAATTGCTGGTTCTCATCTGGGCAGAGGAAGAGAATTACCTAAAGTGTATAATAAAATACTGAGTTTGAAAGCCTGCAGATTGAAGACAAGGTTAAATTCACATTGGGCCTTGTTATAACAAAGTAGGAGGCCATGGACAGATAGGTCAGAATGGGAGTGGGATGGAAGTTACAGGCTCATGACCTTAATACAAAGCTGTCTACTGTTTTCCATGAGTAACTGAAATTTCTATGACCCATACCTGCCTTTAGTGAACACAAAAACAAAAAAACAGACACGTCATCAGAAGAGAATTACATTTATCAGAACTGAATAAAAATACTTATCTTCTTTGACATTCTGCACTCCCATGTGCTGTTTTATTTGGTGCACAGCATGCCACACTGTCTCTGTTGTTAACTCTTTCCCATCCTGGCCATCACTCCCATTTTATCTCACCATTCACTTCAAGGATGCCCATCCCCAGAGAAGATCATATGGTGGAGGTGTACTGGTTGGAGAATTGCCGGGGAAGATATATCATTGCCTTTATTTTCCCTGGATGCAATTATTTTTATGTATTCCTTCTCTCCACACATACCTCTCACTCCCATCAGTCCCAAATGAATGGCCTTTGGGGTTGTCTCTTGTTCTCTGCTGTAGTTGCCGTGACAACATCATAGTCTGTGAGCACCTGTTAAAGGTCTTGTGTGTAGAATTTACATCCTTCATCACCTCACGCACTGCCACTTTAAGCTTACACTCCACACCTCACACAGACACTGGCACAGTCACTGTTCTACTGTGCTTTCATAGGCCCTGCTGTTATTTAGAAGGTTTCTTCTTGCCAAGAGTCGCTTTCCTTATGTACAGAATCCCCTTATGTACAGATACTCCCGCTGTGATGTGAGCCCTAGGTTGGGCCCAAGTGCTGGAGTATCCGAGGCTGGAGACAGGACACGATGCGAGACTGAAACGAGAACAGAATACTAAGCCAGATGCTGGACGATAATCTAAGTAGAACTGACAACAGAGCACTGAACCCCCATTCAAGTGCTCCTTAAATATTGAATCCTGGTGCCAAAACATGGCTGCCAATTAGCGAGACGGCCCTGAATCCTTAAAGGGGCTGCGCCAACTATTCATATCCCGGAGAGTGAGAGCATATAAACCCCAGAAGCTAACGTGATTTGGTGCGTATCATAACACCTAGCGTCACTTTATGTACATTCAATCAATCTCTGTACATAAGCGAGCCTTATGGATATGCGGCCACAGTCAGCAGTTACTTGCACACGATATTTTATACGATTGCTTTTTTATTTACATTTAATGTGATTTTTATGCGGTATAGGATTCGAAGTAAGAAGAATTTTGTTCTCCTCTACACTGGTACTTAAGAATGACAATAAACATTTTTGAATCGTGAATCTTGAATTACTGAGGTAAATAGATGGACGTAAATAGAAAATTAATGCATTTTATCTTCCACAGTCTCTGTTTTCTTGTTGAACACAATGAAATTCGGTGAAAACAGTTATATCTGTCACGATTAGATGCCCAAAAGCTGTGTGCGGTTTGCAATTTTAATGTTGAGTATGTCAGCTCTCCATTAAATAATGGGAGTGAAGCAGTGATGAAACGAGCATTCACTGGTATCACAGGCAGGGACTGAGATGTCAGAATGTTTTATTAACACTTTATGGATCACATCAGTGTGTTTGCACCAGAATCCGGAAGCAATCTGCTGGAGGAAACTCAGCGGGTCAGGCAGCAGATGTGGGAGAAAAGAAATTGTCGATGTTTAGGGTTGAAACCCCGCATCAGGATTGAGAGTGGAGAGGTGAGATGGCCAGTATGAAGAGCAGAAGGCGAGTGGTATGAAAGGATTAGTGGGCTGAGGAGGGGTACAAGACGATGGGCAGGTGGTGATGCAAGACTGGCAGGTGAATGGGAGTTGGTGGCAAAGGGAGAGAGACAAATGAAAAATGTACAGGTGGAGTAAAGAGGGCTGAAGGGAGTGCAAAGCTAGGACACAGCTGCTGGAGGGAGGTAAGCAGAAACACAAAGCACAAAGGCCTAGACAGATTGAATGTGGAGAGGACGGTCCCTGTAGCGGGAGAGTCTAGAACCAGTGTAAACAACCTCATCCCTTTCGAACAGAGATGAGGCGGAATTTCTTTCGCCAGAGGGTGGTGAATCTGTGGAATTCATTGCCACAAGTGGCTGTGGAAGCCAAATCATTCTAATAATATTGATAATGCAGGTTAAAGAAACAACTATAACTTACTTAATAGATAGAACCACTCCAAATGCACATAACTTACAGAAATCAATAAATGAAAGTCACCAGAAATATGCTGAATTAAAAGAGGAAATTGAAAGACTATGAAACATGAACAAGGTATACATTGTCCCAATAGTAATATCTACAACTGGTATCATCCCAAAGTCATTACACAATAGCATTAAACAATTAGACCTACACAGCAAGATCCATGTAAATCTTCAGAAAGCCACATTACTAACAGCACTAGGATAGCCCTGAAGTTCTTAACATTGACAAATGAGCATGCTTGACTACGCCTTCACCTCAGGTTTTTGCAGCTTGAGCTGAGAAAAAAATGTTTTAAATTCTTCTTCTTCTTCTTATTATTATTATTATTACATAATATCTTGGTCCAATACTAATCTTGAAAATTTACAAACAAAAATAAAAGCAGAAATGCCAACTTTTAGAAAACACTATGTAGAAACATAGAAAATAGAAGCAGGAGTAGGCCATTCGGCCCTTCGAGCCTGCATTGCCATTCAGCTTCATGTCATCCGCAAACTTGGAGATGCTGCATTTAATTCCCTCGTCTAGATCATTAATATATATTGTAAACAACTGGGGTCCCAGCACTGAGCCTTGCGGTACCCAACTAGTCACTGCCTGCCATTCTGAAAAGGTCCCGTTTACTCCCACTCTTTGCTTCCTGTCTGCCGACCAATTCTCTATCCACATCAATACCATACCCCCAATACCGTGTGCTTTAAGTTTGCACACTAATCTCCTGTGTGGGACCTTGTCAAAAGCCTTTTGAAAATTTAAGTATACCACATCCGCTGGCTCTCCTCTATCCACTCTACTAGTTACATCTTCAAAAAATTCTATAAGATTCGTCAGACATGATTTTCCTTTCACAAATCCATGCTGACTTTGTCCGATGATTTCACCTCTTTCCAAATGTGCTGTTATCACATCTTTGATAACCGACTCTAGCATTTTCCCCACCACTGATGTCAGACTAACCGGTCTGTAATTCCCTGGTTTCTCTCTCCCTCCTTTTTTAAAAAGTGGGGTTACATTAGCCACAGTCCAATCCTCAGGAACTAATCCAAAATCTAAGGAGTTTTGAAAAATTATCACTAATGCATCCACTATTTCTCGGGCTACTTCCTTAAGCACTCTGGGATGCAGACCAGTTGGCCCTAGGGATTATCTGCCTTTAATCCCTTCAATTTACTTAACATCACTTCCCTACTAACATGTACTTCCCTCAGTTCCTCCATCTCACTAGACCCTTGGTCGCCTTTCTATTTCCGGAAGATTATTTATGTCCTCCTTAGTGAAGACAGAACCAAAGTAGTTATTCAATTGGTCTGCCATGTCTTTGTTCCCTAAGATCAATTCACCTGTTTCTGACTGTAAAGGACCTACATTTGTCTTGACCAATCTTTTTCTTTTCACGTATCTATAAAAGCTTTTACAGTCAGTTTTTATGTTCCCTGCCAGCTTTCTCTCAATCTTTTTTCCCTTTCCTAATTATGCCCTTTGTCCTCTTCTGCTGGTCCCTGAATTTCTCCCGGTCCTCAGGTGTGCCACTTTTTTTTGCTAATTTATATGTTTCTTCTTTGGACTTGATACTATCCCTAATTTCCCTTGTCAGCCACAGGTGCACTACCTTCCCTGGTTTATTCTTTTGCCAAACTGGGATGAACAATTGTTGTAGTTTATCCATGTGATCTTTAAATGCTTGCCATTGCATATCCACCCACAACCCTTGAAGTATCATTTGCCAGTCTATCTTAGCTAATTCACATCTCATACCTTCAAAGTTACCCTTCTTTAAGTTCAGAACCTTTGTTTCTGAATTAACTATGTCACTTTCCATCTTAATGAAGAATTCCACTATATTATGGTTACTCTTACTCAAGGGGCCTCGCATGACAAGATTGCTAACTAACCCTTCCTCATTGCTCAATACCCAATCGAGAATGGCCTGCTCTCTAGTTGGTTCCTCGACATGTTGGTTCAGAAAACCATCCCACGTACATTCCAAGAAATCTTCTTCCTCAGCACCCTTACCAATTTGGTTCACCCAATCTATATGTAGATTGAAGTCACCCATTATAACTACTGATCCTTTATTGCACGCATTTCTAATTTCCTGTTTAATGCCATCCCCAACCTCACTACTACTGTTAGGTGGCCTGTACACAACTCCCACCAGCATTTTCTGCCCCTTAGTGTTATGCAGCTCTACCCATATCGATTCCACATCCTCCAGGCTAATGTCCTTCCTTTCTATTGTGTTAATCTCCTCTCTAACCAGCAATGCTACCCCACCTCCTTTTCTTTCCTGTCTATCCCTCCTGAATATTGAATATCCCTGGATGTTGAGCTCCCATCCTTGGTCACCCTGGAGCCATGTCTCTGTGATCCCAACTATATCATATTCATTAATTACTATCTGCACATTCAATTCATCCACCTTGTTACGAATGCTCCTCGCATTGACACACAAAGCCTTCAGGCTTGTTTTTACAACATTCTTAGCCCTTATACAATTATGTTGAAAAGTGGTTCTTTTTGCTTTTTGCCCCGGATTTGCCTGCCTGCCACTTTTACTTTTCACCTTAGTACTTTTTGCTTCTACCCTCATTTTACACCCCTCTGTCTCTCTGCACTTGTTCCCATCCCCCTGCCACATTAGTTTAAAGCCTCCTGAACAGCTCCCCCTAGGAAATTGGTTCCCGTCCAGCCCAGGTGCAGACCATCCTATTTATACCGGTCCCACCTCCCCCAGAACTGGTTCCAATGCCCCAGAAATTTGTATCCCTCCCCCTTGCACCATTTTTCAAGCCACGTATTCATCTGAAATATCCTCCTATTTCTACTCTGACTAGCACATGGCACTGGTAGTAATCCAGAGATTATTACCTTTGTGGTCCTACTTTTTAGTTTATCTCCTAACTCCCTAAATTCACCTTGTAGGACTTCATCCCTTTTTTTACCTATATCATTGGTACCTATGTGCACCACGACCACTGGCTGTTCACCCTCCCATTCCAGAATGTCCTGCAGCCGCTCAGAGACATCCTTGACCCTTGCACCAGGGAGGCAACATACCATCCTGGAGTCTTGTTTGCGGCCGCATAAGTGCCTAACTATTCCCCTTACAATCAAATCCCCTATCACTATAGCTCTCCCACTCCTTTTCCTTCTCTCCTGTGCTGCAGAACCACCCATGGTGCAATGAACTCGACTGCTGCTGCCTTCCCCTGATGAGACATCTCCCCCAACAGTATCCAAAACAGTATATCTGATTAGGAGGGAGATGACCTCAGGGGACTCCTGCACTACCTGCCTACTGCTATGCTGTCTAGTGGCCACCCCTTCCATTCCTGCCTGTGTAGCCTTTACCTGCGGTGTGGCCAACTCACTGAACGTGCTATTCACGACTTCTCAGCATTGTGGATGCTCCAGTATGAATCCAATCGCAGCTCCAGATGCTCAATGCGGTCTGCCAGAAGCTGCAGTTGGACACACTTCCTGCACACATAGTCGTCAGGGACACTGGAAGTATCCCTGATTTCCCACATGCTGCAGGATGAACAAACCACTGGGCCAATCTCAGCTGACATGACCCAATACTTGCCTCAACTTTTGAAACTTTCTCCTTTGAAAGGAACTTACCCAGCCTTACCTCACTTGGAGTGAAGCTCGTCCTCAGCCTCTTCTTGTCGAAGCCTCTCGAGTTAAAGCCTCAAATCTCCACTCCTTCACTGGCCCACTCACTCACTGGGCACTTTCCATTTCCATGTACATTCGAATGCACTTAGATTAACTGTATCTTGGACAGGAGGAAGAGGAATAACAGTCATTGAAAGTTTATATAACAGTCAGTTAAAAGATCAAAGATATATTTTCATCAACAGAAACAGGATTACACACTCCACATGAGCATGTGCAATTCTGATAAGTAGTACACACCACTGAACCTAAATGAAGAAATTTTCACAGTTGAAGAAAAAGTTAACCAAGAACCCTTCATGGGAGTCATCTCCATGATCTGAGCAGACTAGATGTCAACAAGGAAGCATTGAACGCCTGGCTCAGACTTGGAGACCTCTTCCCGGAAACAGAGGCGTTCTCTGTGGCAATTCAGGACCAGGTAGTTAACACAAAATATCAGGGTGGACTTCTAGTCCAGTTTTTCTCAATGTTCTCTCAGCTGTATGTGTATGTGTTTATTTAATATATTGTGTATATTTAAAGTGGAGGTTGATAGGTCTTTGGTTAGTCAGGGTGTCAATGTTTTCGGGGAGAAGACAGGAGAATGGTTTGAGAGGGACAATAAATCTGCAATGATGGTGGAATGGTGGAGCAGACTCAATGGGCAGAATGGCCTAATCTTACTCCTATGTCTTACAGTCTTACGGCTACCAGAGCTGGATTCGGATAAATAAACGAGGAGAGAATGGCATCCATTAGCAGGGATGTGAGAGACAGCTGGAACCAGGTGAGAGGTGGAGGGAGAATCTGTGTGTGAAGTGGTTGCATGGAACCAGAAGGCTGATGGGGGAGGAAGATGGGTGAATGGGGTTGGTGGGGGGGGGGGAATGAGTAAAAGGACACAAATGGATGGACCAGAGTATCAGCAGGAGGGAGATGAGGATAAAAAGTGGGTGAAAAGAAAGGGAAAACAGGGAAGAGGTGAGGAGGTGGTGTTGCCGAAAAGTGGAAAACAAACTTCAAGCCTTCCTGCTTATATTCCTCCGGAAGATACATCCTACCATCATACTCCCCTCCTCCCACATTGTTCCATCTGTTTTTTTCTATCCTTTTGTCTGCTTCTTATCTATCATTCCCCTGCCACAGTCTTCCAACTCCTGCCTACCTGCTCACCTCTCCTACCTGTCAGCACCTGCCTGTCATCTCACACTCCTCCTCAGCCTCCAAGTTATCTCACAACCCTCTCGCACCACTGCCCTTCTCCTCTGTACTGGTCATCTCGCCTCTCCGCCCTCAGTAATGATGTGGAGCTTTGACCTGAAATCTCGGTAGTTCCTTTCCTCCCACAGATGCTGCCTGACCCGCTGAGTTCCCCAGCACTCTGTTCTTCCAGCTTCCAGCACCTGCAGCTTCCTCTGGCACTGCTCACGCCGAGGCTGTCCCATTCTCAGACATCTCAGAAATGCAAGAGGTTCTGCGGAAGCTGGAAATTTGCCAACAAGCACAGAATGTTGGAGGAGCTCAGCAAGTCAGGCATCACTCATGGAGGGGAATAAACAGTCAATGCCTCGGTCCCAAACCGAAATGCCTGCTAATTCCAATCCATAGATGCTGCCAGCTTGCTAGGTTCTTCCAGCATTTTATGTGTGTAACCCCCTGGGTCGCCTCAGGCTCGCTCAGCTCATTCTTGTCTAGGAGGAGCAGCCTTCGGCCCCGCCAAACTGGGTAATCAGCTGGTGTGGTTGCTGTGTGATGTCCCCGCCTCGCCCAAAAACAGACAGTACACCATAAGTGATTAAATGAGTACAATTTATAAAGGTTACTATAACTAAGTGATTAATAACGATACAGTATATATAAAGAGAAAAAATAAAGAAAAGGCGCCAAACTTATCAAAGTCCAAACCACTTCGTGCACAACCGTTGGAGCTCAATTACTGAAGTCTTCTGGCCACCATTCGATCCCCTCCGAACTCCTCGACTCGCAGCTCAGAACCTTCCGAGTGGTCAACCAAGCACATCTAGCTTCATCCCCCCTCCTCGGAGTACCTCCTGGCCTTGGACCCCCGCTTGGGGTCCGTTCCTCGCCCAGCTTACAGCTTCGCGCCCTCTCTCTCTCAACCCCCTTGCGCCGATCTGCCCAAAAGCCCGTCAACAAAAGCTTACAGATTCAGAAGAAAGAACATTAATCCCCATTTGGTTTACAAAGGAATACAATTCTCCCAGCACTCTCTCGCAACAAAGAAGCATTCCTGCCAGTTAACAAAACAAAAGAAGCTCTTTTGATTACATACACAGTAACAAAGAAAAAAGAAGAAACCCCCTTTACATGTGCGTTGCTCAGATACCACAGCACTGATTACCACTCCACACGTTCCCCAGCAAGATACTTATCTCAGCTGCTTGCTGCACTTGTCTGCATCGACATCCACATTCACAGAAAGGCCTCTCTCTTGCTCTCTCTCAGTGCTTCCGGAGGAAGGTGTGTTCGATTTTTACTCACTCTCACTCACTCACTCGATGCTACCGCAAGGATGATGCCAGAGTCTTGGGTCTTGGGCAAAGTTTAATCGGCGTGACGTGTGGAATGGATTCACGTTAAGATGCGTTTCTTGTACCTGGTTGCTCTTTTTTTTGTTGCTAACTTGTGTGGTTTAGATCGGGGCGGACTGGCGGTGTGGCCTGCAGTCAACAACAACTCAGCACTAGATTGAACTGATCTGGATATTTCTGAACTGTTTCATTGACTTGCAGTTTGATATTTGATACCCTGCAGATTTCAGGTGCCATTTCCATGATTTGTCCTTTGCAAATTGAGAGTTTGAAGTTTTTCTTTGAATGTGTTCCATGGCTCCCAGTAGAAAGACAAATCTCGGGGACGTATACTGCACACATACTTTATAATGAATGCACTTTAAATCCCTTCACTCATGAATACCTGGACAGAATCATTGCCATCTACTTAGTTAGTTGGCAATGAAATTCTGGATTTGACAAAAACTTACAAATACTCTTGGTATTTTATTGAAATCTCGAAGCACCTCTATTTACCACTCACTCTCGCTTTCTCTCACTGACTCCAGTAGCTCACGTTATTTCTCATTCTCACACACATTTATCACACATTAGTTGTCAGCATGGATCTATTCTGGCTATCAATAGAACATTAACAAGATAATTAGCTGATATTTGAAGGGCTGTTTTCCAAAACTGAACAGCAGTAATATAAAGACTCCAGGTTGAATATTCATGGACCATTCCTCAGTTTATCAACTATAACTTTGACAAAAGAGCTGTGGAAACTTTCAAAAGTCCGTCTATCCTACACATTTTGCAAAGTAGCCGAACACCCACTTCCTCTCCCTTAATTAGTCATTAGTAAGTTAGTGATACTGAAAATTCACCACATAATGATCCCACAGTCTCTTTCTAGAAAAAAACCAGAGGGTTTTATGCATAAAAAGAGAAATACAGATACAAAATTCTCAGGTCTGTAAACTAAAAATCAAGAAGGCATCTTTTTCTGAAGGTATTTTGATACTACAAGTTATCCTGATTTCACTTGGGTAAATGACCCACAGGTTTGTAAAAGATTAGCATACAGAACTCTTAGGTCTGTAAATTTAAAGTTATGAAGGCAGCTTTTTCCGAAGGTATTTTGATATTACAAGTTATCCTGATTTCACTTGGGCAAATGACCCACAGATTTGTAAAAGATTAGCTTTATTTGTCACATGTAATTCGAAACGCAAGGTGAAATGCATTGTTTGCATCAAATCAGTGAGGATTGTGCTGGGCAGCTGCAAATGTCACCAAGCTTGCGGCACCAGCATAGCACTTCCACAACTCACCAACCCTACCCGTACGCCATTGAAACGTGGGAGGAAACTAGAGCACCCAGAAGAAACACACGATCATAAGGAGAATGTACAGACGGTGGAGAAGAAAGAGTTTGTTATCTTTTAATATATCAACATACAATGACAATCTATATTGATTGAAATTCTGCATCTTACCGTGCTCACTGCACTGAACGTTCACTGTCTGTACAAGAAAACTGATTTATGACTCTTATCTTGCTTCATTTCACCAAACATAGGTCTCTGTTGGTCTTCAAGCAACTGAATGGAACATGTTAGAAAGATGCAAATGTCAGTTACCAAATAACCATTTACTGGGATATTTATTTCATTACTTCAACTTCCAGCTATACCATCTTATCACATAGGTTTTAACATAAGGCTATCATTCTGATTGCAGAAAAGGCCAGTACAGCTGTACCCAAAGGGATATAAAATTCCACTCTTAACCCTGTGACAACATGGCCCATAACAACACACACACACACACACACACACACACACACAGACAAAGTGCTGGAGGAACTCTGCGGGTCAGGCTGCATCTATGGAAAGGAAGAGTCGATGTTTCAAGCCGAGACTCTTCATTAGGCAAAGAGTAATTAACATAAGCGAGATTAGCATTAAGTTTTAGATTCAGATGCATTCCTCTGTACTAACCTCCACGGGCAAAAGTGAGGGAAGTATCCACTTTACACATTTCCTTAACCCATGCACATTAACAAGCTTCTTTTTCACGTTGAATATATGTTAGCTGTCTTTGCAAGTGGACTGTAATATCTTTCTTTTCTTTCTTTTTCAATTTTTTTTATTGATTTTCATATATGCATATAAAAACATAACATAATAATGAGTAAATTATGAATACAATAGACTTGAAGTCACGTTGATAATAAGATAACAATATCCTATTAAACATCAGCAGGAAAAAAAATACCTTAATCAATCAAGTCCATATGATTATATATGAAAAAAAACAAAAATAACCATTAAAAGAAGAAAAAATTTGAAAATATGTGAAAAAAAGTATATATTAAGAAAAATAAAACACTAAACTAAACTAACATGGGCAATAATAATAGTTTACAAGTATATGATAGTGTCAACAAACTCCAGAACTCCATACCTGAACATGAATAAGCAGAAAGGAGGTCTGGAAAAGGCCAAATTAATTCATATGAAAATGTCGAATAAACGGTCTCCAAGTTTCTTCAAATTTAATTGATGAGTCAAAAATAGTGCTTCTAATTTTTTCCAGGCTCAGATAAGAAACAGTTTGAGAAAGCCACTGAAACGTGGTAGGAGGATTTACTTCTTTCCAGTTTTGTAATATAGACCTTCTGGCCATTAATGTTACAAAAGCAATCATTCGTCTGATTGAAGGGGAAAACTGATTACCATCTTCATTTGGTATGCCAAAAATTGCGGTAATAAAATGAGGTTGTAAATCTATATTCCAAGTTGAGGAAATAGTAGTAAATATGTCCTTCCAGTAATTATGTAAAGTGGGACATGACCAAAACATATGGGTCAATGAGGCCACTTCTGAATGACATCTGTCACATTGAGGGTTAATATGAGAATAGAATCGAGCAAGTGACTGTAATATCTAACAGCTTATTCATTTGATGATCGCCCAGACAATACCACTTACTGTTCCCTAGAGAGTCACATTGTGAGTGTACGTGTACCCACAGTGATCTGTCAAAAGTGTCCACAACAAATCATGCTCTGAGTTTGTGATCATTGGAGTTTACAAGAATGAGGGAGATCTCATTGAAACCTATGGAATATTGAATGGCCCAGATACAGCAGACATGGAGAGGCTGTTTCCATTAGTTGGGGAGTTCAGGGCCAGATGACACAGCCTCAGAATATAAGCATATCCCTTTAGAACAAAGATGAGAAAGAATGTATTTAGCAGAGGGAGTTCTTTAACTGGAGGATGATGAATCTATGGAATTTGTTGCCATAGACTGCTGTGGAGTCTATGGGGAAGCACAATGGGGAAGCACAAAGAAGACTCTCACCCTGTATTTAGCACTTTGCACTCATGTGGCCAGAGTATGATAATGGTGAACAGAGGAGAATACAAATTTGGAACAGATGAGAACCTATGGGCCACTTGAACCTGCTCCATTGTTTAGAGAGCTCATAAACTAGTCTGACTGTTTTCGCGTATTAATGCTCTCAGTATTATTTATTTACTTATAAATACAAGAAAGCCTGTAGATGCTGAAACTTCAGAATAGCGCACACAAAATGTTTGACACACAGAGGGTCAGGCAGCATCTACGGAGAGGAATTCAGAGATGAGGTTTTAGAACAAGGCCCTTCAGGCCGAGACTGAAGATGCAAAAGCCTGTTGGCCAGTCCTGATGAAGGGTCTCAGCCTGAAATGCTGTCTCTATTTCTATCTACAAATGCCACCTGACCTGTTGAGTTCTTCCAACATTTGCGTGTCAATCATATTTATATTTCTTCTTCTTATTTAAGTTACAGAGAAAGGTAGAACAAGTTAGGTCTTTATTCTTTGGAACGTAGAAGGTTGAAGAGGGACTTGATAGAGGTATTTAAAATTAAGAGGGGGGTAGATAGAGTTGACGTGGATAGGCTTTTTCCATTCGGAGTAGGGGAGATTCAAACAAGAGGACATAAGTTGAGAGTTAAGGGGCAAAAGTTTAGGGGTAACACGAGGGGGAATTTCTTTACTCGGAGAGTGGTAACTGTGTGGAACGAGCTTCCAGTAGAAGTGATAGAGGCAGGTTCGATATTGTGATTTAAAAAAAAATTGGATAGGTATAGGGATAGGAAAGGAATGGAGGGTTATGGGCTGAGTGCAGGTCGGTTGGACTAGGTGAGAGTAAGCGTTCGGCACGGATCTCAAGGGCCAAGATGGCCTGTTTCCATGCTGTAATTGTTATATGATTATATGTTATATGGTTATTATTATTATTATTATTATTATTATTATTATTATTACTACCTGTGTTTTTGTATTTGCACAGTTTGTCTCCTTTTGCACATTGGTTGCTTATCAGTCCTTGTGTATGGTTTTACTTTGATTCTATTGTATTTCTTTGTTCTACTGCGAATGCCTGTAAGAAAATAGATCTCAGGATAGTATCTGGTGACATATACATACCTTGATAATAAATTTCCTTTGAATATTTTAACTTTGAACTTTGACTGTAATCTCAAACCCATAGTAACCTTTCATCCTGTTGCATATCAACACTCTACCTACCTCAACCTCCTGCCTTTTTCCTGAAGAGGAGAGGCCATCTGTGGGACAAAATGTTACCTCATCACAAGCAACATGCACAAAATGCTGGAGGAACTCAACAAGTCATACAGCATTTGGAGGGGAATTGATAGCTGACAGTTCAGTACAAGACCTTTCATCGGGACTCATTATAACCATTTATTTTTAAGCAGTGACCTGTCGTTTAGTTTCCACCACAGAAAGAAGTGCCTCGCCATGTTAAAAACCATCTTAGTATCATATCTGCTTCACTCAAATATTATAAGTGTTAATATTCTATTTCTCACCACAGATGAAGCTCATCTCAATTAGCACAAAATTTGTAAGTGTTAAATAAAATGTTAATGAGTTAAATTTCTCAAAGAATGAGCAGATGATTTGCAGGTTTTAATTTGTTTAGTGTTCAGTTTAACAACTTCATATCTTAACACCTGTGTTTCTCACACAACAGATGTGGCAATGGAAAGTGGCTGCAGCGGAGTCTCAGTTTGTGCAGGAAGGAGCAGGCTGCAGGAAAGTGGCTGCACTAGGAGCAGACAGCTAGAAAGGAGAAGGATCTCTCACTGGTACATGGCTGGTGTACTGGTCTATATTCTTGGAGACTCCTCACACCTTTAGGCTTTTGCATCATTTTTCGCCTTGCCAGGCAATCTGTGTGCCCCATTCCACTCCACCATCATTCTGTTGTAATAAGTTACACAATTTCTCTAGACTCATCTTTTAGCTCTTAACTCTAAAGTACCTCCATTTGCTTTATACCATCATTGCTATCATTACTGAAACACATCTGCCAACTGGTCCATCTCAGACCTTCTCATCTTTCTCTCTACCCTATGTTCACCACTACCATTGACACAACCAAACACCTTCTCATTTGCTGGTTTTGTTTAATTATATTTTATAGTATAATATTAATAGGACCAGGCAGATTAATAGTTCAGCATGGACTGGATAAGCTGAATGGCCTGTTTCTGTGCAGTAGTGTTCTATAACTCTATGACTCTGTATTTGAGTATTATTTAGATATACAACATGGTAAAAGGCCTTTCCAGCACAATGAGTCCACGGCCCACCCATTTACAGCCACGTGGCCAATTAAATTACAAAACTGTACGCCTTTGCGATGTGTGAGGGGAAACACACCTGGGGGAAACCCACGTGGTCACAAGGGGAACATGCAACTTCCTTACAGATAGCAATGGTCATGAACCCTTCTGACCAACAGGGGGCGCCAGGTAGCCACAGGTCTCCATACACCTGAACATCCTTTATTTGAGTTTATTAGAGTTGTTCAGTGACTACTTTTATCCCTGTCGCTCTTTCCGTGAGTACGGTTTCCTTGTGCTTCTTATTCTTAAGTGATTAGTCTTTGATTTTGACCCTTGCAGGTTTCCTGTGTTTTATTTTCTATTTAAGGTTATTCTGGACCCGTGCTTATCAGTCAGTCACGGATTCGAGTTCTGTGTCAACCACCAGTCTGTGGCTCAAGTCCAGAATAAGAGACCTCTTAGTTTGACGAATCCTTGTACTATTCTCTGAATAACTCTTCGTCATCAATTTCTACTCTGAAGATAGTCCTGAAGATAGTTACAGCAACCGAATTGAAGCTGGGTCATTGGCGTCGTAATATTATTACACTAATGCATTACGCTACCGTGCCAGATATAAAGAAAAGATATGGAGCTGAATTGAGAAGATGATGGTGTTGCTCTCCTGACAGATGCTTGCAGGACCCAACACTTGCTTACTGTACCTTCAGTCTTCTAGCATTAGTGGGATTCCTTCTCCTGTTTACCTCACACTGCTCTCTGAGGTCAAGTGGCAGACAATACCACAGAGTATCCTACACATTGCTGTCTTGTAAAATGACTGATATCCACTATCTACACTGCAAGCTCCTGCATGTGGCAATGTGATGATGACCTAAATAATGTGCTTCAGTGACACAGACTGAGAGATAAATATTAGCAAGGAATCTTGTTCAAAACAGTGGCAAGGAACCCAGTGAGGTACGGTTGCCTGACAGAGCTACTGCCTCAGAACTCTGGGACATGGACTTTTGTCTGATTCTGTTTGCTGTGTGTGAAGAGTTTGCACGTTCTCTCCATACTTTGTCTTTCCTTACATTATTGAAGGAGGCCATTTGGTCTCTGCCAGCTCACAGAGCAATCTCATCCCCTTACCAATTTCCCCCATGACTCTTCCTCCTCACTCCTCATGAATTCCACCAGTCGCTCACACACTAGGGACTACTTACAGAGACCAGTCAACTGCCTGCCCAAATGGATGTGAGAGGAAACTGGATCGGTCAGGGAAATGCCCACAGTCACAGCAAGAAGTGCTCAAGCTCCACACAGACAACATCAGAGTCCAGGACTGAAACTAGTTGACCAGTGCTGTGAGGCATTTTGCCTTACTGCCCGCCACATCAGTACCCACATGGATTTTCCCCAGTTATTCCTGTTTGCTCTCACATCCCAAAGATATGCTGGTAAGTTAATTGGCTCCTCAAAGTTACAACTTGAAGTAGGATAATAGCATCAAAAATAACCAGAAGTGCGTTGATGGTTTGTGTCAGTAGAAATAATTTGGAGAGAAAGAAAGAAAGGGGGAAACGGACTTTGGGACTTCTCCCCAGCATGAACCCAATGGCCAAATAGCCTACTTTAGTGTCTGTAATGAACTCTTCAGGCCTGTGTGGGGTGCTGGAGAGCACTGGGCTACGAGGTTTTCTGAAATGGTTAATTGTCGTTTAATGAGAGTCATTAATCATTTAGAGTTCCTTGTGTTTTCCCCAAGGGATTCGCTCTTTGTAATGCGGTGTCCTGTTGCTTTCTGTCTAAACTTGTTAAGGCTCAGGGATTCCATGTTACTGTATTATTTAAGTGGATGCCCGATTAGCGGTAAATGTTGGTTCCTAAATTTTGAGAATGTTGCATCTTGAGTTGTTGCTCAGCTGAGCCACTGATATTCCATTGGAAATCTTATGAATAAATTCTGGTTGCTGTCTCTACATTGGAGTCTGTCGTTCATTCACTCTTGAGTTCCAACACCACAGTCGCACATTGGGAGTTTATCAACGTAACCATAAGTTACGGCACTTTGAAAACTTTTCTGTGGTCCCGAAGGAGCAGGCCACTTTGACATAGCAGTGTAATGGTTGGCGTAAAGCTATTAGCAACCTAAGTTGAATTCTGACACTGTTTGTAAGGAGTTTGTATGTTATCCCCGTGAATATGTGGGTTTCCTCGTGGTGCTCTGGTTTTCTCCCACTTTCCAAGATGAGTGAGTTTGTAGCTTAATTGGTCACATGGGTGTAATTGGGTCATATGAGCTCATTGGACTGGAATGGCCTGTTACGTGCTGCATCTGTGAATAATAATAATAATAACTTGTTTAATAGATACAGCCATTCCAGACACACATAACATACAGAAATCAGTAAGTGAAAAACATCAGAAATAAGCTGAATTAAAAGAGGAAATTGAAAGACTATGGAACGTGAACAGGATACACATTGTCCAAATAGTAATATCCACAACTGGTTCCATCCCAAAGACACTACACAATAGTATTGAACAATTAGGCCTTCACAGCAATTTTTATGTAAAACTTCAGAAAGCTAAAATAATAAACACCACGAGATTAGTCCAAAAGTTCCTAGCAATTGACAAATGAGTGTGCTTGACTATGCTTGTACCTCAGGTTTTATCAGCTAGAGCTGAGAAAAAAAACACCAATAATAATAATAATATTATCTGAAATGTGCCACTCGAGAGCACTGCCTCGAGGTGGCGGCCCAGATTTCCATTCACCAGGCTGAGCCCCTGACTTCTTGAATGAAAGTTTAAGGGCCACTAACTGAGCCACAGATGTTGCCTCAAGCTTCGGATCTCTAGAACTCAACAGAATTCCCTATTGATTAACAGAGCATCCACTATTAAATCAATGATCCCTATGGCATAGCCACCACGTCAGTGTGAAGAGATTGAGAACCATTATGTGAATCAGCTCATTGGAAGACAGAAATACTAATGGGAAAATGATTTAGAGCTCCAGGATAGACTTGTAAAGCTCAATTTTAATTTTTTTGTGAGTGTGTTTATATATAACTGTTACATTATTCGACATGTCCAGGCGATGTGCCAAAGATGGTTTTAATTTACTTCTGTTTGCTGAAACAACAGTAAATAAGCTGTCATGGTGGGTTATTGATTGAAGCAAATTGTGTGGGAGGAATCTATAGGACAATGAAAATGCTGTTAAGGACTTTTATGTCACCACTAATGAAGGCCACTGTCAATCAATAGCTTTTTCTTCTGCCTCAGTCTAGAAGGAGAATTCAAGATGGCTTGCAACAAGAAGGAATGATTTATTTGTTGCTTTTTTCCCCTGATTGGATTTGAGGATCAATAATTATGTTATATGTCACTGTCAAGGCTTTCTATGTAAAGTTATGGTAACATGGGAAGAAATAGCAGGCTGAGCAGAGAAATTGAGCTAGTTATGTGTGTTCGTCCATACAGTATGCTAACTAGGCCAGCTCTGAGCTCTGCATATCTGGGTCTCAATATTAAGTGTCCCTTCCAACCTCCAATCCACAGCCTTCGAATCCCAGACACCACATGCAATGAGCTTTGCAGCTTGCTATAGAGCGTTGGGCTTCAAGGTTTCTGAAGCACCTGTATTTACTAACTTTTAGAGCCATTAAGCCCAAGTGCTTTCTGTTTAACCTTGGCAAATGGAGATCAACTCAGATAAGTGTGAGGTGGTCCATTTTGGTAGGTCAAATATGATGGCAGAATATAGTATTAATGGTAAGACTCTGGGCAGTGTGGAGGATCAGAAGGATCGTGGGGTCCAAGTCCATAGGACCCTGTGGTTAAGAAGGCATATGGTACATTGGCCTTCATCAATCGTGGGATTGAGTTTAAGAGCTGAGAGGTAATGTTACAGCTATATAGGACCTGGTCAGAGCCCACTTGAGGTACTGTGCTCAGTTCTGGTTGCCTCACTACAGGAAGGACATGGAAACCATAGAAACGGTGCAGAGGAGATTTACAAGGATGTTGCCTGGATCGGGGGAGCATGCCTTATGAGAATAGGTTGAGTGAAATCGGCCTTTTCTCCTTGGAGTGACAGAGGATGAGAAGTGACCTGATAGAGGTGTACAAGATGATGAGAGGCATTGATTGTGTGGATAGTCAGAGGCTTTTTCTCAGAGCTGAAATGACTAGCACGAGAGGGCATAGTTTTCAGGTGCTTGGAAGTAGGTACAGAGGAGATGTCAGCAGTAAGTTTTTTTACGCAGAGTGGTGAGTGTATGGAATGGGCTGCCGGTGGCAGTGGTGAAGGTGGATATGACAGGGTCTTTTAAGAGACTCCTGGATAGGTACATGCAGCTTAGAAAAACAGAGAGCTATGGGTAACCCTAGGCAATTTCTAAGGTGAGGACATGTTCGGCACAGTTTTGTGGGCCGAAGGGCCTGTACTGCACTGTAGGCTTTCCATGTTTCTATTTTATCAAGTTAATTGTGATCAGCACGTCTTTCAGGGATTCTATGATTATTTAAAGAGCACTCTCATTGTGCTTGGTAAGTGGAATCCCCTGTGTGCTTGTGGAAAATGATTTGTATCCTGATATTATTCAGTTGTGCCTCTTATCCCTGTTGGTATTCCTGTGCCCAGCCTCTTGTTTTTGTCTCTTCATGGGGAGTCTGCCATTCCTCTTTTCCTGGGTCGAGTCATTGCCAGCACTCACCGTGACAGAGAGAGTCTGCCGTTCCTCCGCACTTGGGTCCAGTCCTGCCAATGGCCACCGTGACACCACATTCCTAATTTTGTTCTTGTCCGTTATCCTACTGAGCACCAAAATTTGAGACCTGATAGAGATATAACAAACTATTGAAGCCATAGGTATGGTAGGTGATATAAAACTTTCTCCATGGGAGAAGTGTTTAAAACTTTAGGGCAAAGGTCCATCATCATGGGCACCCACCATCTAGGCCATACCCTCTTCTCATTACTACCATCAGGTAGGAGGTACAGGAGCCTGAGGTCCCACACCACCACGTTTAGGAACAGTGTTTACCTTTCAACAATCATACACCTGAACCAGTGTGGATAACTTCCCTCACTTCAACTCTGAATTGACTCCACAACCTACAGACTCACTTTCAAGGTCTCTACAAATTCACATTCTCAATATAAATGATATATTTTTAAAAATTTAATTTGTACAGTTTGTTATCTTTTCCACATTGGTTGTTGTCAATCTCTGTAACTTTCATTGTAACGCACGCAAAATGCTGGAAGAACCCAGCAGGGCAGGCAGCATCTATGGAAAAGAGAACACAGTCGACTTTTTGGGCTGAGACCCTTCATCGGGACTGAAAAGAAAGAGGAGAAGTTGGAGTAAGAAGGTTGGGGGGGAAACAGTACAAGGTGGCAGGTGACAGGTGAAACCAGGAGAGGGGGAGGGGGTGAAGTAAAGAGCTGGGAAGTTGATTCATGAAAGAGATTAAAAGGCTGCAGAAGGGGGAATCTGATAGGAGAGGATAGAAGACCATGGAAGGAAGGGAAGGGGGAAGAGCACCAGAGGGAGGTGATGGGCAGGTAAGGAAATAAGGTGAGAGAGTGAAACAGAAATGGGGAATGGTGAAGGAGGGGGCCACGATTACCAGAAGCTGGAGAAATCGATGTTCATGCCATGAGGTTGGAGGCATCCAGATGGAATATAAGATGTTGCTCCTCCAAGCTGAGTGTGGTTTCATCAAGGCAGTAGAAGAGGCTATGGACTGACATGACAGAATGGGAATGGAATAAAGAGTTGAAATAGGTGGCTACCGGGAGATCCTGCATTTTCTGGCAAACAGAGCAAAGGTGCTTGACGAAGCAGTCTCCCAATCTATGTTGGATCTCGCCGATATACAGAAGACTACACCAGGAGTACCAGATATAGTAGATGGCCCCAACAGACTCTCAGCTGAAGTGTCGCCTCGACTGGAAGGACTGTTTAGGGCCCTGAATGATATGGAGGGAGGAGGTGTAGGGGCAAGTTTGGCACTTGTTCTGCTTGCATGAGTAAGTGATCAGTGGGAAGGGACGAATGGACAGGGGAGTCACATCGGGAGTGATTCCTGCAGAAAACAGAAAGCTGGAGGGAGTGGGGGGGAAGGAAAGATCCTCCCACTGCCACACCAGGGAAAGAGTTCCTCTTGGCCTCACCTACCACCCCACCAGCTTCTGCATCCAGCACGTTATTCTCCGTAATTTCTGCCATCTCCAATGGGATCCCACCAAAAAGCCCATCTTTCCCTCTCCGTCACTTTCCGTTTTTCGCAGGGATTGCTCCCTACAGGACTCCCTTGTCCACTCATCCCTCCCTACTGATCTCCCTCCTGATACCCTTGCAAGCAGAACAAATGCCACACCTTCCTCTGCACCTCTTCCCTCATTACCATTCAGGGTGCAATGCTGCCCTTCCAGGTGAGGTGACACTTCAGCTGCATGACTGTTGGAGACATCTGCCGTATCTGATGGTCCCGGTGTAGCCTCCTGTATGTTGGTGAAGCCCAGCGTAGATTGGGAGACCACTTTGCCCAGCACCCACACTCCATCCACTGGAAAAAAATAGGACCTCCCAGTAGCCACCCATTTCAACTCTACTTCCTATTCCCTGTCCGACACGTCAGTCCTTGGACTCCTCTACTGCTGTGATGGGGCTACTCAGTTTGGGAGAGCCACGCCTCATATTCCGTCTGGGCAGCCTCCAGCCTGATGGCATGAGCATCCATTTCTCTACCTTCCAGTAATGCCCCCCCCCACTGCCCTTCAACATTCCCATTCCACTCTCTCACCTTGTCTCCTTACCTGCCCATCACCTTCCTCTGGTGTTCCTCCCCTTCCTTTTCTTCCATGGTCTTCTATCCTCTCCTATCAGATTTTTCATTCTTCAGCCCTTTGCCTCTTTCGCCAATGAACTCCCCACCTCTCTCCCTCTACTGGTTTCACCTACCATCTTGTACTTACTCCTCCCCTTACCCCACCTTCTTGCTCTTTCTTTCCAGTCCTGGCGAAGGGTCTTGGCCTGAAATGTTGACTGTTTACTCTGTTCCATAGTTGTTGCCTGCCCTGCTGAGCTCCTCCAGCATTTTGTGTGTGTTGGTTTGGATTTCTAGCATCTGAAGATTTTCTCCTGTTTGTGTAATTACCATTACATTTCTTTTTCTTTTCCCTGTAAACGCTTGCAAGAAAATAAATCTCAAGGTAGTAAATGGTGACATATACATAATTTGATAATAATTTTACTTTGGCTTTGACTTTATGACAAGGGAAAGAGGCTTGGAAGAGATTGGAGGAGGATCTTTTTGTCACACAAGGATGTTTGGAATCTGTAATGCTTTGCCTGAGAGCCATAGTGGAGGCAGGTACTGTCAGAACAGTTAAGAAGTATCTAGATCAAAGGTTGCCAACCTGAAGTCCATGGATCCCTCGGTTAATGATGGGGTCTATGGCATAAAAATAATTGGGAACCCTGATCTAGATGAATACTTGACTTGCCAAGACATAGACTATAGACATAGGATACGGCTATGCTAGCAAACGGGATTAATATAGATAAGTACTCGATGGTCAGTATAGTACATTGTGGGCTGAAGGACCTGTTTCTGTGATCTATGACTTAAATACAACTTTAGTCTTTACATCAGTCTCTGCTACCTGGTCAGCAGCTTCAATCCTGTCCCTGGTAAATGCTTTAGATTGAACAAAATTGTTCACAGCCTTGTCATTATGCCACAATGTCTAGGAGAATTTTGATCGCTGGATCAGCTCCACTTCCTCTGCCTACACAACCAACTCCAAATAAATATTCTTATGAAACCCCCTAGTTTCCTTGGCTGTGAAAAGTCTGGGGAAGACACTCTCAAGTCCCGCCAAACTCATGAGATTGATATGGCTCATCCCGCCCCCATCCCCAGTTTGTGTGGATGCTGTGTCATTTGCTACTCTTACAAATTAGTGCCACGAAATATCTGATAGTACACTGCATACGATTAGAGGAATTATATTTATGAATCTTAACTGAAGGGTTAGTAAAGAATAACAAAAAGAAAAGGGCCCATTCTAATTAAACAGTCAAATGTGTACGTTGGAGCTCATCTTGAACTTCTCTGTTGCTCACATGCTGGGCCCTCGGTCAATGTGAAAGCACACACCACCTTCCCAACGTCGCTCACAACCCATCTGAAACATATGGGCCTCCCACCAGTTCTGCGATCGGTTCTCCCCAGCGTCTTCTCCATCTCCCACCGAGCACAAGCCCAAGATTAAACTTGGTGTCCCTCATCAGAGAAACCTCCCTTAATTCGACCATTCTAATTGAATGGCACACATTTCTCCACATCTTTTATCTTCAGCAATAACCCAAACAAGCAGAAAACAGAACAGAGGGCCCTTACAGAAATGCTAAATGAAATACATACAGTATTACAGTAAAAATATGAACCAGGGCATTACTCTTGTCTAAACTCAGGCCATCTTTGTATGTAGTATAACTTCATACTGGATCAAGTAAAGTTAGTCCAGGAATGAGGCATTGAATCTCATGGGGTTCTCGACCAGGAAAGTGAATGGATTGTAAAGAAGATTAAAACTATTTCTTGCAGCAGGCAATGTTGGCTATCTAACATCAGCACTTAATGGACAGTGAGCACAAGGCTCGGCATAAAGGACAGACAGGGAATGAAAGGGACTTTCTCTGGTTATCAGCTGACAGATAGATATATACTTTATTGATCCCAACGGAAATCTGAGGGTCACAGTAGCATAAAGGACACTTACCCTGACTCCTCAACCTTTTTTCTCCAGTCCTGATGTAAGAGAGAGAATGAATTATGAAAAATGGTTCCCATGGTGCTGCTTGAAGGTAAGGAAGCTTTGTATTCCTTATATTATGGCCAATATTTATCCAATAATTGGTACTAACGTGGATTGTCTGGGAATTTTTGTATGTAGGCACAAATTGATAGTAATTGCTTGGGACAGAGTAAAGAAACGTAGGTCGTATCCTTGTCCAATCCTGTAGTGTAAGCTCAAGGATAACCAAGTTTCTTTTTGGCTCAAGTTTCAACCTACAAAATGATTTCTATTCCAGGTACCACTGAGCTATATGTACTTTTATGCAGCTCATCCTACAGGAGGAGTGTTTGAAGGCTCTGGGCCTGTACTTGCTGGGGTTTAGAAGAATGAAGGGGGATCTCATTGAAAACTATCAAATATTGAAAGACCTAGATAGAGTGGACATGGAAAGGATGTTTTCTATAGTGGGGAAGTCTAGGACTAGAGGGTGCAGCCTCAGGATAAAGGGACATCCTTTTAGAACAGAGATGAGGAGAAATTTCTTTAGCCAGAGGGGGTGTTGAATCTCTGGAATTCATTGCCACAGACAGCTGTAGCGACTAGATCATTTAAAGCAGAGGTTGATAGGTTCTTGATTAGTAAGGGTGTCAAATGTTAAAGAGAGAAGGCAGGAGTATGGGTTTGAGAGAGATAATAAATCAGCCATGATGGAATGGTGGAGAAGAATCAATGGGCTGAATGGCCTAACTCTGTCCTTACGTCTTATGTTCTTACTTCTCTGCTTTTGTTTCAGATTTCTACAGCTTGCTCTCATACATATTGATATCATGCATATATTTTAGATTCTCTCTGTGCTTTAAGCATTGATTATAATCCTCCAAAGCATCTTCTATTATTTAACAATTGCAGTGGTCGGTTGACAATAAAGTGGAAAAAATGGCTGGCAGTAGTTCAACCAATCCAGGGCTAGATAAATGATTGGTTAATACACTGGAGTTCATTGCTTAGATCTGGGATTACTGTAAATGTATTGGACACAGAGACATAAAAGTAACTTATCAATGCTTTGCTGAACTAAAGTGACCTTAGCAATTGATGATTCACTTGTGGCTTTATGAAAAGTTTTATCTACTTATCCATCTATTGAGATACAATGAGGAATAGGCCCTTTCAGTCCTTCGAGGCACACCATCCAGCAACCCCCGATTTAACCCTAGCCTAATCAAGGGACAATTTACAATGACCAATTAACCTGCCAACAGGTACATTTTCAGACCGTTGGGGGGCAGAAACCGGAGGAAACAACCCACACGGTCACAGGGAGAACATGCAGAATTCTCACAGGCAGCGGTAGGAATTGAACCCGCGCCACCTGTACTGTAACGCGTTGTGCTAACCACTACGCTACCGTGCCACCCCAATGAATATGAGTCAGCCGAGATCAGGAAGGAAAAATGAGAAGACCAATATGGGAGAGAGTGAGTTTCTGGCAGTGTTTGAAGGAAAGAAGAAAAGCATCAATGATAATATTTTCAACTGATACTAAAGGGAAGCTTCTGACTTTGCAGCATATAGAAGATATAGAATTGGAGAGTCTAAAGAAGATCACATAGATTCCCAACATGTACTAAAGCTCCTCAACCTCCCTTGTTTCTTTTTTTTTGAGAGTTAACATATTGATTTGAGTTTCTCAGTGCCAGGCATTAGAGGTTTGTGTTTATTTATATTCATGACAAGTGCTCTTTGGTCACGTACTGCATTAAATTAAATGGAGCAAAACTTTCTCCATACGCTCCCTCTGCATTCTCACGTCACAGTTCTGGAACATAGAATAAATCTCCCACTGCCTTGTTCCCAGAACTGTAACATATGTTTGATATAGAGTAAAGCTATACTATCCCATGAAACATTGCTTGTTTAAGGAACAGAATGGGTTAGAGAGGGAGAATCAAATTCCCTCTACATCATCCAATCAAACATTCCCAAAGGAAGAAAGTGTGAATCCAGGGTAAATCTCTCTCTGTCTCTCCTCCATAAACACTCCCAGAATAGGAGCAGCAAAGCAAATTCACACTCTCTCTTGAGTTAAACATCTGCATGGTTTAACTCCAATCCCAGAATAGGTAACACTGAATTTCAGTATCTTTATCCATGTTGATACACATTAATTTCTCATTGTGGCAGTTTTCATATTTGCAAACACTCTCAAAGTACAGCGAGTTGCTTTCAACCAAATTAGTTTCTTGTTATGTCTGCATAGTGGTAAGAATAAAAACTCACCTCATCCTCCTGGAATGGGTTTTGAATCCATATTTCCAGAGGAGAAAGTTTGCCAAGATCATAACTCAAATTTCTGTTCTTTTTTCACTTCTAAGATGTATCAACCATAACATGTTGCTCTTTCCTCCCCCGTGTGTTTATCTTATATCTAATGACACTAAATCGTGGGAGAGCAAATAATTTCTCCCACGAGTTTATTGCTCAGACAATTTTGCTGACAAGCAACATCAAATAAATCAGATCATTTGGTCACTTAAAGCCCTCTCCTGTTTTGTGTGGAGTTTCTGTGCACCAAATGGTTATAGCTTTTGAGAGTACAATAGTGACTAAACTTGAAAAGCCATATATTATGGAGTACTACAGCACAGAAACTGGCCATTTGCCCCATCTAGCCCATGCCAACCTGAGCTTCTACCTAATCCCATCTACCTGCACTCGAAGCATAGTCCTCCAAACTCCTCCCATCAATATACCTATCCAAACTTATCTTAAATTGTACAATTGAACCCGTTTTTACCACCTTTGCTGGCAGTTCGTCTCACAATCACACCACTCTTTGTGTAAAGAATTTTCCTCTCAGATTCCCCTTAAATATTTCACCTTTCCTTCTAAACCTATGACCTCCAGTATGAGGGGGAAAAGCCTGCATGCATTCAACATATCTATACCCCTCATCTCTGTAAGATATGCCCTTATTCTCCGTGCTCCAGGGAATAAAGTTTTAACCTGAGGAAATAAGGTCATATCTCAGGAATTATTTATGAAGCTCTTTGGGATGCTCATTTTGTTGGTGGCCAACCATTTTAATTCCTAGCCCCATTCCTGTTCTGACATGTTGGTCTATGGCCTTCCCTCCTGCTACATGAGGCCAGTGTTAGGCTGGAGAAGAAATATCTCATAATCCATCCAGGTTGCCTCCAACCAGATGGCATGAACATCTATTCCTCCAACTTCTGGTATTTTTCCCCTCCCCCTTCCCTCTTCTTCATTTTCCAACTCTGGCCTCTTACACCTTCTCCTCACCTGCCAATTATCTCCCCCTGGTTCCCATCCTCCTTCCTTTTTTCCATATTCCACTCTCCACTCCTATCAGTTTCCTCCTTCTCCAGCTCTTTGTTTTTTCCACTTATCACCTTCCAGCTTCTTACTTCATCCTCCCTTCCGCATATACCTGGCTTCACCTGTCACCTACTAGCCTGTCTTCCTCCTTCCTTTCCAATCCTGATGAAGGTTCTCAGCTCGAAACATCGGCAGATTATTCATTTCCGTAGATGCTGCCTGACCAGCTGAGCTCCCCCTGCATTTTCTGTGTGTTGCTCTGGATCCCCAACATCTGCGGGATCTCGTGTTCCCTAGTTGATAGTGAGTTCCACATTTGTACCACTCTCTGCCAAAGAACTTTCTCCTAAATTTCTCATTGGAACTTTCGATAACTATCTTCCATTTATGGCCTTCTGATCCAGGTTTACCTGCATGTCTTGGAGATACAAGATGCTGCAGATGCTGGAATGCAGGTCAACAAAGTATAATCTGCAGGTATTCAGTGGGCTGAGCAGCATCTGTGGTGGGAGGAAAGGAGTTGTTGATGTTTTGGGTTACACTGCATTAGCATCAATTGTCTTGGATGTGGAAACGCATTCGGTGAAAGGTGAGGACTGAGGCAACTCTATCCCTGTTTTGTTTGGAGGGCAAATTGGTAAATTGGTTTATAATTGTGACTGGTACTAAGATAAAATGAAAAAAAGTCTTTGTTTTGCATGTCGTCACACGTCAAGGTAATACAAGGGAAAAGCAGTAACAGAGTGCAGAATGCTGAGGAAGAGAAGAAATGGAAGAATAGGTGCCATTAACCATAGTAGAAGGGAAGCCACATTTCCTGAAAAAAAAACATTTTAGATAGAAGGCCTCGTTTTGAGAGCAATGTAGCGGAGACTGAGAAACGGGGCAAAAAGATGGTGTTTTTACAAGAAACAGGGTCAAGAGACATTTACATCCTTACCAGAAACAAACATAGTCCTGATGTAGGGTTTCAACCTAATGTATCAACAGATACTCATTGAACTGCTGAGTTCCTCCAGCAGATTGTTTGTTGCTTGAATTGAATTGACTTTCTTACATCCTTCACTTACATGAGGAGCAAAAATCTTTACATTATGTCTCCATCTAAACGTGCAATGTGCAATCATAGTAATTTATAATAAATAAAATAGCCAATGTAATATAGAGTACACTCAAGTCAGCTTGAGTTCTTCGGTCTGATGGCCTGGTGGAAGAAGCTGTCCCGGAGCCTGTTGGTCCTGGCTTTTATGCTGTGGTAACACTTCCTGGATGGTAACAGCTGGAATAGATTGTGGTTGGGATAGCTGTGGTCCCCAATGATCCCACGGGCCCCTTTTACACACCTGTCACTGTAAATGACCTGAATCATGGGAAGTTCACATCCACAGATGCACTGGGCTGTCTGCACCACTCTCTGCAGAGTTCTGTGATTAAGGGAAGTACAGTTCCCATACCAGGCAGTGATGCAGTCAGTCAGGATGCTCTCAATTGTACCCCTGTAGAATGTTCTTGGGATTTGGGGGCCCATACCAAACTTCCTCAACAGTCTGAGTTGAAGGAGGCACTGATGTGCCTTTTTCACCACACAGCTAGTGTGTACAGACCATGTGAGTTCCTTGGTGATGTGTTTGCCGAGGAACTTAAAGCTGTTCACCCTCTCAACCCAGATCCATTGATGTCAATAGGGGTTAGCCCGTCTCCATCCCTCCTGTAGTCCACAACCAGCCCCTTTGTTTTAGCAACATTGAGGGAGAGGTTGTTTTCTTGACAACCTCTCCTCTGCACAGCTCTGAGGTCTCTCTGTGCTGAGGAAAGGAAGATTATTTTAGTATCTGGCCACTTTGCCTTTGAGATATTTCCACATATCGCACCATTGTCATCATGTTACACACACCATTTACTTGAAACCTACAAATGGCAATGGAAGGGAATCGGCAGATGTCGGTACCTCTTTAATATTCATGATTGTGCACACTACTAAACCTGAGTAAGTGCAGCCAAGCTGCCTTCTCGCCTATTCATCTTCTAATAAGACTGAGTCAACAATTTGGTTCAAGAGCCCTTTCTGTTGAGAATAATGCTTCCTCTCTTCCCACTGCTTTGTATGAGTCAGGATTATTAATGATAATATAGATTGTGCTTCTCCCTCCGTTTGACCAAATGTCAATCAAAATCGCCAACTATTAGGGATTTACGGAAGAGTGGTGTGGCCACACTTGGCTTGTTCACAATATTTGCAGACTAATCAACAGACAAAAGGCAATCACTTCAAAGTACTTCAAGACTATGCCAAACGAGGTATCGAAGGGCATTAGTGAGCAAAACAGAAAATATTACATTCCTGTCAGTGCAATACTCCCTTAGGACTGTCAAATATTAGCCCAAATTTTGTAGTCAAGGCTATTGTCTTCAATTTAAGATTGCAGTACCAGCCTAACTAATGAAATAAAACCATGAAAATGGGAACAGTGCTAACAGCCCATATGAACAGCTTTGGTGGAA
Organism: Hypanus sabinus; assembly: GCF_030144855.1. Lineage (NCBI taxonomy): Eukaryota > Metazoa > Chordata > Chondrichthyes > Myliobatiformes > Dasyatidae > Hypanus > Hypanus sabinus. The sequence continues at coordinate 20,996,935 of NC_082730.1, read as the reverse complement.
TGGACAGCAGCATATTTGATTTGACATCAGTTGTGACTCGTTCATTCCGAACTTAACTCTCTGATTCAGATTCATATTCAGATTTAGTTAGACCTGGTGTGGCCAACCCTATTTTATGCCATGGATCGATGTCATTAAGCAAGCAGTCTATGGACCCCAAGTTGGGAACCCCTAATTTAGACCATTAGATTTAAAGATGAGAGCAGAATTAGGCTATTTGGCCCATCAAGTCTGCTCCACAACAGATGAAGGTACATTTATCACTTGTACATCGAAACATGCAGTGAACCATTCTATGATGCCTCCATGCTCTTCAAGGAAGATGAGATGAAAATGGAGACACTACAACTGCAGATGCTGGAATCTGGAGCAGCACACAACCTACTGGAGGAAGTCAAAGAGTCCAGCAACATCTGTGGGAGGAAAGGAAGAGTGAACATTCCTGGTCAAAACCCTGCACCTGGACTCTCAGCAGTCCTACTCTCTAAAGGTTAGAGAAACCCTTCCTGCTATCCCAGTGTTGACCATTGTAACACCAGCTAGATAGATTTAGGTGCTATGGTAGCGTAGCGGTCAGCGTGATGTAATTACAGCTTAGGTCATGGAAGTTCAGAGTTCAATTTCAATGTCATCTCCACGGGGTCTATATGACCTTTCCGAGACAGGCATGGGCTTTCTCTGGGTACTTGAGTTCCTCTCACAGTCCAAAGAGGTACCAGTTAGTAGGTTAATTGTTCATTATAAATTGTCCCATAATTAGGCTAGGATTAAATTGGGGGTTGCTGAGCAGCACAGCTCTAAGGGCCAGAGTGGCCTGTTCTGTGCTGTCTCTCAATAAATAAATAATCTGCTGATAAGTTTACTGTGGATTGTGGTATCTTGTCTTATGAAAACTGGCTACCGCCATTCCTACATTAGCCAGAGCTAAAGATGGCAGCAGAGGGCAGCTTGTCCCAGTTCATCAGTGCAACAGTTGAATTCTTCCTCTTTTAATGTTTTTATTTTTCTTCCAGGGTTGCTGGGTCCTATCGGGATCTTTGGTCCACAGCAGCACTCAAAGACTGCGGCTCAACACGATGGCGTGTTGGCATTCTCGGAGCCCGCCATCCAGCCACGTTTCGGCATGTCCAGGTTCTGCCTGAAGTCAGGCGCCTTCAGGGTCTGTGTGGCCCTGTGGACACGAATTCTCACTGGAGTCGCGTACTGAAGTGAATCTAGATCCCGAGACTGTGAGAGTGGCTCTCGGGGGCTGTGCACTCGGTAATAGGTTTGCCAATGCTCGGGTTGGGGGACTCGAAATAAAAAAGCAACGCTTCAAACTGACTAACATCGACATAGTGACTGTTGTCTCCCTGTCTCTGTTGAAGGAGTGAAATCTGCCTCTCCTTTGTCAGAGAAAGAAAGAGCCTGTGGGATGTCAAAATGTTGGAGTGCACAATTAATATCTGATGCACTGTAGACCATGATCGCTCTTTGGGAGCTTTGCTGTTACTTGCCTGGTGGGTGGTGGGAATGCTGATGCTTTATGTCAGAATGGGAGAGGGAGGAAGGATGCTGCTTTTGTATGGGGATGGGACAGGGGGCTCTGGGGTTCTTATGTTTTTTTTGTCATTCATTCTTTGAGGGTTTTTCTTCTGTTTAGAGGATGTCTGCGGAGATTAAGAATTTCAGGTTGTATATTGTATTCATTCTCAGATATTAAATGGAACTATTAAACAATTGAACTTTTAAACAGTACAACAATGACAGCACACCACATATAATTCTCCAGGTATAAGTCATTTTGAGACATACTAAGATATTTAAAAGATCTGCAGAAATGCAAATCCTTTCTTTCTCACATATAGTTAATGGCTACAAGGCTTAAAATTGATGCATTTTATCTGTAAAATGCTGGGAACTGGAGTTTAATTAAATTAATTGATGAAGGGCCAAACAGAAGTTGTGGGTAATGAAGCAATCAATCCTAGTTGTGCTCAATTAATTTTGAGTTGCAATCAATCCATTTTTTTTTATCAGCCCACGCACAGAGAAAGCTAGGTGAAGGCCAAGATGTATGGTTTTGGGCTAACACTGAGAGGACCATAAGTGAAGATATTGGACTTGACCCCAAAATCTACAAACAGGCTAATACTAGACAGTCCTAAGAGAGCACTGCTCTACAAGGATTGAAATTATTTTTCTTTTATTCCAGTAATATCCATTTGAGAAAAAGAAAATCTGTCACTCTTATCTGGTGTGGCTTAAACACTCAGTGGCCACTTTGTTAGGTACACCATGGAACTTGGTGTGGTCCTCTGCCGCTGTAGCCCATCCACTTCATGGTTCAACATGTTGTTCATTCAGAGGTGCTCTTCTGCACACCACTGTTGTCAAGCGTGGTTATTTGAGTTACTGTTAACTTCCTGTCAGCTCAAACGAGTCTGGCCATTTTCCTCTGATCTCTCTCATTTACAAGGCATTTTTGCCCACAAAACTGCTGTTCATTGGATAGTTTTTTTTCATTTTTCATATCATTCTCTCTAAACTTTATAGCAGGAGTTCCCATCTATTTTATGCCATGGACCCTGACCATTTAACCAAGGGGTCTGGGAAAATCCTAGGAGACCAACAGTTTCTAAGATACTCAAACCATCCTATAAAGCACAAAGAATCATTCCATGGTCAAAATCACTTAGATCACATTTCTTCCCCCATTCTGATGTTTGGTCTGAACAAATGAACCTCTTGACCAAATCTGCAAGCTTTTATGCATTGAGTTGCTGGCACATGATTGCCTGATTAGTTAACTGCATTAAAGAGCAGGTGTACAGGTGCACCTATTAAAGTGGCCACTGACTGTACGTGACACCAGATCTGCCTGTGTGTTTGACTCTTGGCTGTCCTCATGAATGCTCTAGCAATTAGAATTGGACAATAAATGTTGGCTTTGCCAATGGTATTTGTCTCTCAAGATCAGATAAAAATCAATGAAAAATGGAGTTGCTTTAATTGAGTATGTCTAATCACAGAGGATCTTTTATTTTCATTTAATTTGCTTTCACGTCTAAATAGCACATTCAGCTCCCCTCTGGGATCAAGAAGCTACAACAAAATTGTGTTTACTGATTTCTCTGAAGACACATAATATATATGAATAACACAGCAAACAGGATAAAGTAGCATGAAAGCAGGAGAGAGAGAGAGAGAGAGAGAGATGAAAGACAGCACAAGCTTTGATATCTGTGGATACAACAACATCATTAACTAAAGATGCATTTCATGCATGCAGATTGCATTTTGGACACACCCACGCAGCAGTGAAACACACTGAAGGGTTTTGTTTATTTCGGTGGGCATGCAGTAGAGGGACATCTTCGCCAAAGTCCAGCCCTGCGCAAGGGCAAGAAATCCTCCTGCTATTCAGTGGCCTTTTACCCGATTTGCAGATCACAATCAGACTGCAGCTCTGGGCAATCCCTTCAGTCACTCTGCCTCAGTGTTTATTTTGTGAATCTATTGGTGAATTTGATCCATTGATGTCCCTCTGCCATTCCACAAGAGATGCTGTCCGCTCTGTTAATACCTAGGAAATCCAGGACTTCCTTGTCTGCGTGGCAAAAATAGGTTGCACTTTCTGTACCAATATAATTTGGTTGTATGATTCTCCTCATCAAGAAGGGGAGGGATAGTTGCATCCCTTTGTTGATTGCAGCATAAGAAGATAAAGCAGATCAGGCCTTGCTCATCAGTGCCAAGAAACCTAGAGATTTCATTACATACTGTTGTTAATTCCAATACATGTAGACTATAGGACATTACAGCACAGTACAGGACTTTCAGCCATGATCTTTCAACCTACTCTAAGATCAATCTAACCCTTTCATACTATGTACTGTAGCCCTCAATTTTTCTATCATCCATGCACCTATCCAAGTTTTGTAAATCTCCCTAACATATCTGCCTCTCACACCATCCCTGGCAGGGTGTTCCATGAACCCACGAATCCCTGTGTAAAAAACCTACCTCTGACGTTCCCCCTATACTTTGCTCCAATCACCTTAGAACGATGGTACTGAAGGTCACTTTCCTTCTACAACCCTGAGTTATGCTGCCATTTACTGACTAGTGCCAACAGCTCAGCATGCCTAAACCACGTTTCTGATGGTGTGTCAAGCAGCGGGTACATCTTCTGCAGCCTCCCATCTTCCATCCAGATCTTCTGCAGAGTTCTCAGCTACAGAAGGATGAAAGATCAAAGGGATTGTATCAGAATTCATAAGTAGCTCTGGCTGAAGTAACTTCTTTGAAACCTTAGAAGCAGATATCTCTTGAGGATGCAGCCCAAATGCTCATTGTGCAGCCTTCATTTTTTTTATAGTGAATCGGATTATTAAACCATCAAAGTTAATAGTGTTCATTATAATAAGAAAGGTTACAAAGCTATTGAAATAATGGAGTTGTTTATTCTACATAATGGGACAGTTTGCAGCCAATCAAAATGAACAATGTTGCTCTTACTATATTGAGACATATTACAAGAACTAAAATGATTTTTACTTTGCACAGTAAACTTGGGAAAATTAATAATATTGTGAGATGAAGAACCAGTACAAAAAGTATTAGATCCTACTGTATGATTGCCTACAAGTAACTAGGCCATAACACCAGTAAAAAAATGATCACGTTTCATAAAGTAGCAACATTTATTGCACTCATTGCCTCAAAATAGAAGGGTTTCCCTTCAGAACAGAAATGAGAAGGAATTTCTTTAGCCAGAAGGTGGGGAAACTGTGAAATTCATTGCCACAGATGGCTGTGGAGATCAAGTCATTAGGTGTATTTAAAGTGTAAGTAGATAGGTTCTTGATTAGTGAAGGTTTCAAAGGTTATGGAGAGAAGGCAGGAGAATGGGTTTGAGAGGGATAATAAATCAGCCATGATGGAATGGTGGAGCAGACTCAATAGGCCGGATGTCCTAGTTCTGTTCTTATGTCTTATGGTCTTAATAAAATGTTCCAACATGCTTCATGGAAAGCTACCAAAATATGATTTGTAGATAACAGAATATTAAGACAGATGATCATGGGTTATTCACAGGGGTAGGTTTGAATAAGGTTCTGGAAGAATGACACAGTTATGAAGGAGCTGAGGGATTCTATTCCAGAATTTCAACAGAGGAAAACATGGTTGTCCATAGTGAGCTGAGTAAAATCAAGGATATACAAACGGTCAGAGATAGAGTCGTGTGGAGATATTGGAAAGGAGCAAATAAAAATGTACTGTACCTGTTCAATTCAGAAGTCAGACCAGAAAGTTCACTTGTCTGCTTTCTCTTCACAGATAGGGCCTGATACATTGAGTGATTCCATCATGGAATCCTAGAGCACTTGTGCATGTTTTTTATTGAAACAACTGCCTGGTATTACCCCATCTCTCTTCACATAATCTTTACATAATTTGTCATTTGGAATATGTGATGGAAACTGAGTTAGAAGTAAAGGTCCAATGCCTTCCTCCACTATCCTTTTAGGTTATATTTTCCAGATCTCAATAGGCCTATAGTGTGGAAAAAAATACTCCATTTCTCCCTAAATCTGCAAATTATTTTCAATCTGTAACCTCTTGATACTGAACTGCTTTTTAGTATTATTTCATTTATTTCTTCCTTTTTTGTAATAGTTATCTTACATCACAAGTGCTTCATTGAGTGTAACTCTCATTGGGATATTCTCAAAGGGGTATGAAAGGTGGCGTAACAATACAAATTTGTAGTAGGTTCAATTTCAAACTTCTCAGTGCCAAGAAGGAGATTGCAGTTTCTTCATTTTGCTTAAGTAATTGATGTAGAATTACTTAATTCCCAATGGTTCTTCTGCACTGGTCATGACCTCAGTGTGAAACGGACCCTGGAGACAAAGGAAAGAGACCAAGCTGCTGGCCCATGCTATTCTTATATGCTTGAGCTGCTTGAAACTGGTCACTGGTGCCAAGGCACCTAGTGCAGCCAATGGGGTGCTGGCTGCATACTTCAAACTAGCCAATCGATGGAAGTGACTTTTGACCAAAAAGTAAACAAACCCTCACATAACACCTCCCTAACAACACATTAAGACAGCATGAACTGCAAGAGCTCAAGAAAAAGGCTCACTTCAACTTTTTCCTAGTTAACAGTGAGTGACAAATGCCAGGAGAATCCACATCTTGGGAATGAATTTGAAAAATGAATAGAGACAACGAGGGTTATAAGGATGTTTAAATGCTGTGGAACATTTGTCATGGAACCAGTATGTGACAGCAGGGCACTAGTGTGCATCTACAGTGAGCGCGACAAGAGATTGAAATGGGACTGTCAGTCTACTTTATGCATATTTGTCAAAACTGTTCATCAAAGACTCTCAAATTTTGCCAAGATTTAGTGGTTTAATCTAAACAATCTGGAGCCCGAGGTGCTAAATGTTATAATTTTGCACTGTAAAGTAATCATTCTGACACTTTCAAATTCCTTTAAAACAATTTCATGCTAAATCTAGACAAGGCCAATAACTGTTTGCCTCCCATTTACAAAGTGCCCAGAGGAACGCATTTTTATTTCAATCCTGTTTCTTCTGCAACTTGCCTGAAATTAAACTAATACTTTGATAGTTTAAACAGATTTTTTTTCCCAAGAGAGTATAAGTTCACTGTGATTCTTGCTGCTTAAAGCATGCATATTTTATCTTTTTTGGAGGATATTTTACAACAGCAAGTTACCTAAATTTCAATGAAGTCTGTGTTCATTTTTCAGGAATTTCTCATTTTAACGCGCTTAAGGAATGAGCTCTTCAAAGACCTGTATAAACAGGAATCTGACTCGTTATGGGAGATTGTGCCCTCACTGCTATGACTCTAGCCCTCAGTTCAGCTGCAGCAAACATATAAGCTTACCTTCACCTCAATGTTACGCACCGGCAAGAGCCGAAATCTGAAATAAAAACTGCAAACAGTCAGCAAGTGAGGCACAAAAGAGAAACTGGTTATCATTTTAGGTTGAAGGTACTTCTTCTGATGAATGGACTCCAACCTGAAACATTAACACTGTCGTTTTCTCTCCGCCACTGTCTTTTCCCTTGGTTACCCCAACACTCACCACTGGCCACTTCCCATGCTATACTTTCTGTAAACTTGAGGTTACCTAAAACTTTAAAGATGTAATTGCATTGGAGAGTACACGGGGGGTGGGGGGCTCACTAAGATGCTGCATTTATGAAGAAACTGTAGGTTTGTTTTCCGTGTACTGGAAATGGCCAAGGGGGTCTCGTTAGAGATACACAAAATTATGAGACCACAGATAAAGAAGCTAGTAGGTGTCTAAAATAGAGGACATAATTTTAGGCAAGAAGTAATTGGTTTTGAGGAGATCAGAGTGTGGTTAGAAACTGGAAAACTCTGACTGAGTGGTTGGTGAAGTCAGAGTCTTGGAATATTTCTGAAGCTTTATTAGGTACATTCTGTACCCAAGAAAGTAGCTACTGTGCATGTGTTCATTGTCTTCTGCTGCTGTAGCCCATCCACTTCAAGGTACAACATGTTGTGCATTCAGAGATGCTCTTCTGCACACCAACATGGAAACACATGGTTATTTGGGTTACTGTCATCCGCCTATCAGCTTTTACCAGTCTGGCCATTCTCTTCTGATCTTTCTCATTAACAAGGCATTTCTGCCCACAGAACTGCCGCTCACTTGAGTTTTTTTTTATTTTTTGCACTACTCTCTGTAAAATCTAGAGACTGTTATGAGTACAAAGTTTCTGAGATACTCAATCCACCCCACCTGGCACCAACAATCATGATTACATTTCTTCCTCATTCTGGTGTTTGGTCTGAACAACTGAACCTCGTCTGCAGGCCTTTATGCATCAAGTTGCTGTCACATGATTGGCTGATTAGATATTTGCATTAGCAAACAGGTATACAGGTGTACCTAATAAGTTGGCCACTGAGTGTAGGTGAGGACTTGAATCACCTATAGACCACATGCTGATAAGTAAGATTAATACAGAAAACAGGTGACTCAGTGACTTGTGTTGTCAACATGAGAACCAATTCACCCTGCCGTAAACTACCAAGTCTGATAAGATGGTCTTGCCCATTCCATACCTGCCATAGTCTGTGCCTGCGACTACACAGAGATTAGATTTGTAGTCACACAATCTATAATCAGTTGTTGCACAGCTAAAACTAGAGAATTATTTACAGTACATGTTTTTATTGTGATCAAACAGTCCAACAATATTACTTACCTCCTGTATAAGGTAGAATTCCTGGCACATTAGAGACCCACATATAGTCTAAAAAGAAGGGTGCTTGATGTCATCCATGTTTTTTATTTACCACTTCTCTTTACCCTGTGCCAGTTTACTTACACAGTCTCTTGGTTGAGCGATGACTTGACTTTAAATTTCTAACCCTCATTTACGATTTCTGCCATGGCATTATGTCCCTTCCTCACAACCTTCCCTTATTTTGGTAAACTCCTGTGTCTCTTTAGCCATCTGCCTACCTCCAGTGCTGGGCCTTCAATCACCCTGACTTTAATCTTTCTGCTAGTGTTAGCTTCAGGTGTGAAGGCTTTAAGCAGTGAAATTCCCTTCTTGCCCTTCTGCTTCTCTGTCTATCCTTCTGTTTCCTTAAAACTGCTCCCTGATCTTTTGTTCCAATCTCTTTTTATGCCTAAGTGCAGAGAGTATGTTTCCTCTCAGATGGAGAGCCCAGAGCCAAGGGTCTCATAATAATGTCTGCTGAAGACTGAGTTGAGGAAGAATTTCTTCCCTCAGAGGGTTCTGGATCTTTGGAGCACCAAGGCAGAGAGAGCTATTGGACAGAGTCCTTGTGTATATTTATTGCTGAGATAGATATCACCTGATATGTAAACACCAATGCCCAGGAGCAAAAAAAATTTAGAGAGAGTGGTGGATACAGCCCAACCCATCAGAGGTAAAACTCTCCCCACATTGAGCACATTTAGAAAGGAGCACTGTCACATAAAAAACAGCATCAATCATCAAGAACACCCACCATCCAGGCTACGCTCTCCTCTTGCTACTACTACGCAGGAGGTACAGAAGCTGAAGGTCCCAAACCACCAGATTCAGGAAGAGTTATTACTCTACAACCACCAGGTTCCTGAACCAGCATGGATAACTTCAATTGCCTCAACTCTGAACTGATTCCACAGCCTATGGACTCATTTTCAAGGAGTCTACAGTTCATGTTCTCAGTATTTATTTATCTAGTTTCTTTACTTGCATGATTGTTTTTTTTTGCACATTGGTTGTTTGTTAGTCTTTGTTTATGTGTAGTACATTGTAATATCTAATGTATTTCTTTACTGTCCTATGAATGCCTGCAAGAAAATGAATCTCAAGGTGACATATATAAATTGAATTTGACTTTGATATGACTTGATTAGGATGGCAATGAAGGACTCCAGGTAAGGGGATTTGTGGAATATAAGATCAGTCATGATCCAATTGAATTGCCAAGCAGAGCTGAGGAGCTGAATGTCCTACTACTGTTTCCACTTCTGAAGATTTTTACTCGATAACATTCCTTATGATGTTTTATATCATCAAAGGTGGTATACACTGTAAATGGAGGCTATTGCTGTTGTCAATGTGCAGTTTTAAAGGGATAGCATCACTATAAGGGTCACTCTCTGCCCTTTTAATCAATCTGTTGACTTGGGTTTTTCTTGGTCACGGTTGTGTGGGAAAGATTTTAGTTTTCAATTGTTGAGACACTTTGGATTTACACCAGGGATCACGAGAAGAAATCAAACCACAGAAAGAAGCACAAAAACATTCGCAATCCAATAAAAATATTTATTTCAGTTACTGTAAAGTATCTCATATATTTCAAACCTTTTGTTTACTTTAACTCAATAAATTTAATACGATGAAAAATTTACTGGTTGCCAAACACAAGGCCTATTTTGATAATCTATCAATTTCTTTCAAAAAGGTTCAAACACTAAATGTATTATAAATGTATTTCTGCTCAAACTTCTATCTTTTCTTTCCAGTATAGGATGGAGAAAATCTTTTGCTATTTAACCATTTTCCCTGCTATTCTCCTGACTTTGAGCCTGACTGAGTGCCACCAACATGTAGCTCAACACTACCAGCTATTAGAGGCATCACTCCTACCTCAGGTGCTCAAGCCTTGCCCAGAACCATCCAAACCCAGAGCTGGCTCCACCTCAGCAGCTGCCCAAGTCAGTTTCTTGTTGAAATGTGAGTTTATGCCTTGAATCCAACAAAATGGATATTGCTGTCATCCTTTTGATCACAAGCCCTGGATACCAACAGCTGGAAGTAGGTCATTTATCCCAAATCATCACTACCAACCAAATCGGCATTCTTCTGCGTTAATCCTATTTCCAGACTCTTGGCCCACAGCCCACTTTGTTCAGGTGAGTTATGTGCTCACTTCTTCATTGGTGTCAGCCACCCAACTTCAACCACCCCCTCAGGTAGAGCATTATAGGTACTGTACCTACCACTCTCTGGGTGAAGAAGATCTCCCTCATATCCACTCTAAATTTCTTTTCCCTCACTCTAAATCTAGTCTTATTTCATTATCATCATCATGATGTGCTGTGTTGTGTGATGTGGGCGATAATGTTTCAACCTGAGAAGTTCTAATCTCTAACCACAACCATGAATACTCTTGGCAAACTTCTCTGCAGAAGTGGTTTGCCATTGCCTACTTCTGGATGGTGTCTTTACAAAACGGGTGACCTCAGCCATTATCGATTCTCCTCAGAGATTGTCTGCCTGGCTTCAGTGGTCAAATAACCAGGACTTGTGATATGCATCGGCTGCTCATTTGACCATCCACCATCTACTCCCATGGCTTTACATGACCCTGTTTGGAGAGAGGGGGAGCGGTGCTACACCTTGCCCAAAGGTGACATTCAGGCTAGTGGAAGGAAGGAGCACCATGCAACTTCTTTGAAAGGAATGTATCTCCACCCAGCCACTGCAGTTTTACCCACCCCCTCTACATTTCTTTCCCCTTACCCTAAATCTGTGTTCTAGTTCCGTCTCCCTAGGTACATGGAATGGAAGGGCTTAGAGGGTTTTGGATCAACCATAGACTACTGGGACTAGTAGTCAGCATGGACTAGCTGGGCCAAAGGGCCTGTTTACGTGGTGTATTACTCTAACTCTATAAGGGAGGGCAATTTCTCTATCCCAGGCAACATACTGATGGATCTCCTCTGCACACTTCCCAGCACAATCACATCCTTCCTATACCTTGGTGATCAGAGCTGCATGCCATACTCCAGCTGAGGTTCATAAATTTGGAGCATTACCTCTCTAGTTCGGTTCCCTTTTGCCTTCCTATTTCTGAACAGACACTGAAGCAACGAACACAACCTCACTATGTTGCTCTCTTTTTGCACTATTTTTTTTTAAGCTTTGTACTGTACAGCTGCCACAAAACGACAAATTTCATGAAATAAGTCAGTGATAATAAACGTGATTCCGATTCTATATTCAATACCATGATGAAAGAAGGCCAGTATCCCAGATGCCTTCCTAACCACATTACCTACAGTATCACCACCATCAAAGGTCTCTAGACGTGCACTACACATTCCCTTGGTTCCTCAGCGTTCCCTATCCCATGACCTTTCCATTCATTCAAAACATCTTTTGAATTAAACATTAACCCAGATACTTCCACCCACCCCAGTTTACACTGCCAAGCCCATGGCTCCAAAGAGCAGCCATTATGAATTGGCCATTCCTTTGCCAGATGAGGGAACATGTGCCTCAAAATGAAACAATGGTTACAGGAAACAAATTGCATTCAAATAGGAAAGATGGGCAAGTTCTGAGAAGCAGTACAGAATCAATGGGCTAGAAAGAACATAGAATATTTCAGCTCAAGTACAGTCCCTTTGGCCCACGATGTGCTGACCTTTTAACCTACTCTAAGATTAATCTAACACTTCCCTCCTGCATAACCCACCAATTTACTATCATCCACGTGCCTAAGAGTTTCTTAAGTTCCCTTAATACATCTGCCCCTAACCTTACACCGCATCAATGCATTCCACTCACCCACCACTCTGTGTAAAGACCTTATCTCTGACATTCCCCCTATAATTTCCTCCAATCACTTTGAAATTCTTCCCCTTTTATTAGCCATTTCCAACCAGGCTGTCCACTTGATCCATGCCTCTTATCATCTCGGACATGTAATGCCCTGGTTAAGATTTCTACTGCTATGCTGCAGGTATTTCATTTTAACAGCTTCTGCAAAAGTAGTGAGTCCTGCTGGTCCAGTAGAATGATTTGGTTTCAGCTAAGGGCAGAAGTCCTGTTGTGTCGGCCAATCAGGAAGGTGGGATCCAGAGAAAATGCTAGAGGGAGTGGGGCAGAGAAAGATTTGTGATGGACAGTAGTCTGGCTCGGGGCCTTTTTGGTGGGAGCTGCGGAGCAGGGCAGAAGGGAAGATGCCACAGAATGCTATGGGAAGGAAAGACCCCATTGGCTCTGAGGAGGGGGGCCACTACACCTGGGAGAGAGCCGGTTTGTTCAAGATGGACTTCAAGGGAAGTTCGGATAGTGCCGGGTGCTTTCATGCATACTGTGGGTCCAGTGCCATGCTTAATGGTTATATCTGGGTACGAGCTCTGACAGTCCTGTGTACATTTAGACAAGTTTAACTGTAATGGACCCTTTTTATTTTTTCCTTTCTGCTCTTTTTCTTAATAGTTGTTTGATAAACCTGAAATTAGTAAATATACTTCCTTTATAATTTTTTTCAGTGTGCGGTCTGTAATTTCTTGTCATCCAATAATTGTGCGTAGACAGTATTTACACAGCATTTGCTCAAATCGAGGTTTCTTTAATCAGAACATCACGACATTCCTGTTTGGTTGAACCCCAAATCATACTGAACCTGGACACGTGTTGCTTGTGAAAGGTGGTCTCCACGCTGCTGAGTCACATGGCTGTTATCAGAGGCAGCTTGCGAGTCAGGTTTGCATACAAGCCTGGTGGGAAGGTTACAGACACTTCTTGTATAGAGAGGTCACTGCACAGGATCAGAAAAGCTGCAGAGGGCTACAAACTCAGCCAGCTCCATTCTGGCCACTAGGATCGAGGACATCTTCAAAAGGTGATGTGTCAAAAAGGCAGTGTCCATCATTAAGGACACTTATCGTCCAGGACATGGTCTCTTCTTAGTACCACCATCAGAGAGGAGGTACAGGAACCTGAAGACACACACTCAACATTTTAGCAACAGCTTCTTCCTCTCTGCCATAAGATTTCCAAACGGACAATGAGTCAACCCATAACACTACTTAATTATCTTTGCTATCTTTTTGCACTACGTATTTAATTTAATCTTTTATATATACTTATTTTAATTTACAGCGTTTTTATTTATTACTACATATTGCTGCAGCAGAACAGCAAATTTCATGACAGTGATATTAAACCTGATTCTGAAACACCTCTTTCAAGTCTGTATGAAACAATACCTTTTGCAGCTTCGTGGGTGAGAAGAACTCAGAGCATTTATGGAAAAAAAATACTCATTCCCCTGCCTAAGGCATCGATGGTGGTCCTTAGTACATGAGTAACAGAGGCCAGAGGAGCAAAGAGAAATCAAAGGTGTTTCACATTCATCTGGAACAGAAATTAAAGCTGTAATTTAATTCAGGCCAAGACAGATAACCCTGTAACTGTAGAAGCGGTGACTGCTGTAGTATCTCAGTCATAGAAAGCTTTAAATGGAAATCACTCCTGTATGTACAATGCATCATTTGCAGTTGTATCGCACTTTATACGAACATTGACGACCTTGCTTAAAATGACCGTGATTAAAACTTCAGATTATACTCCCCTCTGCTGGTGCTACTGTGATAGCACATGTTAAAGATCCAAGACCCATTTATTTGAGCCTTGCAGGAACTCATGACTCTGAGATTGGCCTTGAATCCGAATGTGCCAGGTTACACTTTAGCCCCCTTTGTCTTCAGCCGCAGGAGATTTTTGCTCTGCGGTTTATATAAAATGGAAACACAGTCTATCCCCGAGCCATGAGATTTAGAGAGAAACATCCAAGAAGCAGCTGTGTAAATTAGAAGCAAATTGGATACAAAAAGAGAAGACAAATAAGGAATGGAAAAGAAAGCAAAGGAAATATACTATAAAATTTGAAAAGATCTCCATCTAGTAATGATTCGAGATTGGCCAAGTTGCTGAGGGTCTGAGAGGAATGCTCTCCTGAGCTGGATGGATCAAAGCTCAGTATAAACTGGATGTGATCAAACCTCACTATAACAAATGGGACTCATGCTTAACACTGGCATTCCTTCACATCACTTCCCCTTTCCCAACAAAATCTCCCGATAGATAGCCCATGTGCAGCCAGTAAACCCAATGTGGTGAAGAAATGGTTCGTTCATATCAATCCTGATTGACCCTATGGAAATAGGAAAGAGGAGTGACTGGAAACTAACCCAGTTGACAGGCCAGGTCCTCCCTTCGTTTTATACTTTGTGTATTTTTCTCACTCTGCATTGGCCCGAAGAACGAATAATGGCCAGAGAGTAAATCTTTGTGATCCACCTGAACCCCTAAATTCCTGCCCAGTGTGTTTGGACACAAGTGCCCAAGTGTCATTCAGTCACAATTTCTCTGATTAATTTCTAAATCCTTCTGTGACCTCCCCTGCCCCACCACCATCACCAGTCTCCTTTGAAACACCCCAGAACAACTTGCAGTCTAACAATCCCAAGAGAGATCTCTAATCCCTTCCTGTTCCAGCCTCCTATGTAAGTCTGATATTTATTAAATCATCTTTACTACCCATCCCTTCAACTGAGTGACGTCCACACTGGGAAACCCTCTTCCTAAGTCTCTGTACTCTTCTACTTTCATTTGCTCCTTAAAATCCAATATTTTATAAAATGGAAAACAAACTGGTGTTCAGCCCCCCTCCCCCACTCTGTGCCAGCCAAGTTCTGCCATCTGAGCCCATCCCATCTGCCTGTGTTTGTCCCATCTCCCTCCCTTCTCACTACTGCCATCAGGCAGGAGGTGCAGGAGTCTTGGGTGCCACATCACCAGGTTCAGGAACAATTGTTGCCCTATAACCATCAGGCTCCTGTATTGGCATGAGTGGCTTCACCCATCTCAAAGCATGACTTTCAGGGACTCTGCAGCTCACGTTTTATTATTCTTTACTTTTTAAAAATTATTATTTTCATGATTTGTCCTCTTTTGCATTTTGGATGTTTGTCAGTCTTTGTAATGTATGTTTTTCATGGATTTTATTGTATTTCTTTATTTTCCTATGGGTTTCTGCAAGACAATTAATCTCACTGTTGTATATTGTATACAAACTTTGATAATACCTACAGAAAGCAATGTAGCATAGGGTTTAGTGTAATGCATTACAGCACTAGAGACCTGGGTTCAATTCCCCCCACAATCTGTAAGGAGTCATGTTCTCCCCATGACCTTGTAGATTTCCCCTGGGTTCCCTGGTTCAAGTGGTTTAATTTAATATCAGAGAATATATGGAACCTGAAATTCTTACTCTTCACAGACTCCACAAAACAATAGAGCCCAAAGAATGAATGACAGAAACATGAGGATCCCAAAGCCAGCCCCTGCTCCCACACACAAGCCACAGGCAAACTGGAAGAAGTCACCTGGGTCTACAAAAACGTCTGGCACCCTGCATTGTTTTTCCCATATTTCAAAGATGTACAGTTAGTAGGCTAATTGCTCACATGGGGACAATGTGGGCTCATTGGACAGGAATGGCATGTTATGGTGCTGCATCTCCAAATTCAATAATACATTTATTTTGAACTCTGAAGTTTAGATTTCTTTTACTAATGCCTCTTTGTTGGCTCAGTCTCAAATAGTTTTAATAACTTTTCTGCTCAATGCCTTAAGTTTAAAACGCTTTGTTAATGGTGCTAAATAAATGCAGGCTATTTGTTGTATATAATACACAAGCAGAATGCATGGTAACAACTGACAATATGTCTTCAACCCCACCCAATTTACAAGGCATGTAAGTTACTGGTTATGTTGATAAGGAGCAGCAAAATTCTTTCAGCCAATATCATTTCATGCAGTTGGTTACTTTATCCTGATTTGCACCTCCTGCACAGGAGAAGATAATTACTAAACATTCCTCCAGCACAGACACAGAAAACTATTGAAGCATTCATCAAAATTTTCATTGGGAACTTTTGCTAACTGCACAAAATTCAGCTTCGAACATTGCTAGTTAAAATTATTATAATGATTAATGATGTTGCTATATTTATATTAAGGACTAGTAATCCAGTGACAATAATCCAGCTAAAATCCAGAAAACATTAATTCAAATCCTAGCATGGCAATTTGAGATTCTGAAATCAAACAAAAAAATGCAGATACTAAGTTATAGGGAAAGGTTGATAGGTTAGGACTTAATTCCCTGGAGAGTAGGAGAATGAGGGGAGATTTGATAGCGGTATATAAAATTATGAGGGTGTAGATAGGGTAAATACAAGCAGGCTTCTTCCACCTAGGTTGGGTGAGACTATCATTAGAGGTCAGAGTTTAAGGTTGAAAGACGAAAACATTTAAGGGGAACCTGAGGGAGAAATTATTTACTTGGAGGATGATGCGAGGGTGGAATGAGCTGCCAGCGGAAGAGGTGGATGTGAGGTTAGTTGCAACATTTAAGAGAAATTTGGATAAGTACATGGATGGGAGAGGTATGGAGGCTATGGTCTAGGTTTTAGTTGATAGAACTAGGCAGAATAATAGTTCAGCACTGACTGGATCAGCTGATGAGCCTGTTTCGTTCTGCAGAGCTCAACGACCCCACAACTCTATGCTGAATTTCTGAAATTAAAACAGAAAATCTCAAGATAGTCAACAGTTTACACTCTGTGGAGTGAGAAATAGAATTCTCAGATTGACACTATTCACCAGAACTTATTAAATTCACTTAAAATTGGTCGTATTCTTTAGAGCAAGACCCTTGCCACCCTTAACAGGGTCTAACCTACACATAAAGTGTTTGCACAGTCTCACTCTGAAATGCTCTCTGTTGCATCAAAACCATCCCCTTTTTCTTGTCAACGTTTCTCAGAATATCCCGACATGGGCAATACATGTTGACCTTACCAAACTTACTTAAGCCCATCACCCCTAATGGTACATAAGCCACCGACAGTAGTTCACCAGAGTCTTCTATCCAGGACCAGTCTTTCTTATTGTCTCCTAAGTCTTCAGAGCTTCTGTTGGTGTGTCTATGGCATTGGTTTTTATGATTTGGGGTTGCTAGCCCCTTGTCCAACCATCTTCCTTTTCTAGTTGGCTTGGTTTCATCCATGGCAGAGTTACTTTGCTGAAGATAACATTAAAAACTATGATCCATCTTCAGTCCCAACTTAGTAGCTGCTCATGTTCCCTTCCAGTCTGGAACAGTTCTGTCACGAATGATATGCAAATACTCTAAAGAAAATGTAATTGCCTTTGCCATAATATTTACCTTGAAATTTACAACGGGAAAACTAACAGGAGACAAGCAGTATGGCTTACACCAGAAGTGAACACAAATTCATTAAAATGGAATTGGACATTGGCTCAGAAGTTTCAGTCATCTACAAAATGAGTTTGACTGACATTTCAAAGATACTGAAATGAAGCCTGCAGATATCAAACTAAGAACTTATACTTGGAGAAAATATACCTCCTATGGGAATGAAATTCATAACTGTGAACTTACAACTTGCAACTTAAAAGCCACATTAAGCTTGTATGTGGTAAAGGCAGGAGGGCCAGCATTGTGCGAGTGTAATTGGCTGAGACAACTACAAATTGATTGGAGATCCATCCTCCATTTGCATGCCACATCTCCGGAAATAAAGCCAATGAAAGTGAATTAAGAAGAATATTGGATGATGTCACAGCAGTGCTCAAGGACAGCTCAAACATATCAAGGGTAAAGTAGTGTTAAAAACGCCACACTCATTTTACAAAGCTCATCCAGTTCCTTATACCACCTGCGATAAAGTGATCAGAGAGCCAGATTGCATGGAGGCTGAAGGAATTCTTTCCAAGGTTCAGTGGAGCCCATGAGCAATGCCAGTGGTCCCAGTAGCTAAGAAGGATGGGTCTATCAGGATCTGTGGTGCTTTTAAGGTTACCCTTGACCTAGTACTGAAAGTAGATCAATTCCCTCTGACCAGGATAGAGGATATCAATGCAATGCTTTCTGGAGGGAAGCACTTCAGCAGAGTGGACTTAGCTAATGCCTACCTACAGATGGACATGGAAGAAGAGTCCTAAGTGCTTCTCACCAAAAACACTCACAAAGAGCTTTATCGCTAAAATAAATTTCTGTTTGGAGTAACATCTGCAAGTGCACTCAGGCAGAAATCTATGGAAAAGGTGCTGCAAGGCTGCCCGGGCACTCAGTGTTACCTGGATGACATCATTGTTATTGGTGAGCAAGATAAGGAAGATCTCCAAAATGTCAAGGTAATGTCAAAAAGATTAGAAGATTATGGGCTCAGAGAGTAATGCTTTAAATGTGAATTCTTTAAAGTAAGTATCACTTACTGTGGTCATTCTATTAATCCAGAATGATTACACAAGTGTGCTGAGAAAATTCAAGCAGTGGTGGATACTCCAAGGCCAGAGAATGGGTCAAAAGGATTTGTCAATTCTATAATAGGTTCCTGCCAAACCTAGCAGTGTGGTGGAAGTTCCGGAGTGTCAGGGGTCAGAACAGTGTGAAGTTGACATTACTAGGGAGAAGGTTCTTGTGAAACTGAAAGGTCTGAAGGTAGATAAGTCACCTGGACCAGATTGTGTACATCCCAGGGTTCTGAAAGAGGTGGCTGAAGTGACTGAGGAAATTTTGGTAATGATCTTCCAAGAATCTATTAGTCTGGCATTCTTCCAAAATGTCAATTCACTTTTCAAGAAGGGAGACAGGCAGAAGAAAGGAAATTATAGGGCAGTTATTCTGATCTCAATGGTTGGGAAGATGTTGGAATCAATTATTAAGGAGGTGGTTTCTGGGTACTTGCAGGTATATGATAAAATAGGTCATAGTCAGCATGGTCTCATTAAGGGAAAATCTTGCCTTAGAAATCAATTGGAATCCTTTGATGAAATAACAAGCAGAATAGACAAAGGAGAATCAGTTGATGTTGTGTATTTTGATTTTCAAAAAGCCTTTGACAAGGTGCCTCACATGATGCTACTTAACAAGTTAAGAACCCATGGTGTTGTAGTACAGAAACTAGCATGGATAAATCATGGGTGATTGGCAGGAGACAAAGACTGGGAATAAAGGAAGCCTTTTCTGGTTGCATCCTGATGACTAGCACTCAACATCAGTAAGACCAAAGAGCTGATTGTGGACTTCAGGAAGGGTAAGATAAAGGAATACAAACCAATCCTCATAGAGGGATCAAAAGTGGAGAGATCGCTCAATTTCAAATTCCTGGGTGCCAATATCTCTGAGGACCTAACCTGGATGGAATATATTGATGCAGCCATAAAGAAGACAAGACAGTGGCTATATTTCATTAGGAGTTTGAGGAGATTTGGTTTGTCAACTAAAACACTCAAAAACTTCTACAAATGTACTGGGGAGAGCATTCTGACTGGCTACATCACTGTCTGGTGTGTGTGTGTGTATGTGTGTGTGTGTGTGTGTGTGTGTGTGTGTGTGTGTGTGTGTGTGTGGGGTGGGGGGTGCTACCGCATAAGTTGCAGACACTTGTAAAATTGGTCATGGATGCCAGCCTCTGTGGTATCCAAGACATCTTCACGGAACGAAGCCTTAGGAAGACGCCGTCCATCAGTAAGGATCCCCACCACCAGAACATGCCCTCTTCACACTGCTACCATCAGAAAGGAGGTACAGAAACCTGAAAACATGCACTCAGCAATTCAGCCTTCTTCCTCTCTGCCATCTGATTTCTAAATGGGCATTAAACCCATGAACACTACACTACTTTTTCAGTTCTGTTATTTTGCACTATTTATTTTAACATAACTATTTAATAGATAAATATATTTTAATGTAACTCATTTTTTCCTCTATTTTTAAATATTATGTATTTCATTGTACTGCTGCTGTAAAGTTAACACATTCATGACATATACCAGTGATATTAAATCTGACTGTGATCAGAACTAGTAGTGTTCCACAGGGGTCTGTGTTGGGACCGCTTCTCTATCTGTTATGTGTCAATCAATTGGATGATGGAATAGATGGCTTTGTTGCCAAGTTTGCAGATGATATGAAAATAGGTGGAGGGACAAGTAATTTTGAAGAAGTAGAGAGACAACAGAAGGACTTAATACAGATTAGGAGAATGGGCAAAGAAGTAGCAGATGGAATGCAGTGTCGAGAAGTGTATGGCCGTGCACTTCGGTAGAAGAAATAAAAGGGCAGACTATTTTCTAGATGGAGAGAAAATTGAAAAAGCTAAGGTGCAAAGGGACTTGGGAGTCTTTGTACAGGATTCCCTAATGCTTAATTTGCAGGTTGAGTCAGTAGTGAAGATGGCAATTGTGATGTGGCATTCATTTCAAGAAGACTAGAATATAAAAGCAAGGATGTAATGTTGAGGCTTTATAACACTTAGATGAGGCCTCACTTGGCATATTGTGAGCAGTTCTGGGCCTCTTATCTTAAAAAGGATATCCTGGTATTGGAGAGGGTTCGATGGAGGTTCACAAAAATGATTCCAGCTTTGAACAGCTTGTCATATAAAGGGCATTTGGTGGCTCTGGGCCTGTATTCACTGGAATGCAGAAGAATGAGAGATGAACCAACTGAAAACTTTTGAATGTTGAAAGGCCTCAATAAGGTGGATATGGAGAGGATGTTTCCTATGGTGGGAGATCTAGGACCAAAGGACAGAGCCTCAGAATAGAGGGGTGCCCTTTTAGAATGGTGATGAGGAAGAATTTCTTTTGCCAGAGAGCAGTGAATCGATGGAACTCCTTGCCACGGACAGCTATAGGTCCACATTGTCCAGTGATGCCTTGGCTTATGGTATAGATGCAGACATGTCACATGTCATGAGTAAAAGAAGTGAACGCCCAAAAGCCATTTCATCACGTTCCCTTACCGCTACAGAGAATAATTATGCACAAGTTGGCAGAGAAGTCTTGAGTCTGGTTTGGGGTGTAAAACATTTCAACCACTAACTGTATGGGAGAGAGTTTACTCTCATTACTGAATGTCAACTATTGGAGGCCATTTTCAATCCCCACTAACAGGAGGAGCAGAAAAGCAGAGATGGTCTGTTGTCTTGGAGGATACATTTACAAGATCGAATTCATAGAAATGCTGATGGATTGTTCTGTTTATCCTTGGAAAAGGAAATACCTGAGAAGTTTACAGAAGAGGACACTCCTCTTGACACATTCTCCCTAATGCAAATCAAAAGTCTCTCTACTATGGCAGAGATAATCCAAAAGGAAACCAAAAAATGCCCTGTACTGTCTAATGTCTACATGGACATCTAAAATGGCTGGAAGGTGCAGCAGAAATTCCATTTTCCCAGAGGTGGAATGAACCTGCCCCTAATGGGGGTTGCCTTATGTGGGAATTGACAGTTGTTGTACCATTCAAGCTGAGAGCTAGAGAGTTGGAGGAGCTGCATGCCAGTCATCTAGGTGTGGTCAAAATGAAAGCATTGGCTTGAAGCATTGTCTGGTGGCCTGGGACAGATCAGCAGATCAAACAGCTTACCATGCACTGCCTGGGATGCTAACACATCCAAATGCCAGCAGCAGCATCTCATCCCTAGAAATGGCCTGCATTGTCCTGGCAGAGGATTCATGCGGATTTAGTCAGACCATTTATGGGCACAAATTTCTTGATAGTGGTGAATGCAGCTACAAAGTGGCCAGAAGTGTTCCCAACAGCCTCACATACTGCAGATGTGTTGAGAAGCCCCTTCTCATGGACTGGTGTTCCAGAATACTTAGTCCGTGACAACTGTCCACAGTTCATTGCGGAACAGTTTCAGTCATTCCTGAAAAGGAATGGAATAAGACATGTTACATCTGCAACCTACCACTCAGCTACAAATAGAAAGTTTTGTCCAGAGTCTAGAGAACATACTGTGAGCAACCTCCGCAGAGCACACCACACTATCCCTGAATCAGAAGTTCACTCAATTTCTCCTTGCATATCACACTGAAGCACACTCCTCAACCAACAACTCACCAGCTATGCTTTTCCTGGATTGTCCCACCTGCTGAAGTTTGGATCTCCTCAAACCCAATCTCACGAGGAGTATGCAGGACAAACAGCTGAGACAAATTATTAAGCTGTTAAATGGTTTTATTATATAGTATGCAGTGTGTGTATATATACACATATTATATAGATGACTATAGAACAAAACATTACATATTTGAATTCAGATTAATTCTATATTGAGTTGGAGTTTATAGCTAAGCAGGTAGGGTAGGTATGTATTTAATATTTTAGTAATATTTGAGTAATATCATAAATGTATTGTTTGATTCTTTGTTCACATAATTCATTATAGATTATATGTATCTTACAGAATTAGATTTATTGTGTTTTATTATCTTATTGTGTTCTTTCAGATCTGGAGAAACAATTCTTCCATTCTCCTTTACACTTGTCTACGAAAGTGACATTAAACAGTCTTGAATTTTGAATATTGATTTAAACACAGAGAGTAGAGATGGTCTTCACCCTTGATTTAACACAGGACATCATGCAAACATGTCACTTGAATCCACCAATCCAGCTGAACACAGAGCATCACTTTCTCATCACACTGCTATTTTCCTTATTGGAATTCTTTGCAGGCACAACAGATAATATTATTTTAATCCTTTGACGAGGGTGCAATGAGGTTAGCTGTCTATCTTTCACAAAACCAAAATCAACAACAATAGAATCAATTAAGGTACTAAACAAGCAGCCAGTCTGAAATGCCATTGTTAAAATCACACTTGTTAACTAATGGCCTAAAACAATGTAAACTCAGCTACCTGCTTCTCCATCTGAATCCAAACAATATTAGAAAAATCATTTACTTGCCGGTATTCATTCGACAGGCCATGCAAATTCTATTCAATTCAAAGTCAAAGTTCAAAGTAAATATATTATCTAAGAGCGTATATGTCGCTAAATATTACCTGTGTCAGCATTTACAGAAAATAAAGAAATACAATAGAATTTATGAAAAACTAAGCATAAGCAAAGATTATGTTGGGATAAGGACACACTTAGGTTGGAGAAACAACACCTGATATTCTGTTTGGGTAGCTTCCAGCCTGATGGCATGAACATTTCTCAAACTTGCAATAATGTCTCCCCCCACTTCACTATTTCCCATCCCCTTGCTGCTTACTTGTAACAGCACTCTTTGTAAATGTGCTCTATGGTGGGAAGGAGTTTGCCTCTGATGACCTGGGCTGTATCCACCACTTTCTGTAGACTCTTCTGTTCCTGGGTTTTGGCGTTTCCATACAGGCCATGATGTAACCTGTCAGGATACCTTACATTGTTAAAGTTTCACATTTTTTTCAATAAACCAATCCACAATATTAGCCCTAAGGCTTCAGTCTAACCATTTCCATCTGATGCCCAAGGTACTGTTAAACTGCAATGAATATGTCGAGTTCCTTTGGTGGAAGAACAGTTGATTAAACATTAAATCATTTTAAAAATTAAAAAATAACGAGAGGGGCCAGAAGCTCAACCTGAAATTATTAATGCTAATAAAGTTACTAAATAATTCAGAAAACAATTCAGAAAGATGTTGAAGCCATGCTAGGTGTAGTGTGTATTTTGTCACTCTGTTATTAGTAAAGAAATCATTAATTTGGAAAGGGTGCAAAAAGAATATTACTAGGAATGGAGTTATAAGGACAGCCTGGATTGGCAAGGACTTTCCTCACTGGATCCCAGGAGGCTAAGAGGTGATCCTATAGAGGTTTATAAATTCATGAGGGGCATAGAAAATGGGAATAGTCATAGTCTTTTCCCCAGGGTAGGGGGCACCAAAATTAAAGAGCATATGACACTGTGCTTTTTGACTCAAGTGCTGAGAGAGAGGGAATTTGAAGTTGATCAAAAGTTCAGTGATTTTTATTAGGAACTCCAGAAATAAAGGAAAAACTACAAAGCACTAGACCGGGGGTCGGCAACCCGCGGCTCCGGAGCCACATGTGCCTCTTTTACGTCTGTGCTGCGGCTCCCTGTTGCTTTGGGAAATAATTGGTTGTGGCGACCCTTTTCCTGGCACATCCGAACCGACTCACAATTAGATAGCCTACGGGGTTTTGCAAGCACAGAGCTTTGGAGCCTCTGCGCCATGGGGGGGGGGGGCAGGTTGAGGGAGGCTTAAAAGTGAGGCTGAAGATTTCGAATAAAGTTTTTTCCTTCGACTGCAGTTACCGACTCCGTGTCATAATTTTAGCGCTGCGTGTAGCACACCGCTACATGGTCAGTATTTAATTAAAATGTATTTTATGTTAGTTTGTTAGTTTTTGAAATGTAAATCTAAATTTGAAGATTATGGTGATCTTGTACAATCTAAATAAGACGTCGTGGCGACCCATTTCCTGACACATCCGAACCGGCTCACAATTAGCCAGCGTTCAGGCTAAGGGAGATAGCCTACGGGGGTTTGTGAGTACGTGTCTTTTGCAGCATCCGCGCCCATGGGGGGCGGGTTGAGGGAGGCTTAAAAGCAAGGCTGTTTAGTTCGAATAAAGCTATCTTTGACTGCAGTTTACTGACTGCGTGTAGCACACCGCTACAACGTGTTTTTATCGCTGGCTGTCCAGAGGGGAGGTGCTGAAACGCTTTGTCGCGTGTCTGGAAGAAGTGAAAACTTTCCTGGGCAGCAAAGGGCTTACCTTTCCTGAGCTGGAACAGCCAGAGTGGCTGGAAAAGCTACACTTCATGGTAGACATGACAGCGCACCTGAACACGCTGAACACAGCTCTTCAACGGGGTAAGGACGTACAGCCCTGCACATGTTGGAGGATGTTTTGGCATTCGAGCGCAAGTTGACGTTGCTTGCCAGAGATTTACAGAAAGGCACATTGTCTCACTTCCCCAATTTGAGAGAGTTCTAACAAGGTCACGACATGATAAATTCGGGGTATTTACATTCTGCAATCATTGCAATGCAAACATGGTTTGGGAAACGCTTCTGTGAGTTCAGAGAGGAAAAAAACACATTATCCTTCCCGGTCACTCTCCTAAGCATCGATCCATCCCTACTGAATACGACTGCATTGTCAGGTGTGAGTCAACCTGAACAAGTATGATAAATATTTTAATTGCCTATTATTTTACGTATATTCATATGTTTTCATTGTTCAGTGAAATAGTCCTTTTATTTTTCAGGTTGACAGCTGGCTGACGTTATTTTTGGTTTGCTGCTGGCGGAAAATTTAAGTTTGGCGTTTTTCATAAATAAAAGAAGGACTCAAATAGCCGTTGAGTATTTTACTTAAAAGTAACCTTCAACCCAACGTCTTTTTTTCGGAGTTCAAAATGTTTTTGTTGCATGCAGAAATGTAATTTCGTTTTCTCTGCAGGAGTTCATCAATTTCATAAATGCAACACATTATAGTTTGTTTATACATAGCATAAAGGCAAAACAAAACGTTGTATGCAGTGTTATTTCATTTTAAATGTCAAACGGGTTTTGCGGCTCCCAGTGTTTTCTTTTCTGTGGGAAACGGGTCCAAATGGCTCTTTCAGTGGTAAAGGTTGCTGACCCCTGCACTAGACCAACAAGGCTGCCAACTAGAACACAAGAAAGTCTGCAGACATTGGAAATCTGAAGCAACACACACAAAATGCTGGAGGAGCAGGTAGGTCAGGTAGCATCTATGGAAATGAATGGACAGTCAGGACTGTTTCTTCAGTTCCATAGATCATGCCTGAGCTGCTAAATTCCTTCAGCTTTGTTAAGTAGAACTTTCAAGCCAAAGCTAACACCGATACAGTGACTCAGCAGTAGTATCTTAATACTAAAAAATACGGAGATTCAGTCTAAACTTCTCTCCCAGAACCAGGACAAGGAGCAGAAGTTGCTCTGCCTTTCATCAAATCTCAACAGGACTGAAAGGAGAGGAAGGGAGTTAAATACCACCAAAGTGCAAAACTAATTGGCTGGAGCATGCGTACTCATGAGCCTGATTGCCCAACTTTGTCTGCAGCTCGCCTACAAGGACCAGCCTGTGATTGTGACAGGGGCCCCTTCCTTATATGGAGCTCCCAAGGCGCCACAAACATGCGCCTATCGGAAGTTGTGGATGAGAGACTTGTTCAGGATGACATGGGACAGAGTTCAAGAACGTTCCTCAGGGCACACCCCTCCCAATCCATGTGATATTGGACCCTGCCCCACACCCGGCGAGATGCCAGGAGGTGCAACGCAGAATAGATCAGGGACACATCCTCCAAGTGGGGAGGAGGGACTGGAGCAGTGGGGGAGAACGTCACCGGCTTGACCTGGGAAACATGGAACATGGGGTAGGCTCACCCTATACAAGACCTTGCTGATAGTGTTCTCCATTATGAATGACCCCATGTAACATGGGGCCATCCGGTGGCTCTTGACTTTCAAGAGAAGATCCCCAAAAGCCCACCAGACTTTCTCTCCTGTCTTGTGAGGCTTCACTTATCAGCAAGGCCAATTGGCCTGCCGGGCATCTTGTCTCTGAGCATGCAACAGAGGAGCTCTGGTCTGTCTCCACGTGCACTTGGAGCATTAGACCAACTGTTCAGCAGCATGTCAGTTTCTTGGTCAGTGAAGAGCAGTGGCTGGATTCTCTTTAGGCATTCAAAGGGGGACATGCCAGTGGAGGACAGCTGGAGGTTACGGTAGATAATCTCTGCCCAAACCAATTAGGAGCTCTAGGACGTGGGGTTGGACGAGACAAGGCAGAGCATTGGGTTGTCTCCAGCTCCTGATTCACTCTCTCAGTCTGGTCATCAGATTTGGAGTGAAAACTAGATAAGAAGCTGGCTGTGGCTCCCACGAGGAAACAGAAGGCCTTCCAAAAACAGATGTGAACCGTGGTCCTCAATCAGACACTATGTCCTAAGGGAAGCCATGCAGTTTGAACGTGTGCTGAACCATGACAGTGGCAGTCACATGAGCTGACAGAAGCTTCGGGAGAGGAATGAAGTGGGCAGCCTTGGAGAATTGGTCCACAACCACCAGAATGGTAGCACTCCCATCAGGCAGGGGGTAGACCAGTGATAAAATCCTCTGAGAGGGGGGACCAGGAGCAGTAAGGCATGGGCATTGGACAGAGCAGCTCCACAGGGCACTGACTTGTTCTGGGCACAAGTGGGACAGGCAGAGACAAAGTTGTAGATATCATGGAACATAGCTGGCCACAAAAATCATCTCTTGATAAATTCCAAGGTACATTGAATTCCTGGATATCCAGCCAGATGAGAGGGGCAACCTCATTCCATTGTTCCATGGTAGGGACAAACAGCTGGATGATAGGTTCCCCCACATGGGTCTGGTTCCAACTCTTGGGTAACCATCATCTCCTCCTCTATTCCTCATGTCACCGGAGCAGCAATGAATTAGCAAGGAAAGATGGGCTCTGAATTGGTGTCCTCAGATATGGATCAAATGTGAGCAGATGGGACTAGCTCATGAGACAAGTTGGCTGGCACGGAGAAGTTGGGCTGAAGGGGCTATTTTCCATGCTGATTGGCTCAAAGAAAAGATGATAATTCATTGAATGCATTTTATCTGTGAACTGCCAATTCTGAATTTAATAACACTGTGTTTTAATACCTTCACTATGCTTCATTTCCCTATGTCCACAACTTTCTTCAGGTGTACGAACATACTGTTCAGTTCTTTTCTCCTGTTCAACCATTATCAGATTCATCTATGAATCTTTCTTGCTTCCTTTGAAACTTCCCAAAATAACTGTCTCTTCAAAACCTCCACATTGCTCTCATTGTAGATAATTTCCCAGTTGCACTATTTTAGGCCGTTTCTATGCTTAAGGAGCTAGGTAAATGCCAATTAATTATTTTGGTCATTAGAAGCTTCTGTTATCAGGAAAATACTGGTAGGCAGAGCTTTCCTCAGTAACATTGTGCAGAGAAGAGAGTGCATAATGTATATGTCACCATATACAGCCCTGAGATTTATTTTCTTGCCAGCATACTCAATAAATGGAGTAACCATAAAAGAATCAACAACCACAACAGGGTGGAAAACCAGTGTGCAAAAGACAACAAACTGTGCAAGTATGAAAAGAAAATAATAATAATAAGAAGAAGAAATTAGCAACATATATCGAGAACTTGAGATGAAAGTGAGTCCATAGGTTGTGAGAACAGTTCAGTGATGGAGCAAGTGAAGTTGAGTGAAGTTATCTCTTCTGGTTCAAGAGCTTGATACTTGGAGAGTAATAACCCTTCCTTGTGGTATGAATCCTGAGGCTCCTGTACCTTCTTTCTGATGACAGAAGTGAGGAGAAAGCATGTCCTGGGTGGTAGGGGTCATTGACAGTGGGTGTTGCTTTCCTGTTAAAAGGCTCTGTGCAGATGAGCTCAATGGTGTGTATGGCCTTATCTTCCCACCATTGATGGACTTTTTGCAGCATTTTCTATTCAAGGACATTAGTGTTTCCATACCAGGCTGTGATGCAGCCAGTCAATTTACTCTCCAACTCACATCTATAGAAGTTTGCCAAAGTTTTTTATGTCATGCCGAATTTTCAGAACTGCTGAATTTTCTTCACAATTACACTGACATGCTGGGCCCACACAGCTCCTCTGAAATGCTAACACCAAGGAATTTAATGTTCCTAGCCCTGTGGTGTCATCAGCAAATTTAAATACGGCATTGGAGTTCTGCTTAGCCACACAGATAAAAGTGTAAAGTGAGTACAGCCTTGTGATACACCTGTGTGATGCAGATTGTGGAGATTTTGTTGCCAATCAAACTGACTGGGTCTACAAGTGAGGAAATCAAGGATCTAATTGCACAAAGATGTATTGAGGCCAAGGTCTTGAAGCTTATTGAATAGTTTTTAGCAGATGATAATATTGAATGCTGATCTGCAGTTGATAAAGAGCATCCTGATGTATGCATCTTTGCTGTCCAGATGTTTCAGAGTTGAGTGAAGGGCCAATGAAATGAAATGTACTGTGGGCCTGTTGTGCTGGGAGGCAAATTGGAGCGGATCCAAATAGCTTCTCTGGCAGCAGCTGAAATGTTTCATCACTAACCTCTCAAAGCACTTCATCATTGCTTCTGGATTGTCATTGAGGCAGGTTACTATATTTTTCTTAGGCACAAGTATAATTAAAGCCTGCTTGAAGCAGGTGGGGACCTCAGACTGTTGAAACAAGAGGTTAAATATAGTAGTGAACAATCCAGCCAGTTCAGCAGCACAGGTCTGTAGTACTCGGCGAGGTATCCCATCTGAGACGCAAGCTTTCTGTGGGTTCACCCTCCTGAAGAATATTCTCATGTCAGCCTCAGAGACTAAAATAACTGGAGCATCGAGAGTTTCTGATGGTTCGTCCATGTTTTGACAGGTGAAGTGAGCGGCGAAGGCATTGTGCTTATCTAGAAGTGAACCCTTTTATCACCTGAGTCACTTGGTTTCACTTTGTAAGAGGAGATAACCACAGCCATCGAACATCCTTCAATGATTCAACTTTAGCTTATTACATCCATTTCCAGACAAGATCCTGAATTGTAGTTTCTATATTTAACAGTAAGGGGCAAGGTCAACTATAGTACTTGATGAACTGGCACAGATACAGCCGGAGGCATAGTCAGATACTCCTCAGTGACATAAATGTCTATTAACAACTGAATGATTGCATATCGCTTTTTGCTATAGATGCCAAAACATATTAGCTAAATATTACCGGATACTGAAGCCTATCTCAATACTGAACATCCTGATTGCCATTCTGTTCACAGATTATTCCCATAATAATATTACCTGGATAATGTAGCAAGAAGATGTTTAAATTGGCAATGGTCCATTATTCAAATTCTTATCATAGATCAGATTATTTTGCCTTAATCCTTCAGTTTGAAAAGTCTGAATAAAGTTGGTATAACCGCTGCTACTTGCTTAGTATCACAAACATGGGAACATGTTCAGACGCTGGAAATCCAAAGCAACACACACAAAATTCTGGGGGAACTCAGCAGGTCAGGCAGCATCTATGGCAATGAGTAAACTGTCGACATTTCAGTCCCAGAACCTTCATCAGGATATGTATCTCAAGCAACTTTACTGTAATTAAACAGTTTGACCCTTCTTTAACCCACCCTGCCTCGTTTAAGGTCTCAATTTCATTCTCCTAGTCCATTCATCTCCACTGTATTTGCTCCAATTTTGACACCTTCCACACTGATGCCTATGAAATGTCTTCTTTCCTTTTGAAGAATGGCTTCCTCTCTACCATTAACAAAGCCCTGGACCTCATCTCACTTCTTCTGGTGCCTCTACTGTCACTCCCTGGCCTTCTTCCTCTCCAACAGCCTTTACAATCACGAGCTCATTCTCTGCAATTTACACCACTTTCAAAGGTAGTCCATCTTCCTCTTTCAGCTTTTGCGGAGGAACATTCCCTTTGTGAATCCAGTCTATTCTTCCATTCCCAACTTTTTATGGTACTTTCCCTTTTGACCACAGACAATGCAACACTCATCATTTCACCTCTTGCCAAGCCACCATTCCAAGTACATTTATTATCAAAGAGTATAAAAATTATGCAACCTTGAGATTAGTATGTTTATAAGCAGCCACAAGGCAAGAAATTTGAAAGAACCCATTAAAGAAAAATAAAGACCAATCCCCAATGCACGGGGGGTGGGGGGTAGACACAGAAATCATGTGAGCAACAACATTTTGAACCAAAATCAGTCCTTAGACCTGAATTTTGAACCATCCTGGAGTAGGCCCAAGCCTCAGTATCAGTCCATCATATTAGTGGGCATGGAACACAGCAGCCAGAATAGTCTTCATAGCCTCAGCGCCATGGAGAGAGGAGTGAACATCGTGGGAGAGCAAGCAAAATGGACTCTTGCCTCCGATCCCAAAGGCCCGGCTTTCCAGTATATCGTTTAAATAGTCCAAGCAGTGTATGGTACCTCACATTAGGACCTGGTACCACTGTGTGAAAGGCTCTGGGCCTAGAACTCACTGCCCGGAGACTCACTCCAGGCCCAGGTTTCACCACCCAGTCCGAAGCTGCTCTCGATTTCTCCAAATCAGCTTGGTACCCAGAGCAATCCAACCTCGCAAACGGTTGTATAGGCATTGGAACTCCTGTGCCTCAACTTCTCCTCTCCGATAGGCTAACTCCATCTGCGTTGATTCTGCAGTGCCAGAGATCCATTCAATCTTTCTATATGAAGCAGCAGTTCACTTGCACGCCTTCCAATTTGATGTATTGGAATTGGAAAGTTTGCCTTGCAAGGTGTTCATACAGATCAAATCATTACATGCTGCATTGAGGTTGAACAATGTAAAACAATATCAATGCAGATAAAATGCAATACCTAGAGAGAAAGTGCAGTGTGGGTAAAGTGCAAAATCACAACAAGGGAGATTGGAAGGCCAAGAATCCATCTTATTATACAATAAGTCTATTCATGACTCTGATAGTGGTGGGATTTAAGCTGTCCTTGAGCCTGGTGGTACTTTCTTTCAGGCATTGTTATATTCTGCCCTATGGGAAAGGGGAGAAGAGAGAATGTCGGGCGTGGGTGGGATCTTTGGTCATGCTGGCTGCTTTACTGAGGCTGCGGGACTATAGGGAGAGTTCACAGAGGGGAGGCTGGTTTCTGTGATGTGTCCACAGCTCACTTCTTCTTGTCATCTCAGGGAGAGCAGCTGCCACGCCAAGCTCCAGGTAGGATGCTTTCTATTGTGCGTTGATAAGGGTGAAGGAGCCATGGGAAAACTTGGTGAGCTTTCTTGACCATGATGTCCATGTAATTAGACCAGGTGATATTCACTCGTCACAATGACAGGCAATGCAAGCTTAAGGAACAGACCTCATCTTCCATCCGGTCGTGTCGTTTTCTGGACTTGATATCGAAATGTACACCATCAATCAATTAGATATCTGGATCTGTGTCACTCATCCGTCTGTAATATTGCCTCAGCTCTCTTTCCCATTCTCAGGGAGTGGAGGACTTGCCCAGTAGGTCAAGTCTTCCCGCTCTGTATTTCACAACTATCCCACTCTTTTGACTGGGTTCTTTTGCCTATGTTCTCAACTACTCCCATTCACTCATTGACCAGAGAACCTTGCTTACAGCTTATCCCCCGGTCACCATGGCTTCATCTCGTCAGATGGCTACTGCCATCACAGGCACTAGCCTCCCCACCATCAAGGACATCCTCAAAAGGCAGAGCCTCAAAACAGTGGCATCTATCATTAAAGACCTTCATCATGCCCTCTTCTCACTACTACCATTAGGCAAGAGGTGCAGGAGACTGAAGACACACACTGAACATTTCAAGAACAGCTTCTTCCTCTTCCACTGTCAAACTTTTGAAGGGACAATGAACACATGAACACTTCCTCAGTAATTTTATCCCGCTCTTTAAGCACTACTTACTTAACTTATTTTTTTAATATATGCTTTTTATTGTTATTTATACTTTTTATATCATGTATTGCAATGTACTGCTGCCGCTAAACACTAAATCTCATGGCATTTGCCAACGATATTAGACCTGATTCTAATTCTAATGCTACTTCTCATGTCAGACAGTAATCATGTAATGCAAGCTGCAGAAACCAATATAGGAGCAAAAATAGCAAATAAGATTTGACAATAAATGTGCAGTGACCATCATAGATTGGTATATCATTACATCTCGTGAAAGATATTGAAGTTTGTACTGTGCAGTGCCCGGGCAAAGCGGCAAGAAGTACATCAGATGAATGGAATATTGACAGTCAGTATAAAGATTAGCTTTATTTGTCACGTGTATATTGAAACATCAAAACATACAATGAAATGCACCATTTTATGTTAAATTCCAGCACAGTATGAGCTGAGGACAGCCTGCAAGTTTCACCACATTTCTGGTGCCAGCATAGCATGCCCACAACTTACTAATCCTATCCCATAGCTCTTTGGAATTGGGAGGAAACTGGGAGGAAGCCTATACGGCCACAGGGAGAATGTGCAAACTCCTTGCTGACAGTGCTGTAAAATGTTATGCTAACCATTACACTACCAAGCTGCTCTGGGAGCTATTGGTATCATGGAACAAGAGCAACTCAGCAGGTCAGGCAGCGTCTATGGAAAGGAATAAAAAGTCAACATTTCGGGCTAAGGACCCACCAGGGTATGGCCAGAAATACCAGCTCTTTATTCCTTTCCATAAATGCTGCCTGACCTGCTAAGGTCCTGCAGCATTTCAACTAGGCAAATTGAACAATTGGAATCGTTTTTGCTGGGATTTTCAAATAATCTGATCTGGTCTCACCCTTTACCAATAAAAGAAGGTCACTTTACTAGATGAAGTGATCCTGTGCAACTTCCCAACACTGGCCAGCAGAGCTACATATGATTTCCTACACTTTAGCACCGCCACAGAACAAGTTTTAGCAATTACCTCAAAGGAGACTACATTATTAAAAAGAGCCCTCTTGGACACTGGCCAGCATTCAAATGTTTTATTTGAGCTAGTTTCTTATGCCCAAAGAATGTAAATTTGAACAGTTCATCTCAAAATGTGGAAAATGTGAACAATTATACATCAGTTTCAATAAATTGCTTTGAATGTTTGTTGATTAATTGCATAATTTTGCATTATGCCTAATTCAATTGAACATAATGGTAATGAACATAATAATGAAGGTTTCAGGAGAATAGAAGGTCTATTTAAAATTTGAAGGCTGAGGCTCATCTTTATAAATAAATGATTTAAAGTTGTTTTAGCAGTGTTTATGCATTTAGTGGCATTTGAATCCCCTATCGCCAGCACTCTCCTTCTTCTTCCACCTTCCCTTCCTGACTTTTCCATCTCCTTCCCAGAGCCAGACCCAGTGTGGCATGGTGGTGTAGCAGTGAGTGTAACACTATCACAACACCAGCAACCCAGGTTCAGTTCCTCCGCTGTCTGTAAGGAGTCTGTATGTTCCTCTAGGCCAGGGGTCAGCAACCTTTACCACTGAAAGAGCCACTTGGACCCGTTTCCCACAGAAAAGAAAACACTGGGAGCCGCAAAACCCGTTTGACATTTAAAATGAAATAACACTGCATACAACGTTTTTTTTGCCTTTATGCTATGTATAAACAAACTATAATGTGTTGCATTTATGAAATTGATGAACTCCTGCAGAGAAAACGAAATTACATTTCTGCATGCAACAAAAACATTTTGAACTCCGAAAAAAAGACGTTGGGTTGAAAGTTACTTTTAAGTAAAATACTCAATGTCTATTTGAGTCCTTCTTGTATTTATGAAAAACGCCGAACTTAAATTTTCCGCCAGCAGCAAACCAAAAATAACGTCAGCCAGCTGTCATCCTGAAAAATGAAAGGACTATTTCACTGAACTATGAAAAAATATGAATATAAGTAAAATAATAGGCAATTAAAATATTTATCATACTTGGTTAATGGGATTTCTGCTCCTGGACCTCAGCGCACAGCGTCTGCACATCAGGGCTGTATGACGTCACCTTCATCTTTACACAGGATCGCAAGCTGTCATCTGTGAGGCGTGCGCGATGTTTGTTTTTAATAAAGTTCATGTTGGAGAACACCTGCTCACATACATATGTGGATCCAAAGATCGACAGGACTCCAAGCGCATACTTTTTCATGTTTACATAAATGTCGGGCACAGCATTCCATGTTTCAAACACAAGTTGGTCCGGATTTGGAAGGTTTTCAATATCACTCCATTTGTGATTCTGAGCAAGAACGGCCTTCTGACGGGCAACATCTTCAAGGTCTGCTGTCAAGCGTCTAAACTTGGACACCCATATGTCTTTGTCGGCTATGTCGGCCAGTTCCATCTCAAGATCAGGTTGACTCACACCTGCCAATGCAGTCGTATTCAGTAGGGAAGGATCGATGCTTAAGGGAGTGACCGGGAAGGATAATGTGTTTTTTTCCTTTCTGAACTCACAGAAGCGTTTCCCAAACGATGTTTGCATTGCGATGATTGCAGAATGTAAATACTCCGAAATTATCATGTCGTGACCTTGTTTGAACTCTCTCAAATTGGGGAAGTGAGACAAAGTGCCTTTCTGTAAATCTCTGGCAAGCACTGTCAACTTGCGCTCGAATGCCAAGACATCCTCCAACATGTGCAGGGCTGTGCGTCCTTTCCCCTGAAGAGCTGTGTTCAGCGTGTTCAGGTGCGCTGTCATGTCTACCATGAAGTGTAGCTTTTCCAGCCACCCTGGCTGTTCCAGCTCAGGAAAGTTGAGCCCTTTGCTGCCCAGGAAAGTTTTCACTTCTTCCAGACACGCGACAAAGCGTTTCAGCACCTCCCCTTTGGACAGCCACCGGACTTTGTTGTGCAGCAGGAGATCAGAATATGCGCTTTCCATCTCGTCCAGTAACAAACGGAATTGACGGTGATTTAAACTTTTTGCCATTATTTTATTGACAATCTGAATGACAACATCCATTACTTCTGTGCATTCCGGAGGAAATGTTTGAGCGCACAGTGCCTCTTGGTGCAAGATGCAGTGAAAAGTCAACAGCTTTCTGTCCAGCGACTTCTGCAGTAAAGCCACAAATCCCTTGTGCGTTCCCGTCATATTCGGAGCCCCATCAGTAGCTACTGACACCAGATGGGTGGTCTTTATTCCTTTGGCTCTTAAACAATTCAAGACAGCCTCACAGATGTCCTCCCCCCGTGTTTGGTCTTTTAGAGGTATCAACTCAATCAGTTCTTCCTGTGGCCCGGCAGAGTTTACATACCGGCAGAACAACGCTATTTGTTCAATATCGCCTTTGTCTTTAGACTCGTCACAGGCAATCGAGTAGGCCACAGCTGAATTGATGTCTTTAATTTGCTGTCTTGTGATGTCTTCTGCCATTTTTATGGTTCTGTCTTTGACAGTCTTTGCAGAGAGGGGCATATCCCTGATTTTCTGCACAATTTCACTCTTGTTTTTAAAGTCCGTGAATAGATGTTCTGAAATCTTAATGAAAGATTCTTTTATATATTCACCATCTGTAAACTGCTTCCCGTGCCTGACTATTTCCTGAGCGGCAATATATTGATTTTCCTGACTTCATCCATTTCTGGAAATGATTTTTGCTCAGATCAACCTTCCGCATCAGTTCCGAAACGGCTTTTTTTCTCTCATCTCCATCCGGATATTTTTGAGCAAAGGCTGCGTGTTTACTCTGGAAATGCCTTGCGACATTTGACTTTTTGTTGTTTGCTAGTTTCTCATTGCATATTAAGCATACCGGTAAACCAGTCTCGTCAACAGTGAAAGCAAATGAATCTGTCCACGTATCATTAAACGTTCTGTTTTCTTCAGTCACTTTTCTTTTTTTAGAATTCTCCATAGTTGGCTTACCTTGGATCGAAAAATTAAAGAAATCGCGCACTGGCGGGTGTCAGGTATTGGCAGTGGTGACGTATATTAATAGCGATAAAAACACGTTGCAGCGGTGTGTTCAGGCAGTCAGTAAACTGCAGTCGAATAACTTTATTCGAACTAAACAGCCTTGCTTCTAAGCCTCCCTCAACCCAGCCCCCATGGACGCAGATGCTGCAAAAGACACGTACTCACAAACCCCCGTAGGCTATCTCCCTTAGCCGGAATGCTGGCTAATTGAGAGCCGTTTCGGATGTGTCAGAAAATGTGTCGCCACACTTACATTGTACAAGATCACCATAATCTTCAAATTTAGAATTACATTTCAAAAGCTAACAAACTAACATAAAATACATTTTAATTAAATACTGACCAATTATTTCCCAAAGCCACAGGGAGCCGCAGCACAGAGGTGAAAGAGCCACAAATGGCTCGGGAGCCGCAGGTTGCCGACCCCCGCTCTAGGCGCTCTGGTCCAAAGATGCACCTGCTAGTAGTTTAATTAGTTACGGTTGTAAGTTGAGCAGCAGGGCTGTGTCTCTAAAATAAAACAAATGTACCATGCGCATATGAATTTTCCAGTGCATTAATTTCAGGTGCAACTATCTTTCGAAGAATGATATTTTGCTTAATGTTCTTCCACATAAAGTGCGCTCTTTTGTTAGTGTGAATGTCCTTAGCTATTACTTGTTATTCCGCTTTAGCTGAAAACTACACCAGATAGGGACTAGGTCAGTCAATTCCAACCAGGAGCAAAACAACTCCTATAGTGAAGGATATAGCTTGTTCTTTACCCTGGAAAAGGCCAGTTTTGGCTTTACAAATCATGTTCCTTCCACCTGTGTTTTACTGCCATCTTACTTCGGATTCAGTAAAAATGAAAAAGTTCAGAATCAGAATCAGGTTTAACATCACTGATCTGTTGTCTTTGTGGCAGCAGGATGATGCAATACATATTAATTGATTAAAAAATGTGAACTAAAGTATGTATACATAAAGTAGTTAAATAAGTACTGCAAAAATAGAAATAAAAAAGTAGCAAGGGCTCTATGTCCATTCAGAAATTGAATGGCAGAGGTGAAGAAGCTGTTCCTGAATCATTGAGTTTGTGCCTTCTGGATTCTCTACCTCCTTCTTGATGGTAACAATGAGAACAAGGCATGACCTGGGTGATGGGGTCCTCAATGATGGATGCCGTCTTTTTGAGGCATCACTCCTTGAAGATATAATTAACTCAAAATAATTAAAATACTCCAAGATTAAAATGGGTATCCTTTCATGAGTGTTGTATTA
The DNA here is from genome assembly GCF_030144855.1 of Hypanus sabinus. Taxonomy (NCBI): domain Eukaryota; kingdom Metazoa; phylum Chordata; class Chondrichthyes; order Myliobatiformes; family Dasyatidae; genus Hypanus; species Hypanus sabinus. Next base: position 20,958,994 of record NC_082730.1, on the reverse strand, counting down.
AAAGCATTATACATCATTTCAGTATATATGATTTTTATACATAAAAAGGGGTTAAACCATAACTTCTCCAACAGGTACAACTGCAAATGTGAAATGTGACAAGAATCATTACTTAACCATTAAGCATTATGATAAATTGGCTCAATGACATAAAAGTAGATGATGGATTTTGTCCTGAAAATTGGTGGTTGTTAGATATTTCCAGCAGTAATTTTGCTCTATCCTTTAATAACTTTGCAGGTATCTAAAGTTTGAGAGGGCATCCATCACTGTCTTAGGACATTTTTTTTGTGTGCACCAGGCCTTTTCAATTATTGTTTGTAGTTTCCTTTCCTTTTCTCCAACCTTTCCCCCTTAGGTTGACGTGCGACTAGAACTGGAGAGCTCAGGTTCAGGGTGAAAGGCGAAATATTGAAGAGGAATCAAAGAATGAAACGTCTCCACTCAGAGCATGGTAGGATTGCAGATGAGTGGAAGTAGTAGATGCGAGCTCTGTTGTGATACTTAAGAGAAGTTTGGATAGGTACATGGATGGGAAGGATTTGCAGGGATATGGTCCAGGTGCAGGTAGATGAGGCTAGGTATCAGGTTGGCATGCACTGGATGGGCCAAATGGTCTGTTTCTGTGTGGTAGTGTTCTATGACTTTATGATTGCTTCTGTCTTTCCAGCATTTTTGGCTAAAGAGCTTTCTTTTAATCGGTAATAGGTGTAAAATAGCTTAGAAATGGTGAAGATGGCAAGGTCATTGTGGTATGCTGGAGCAGATACTGTTAGCATATGTGAGGAACCTAATGTTAAACTCCAGTATATAAAGAATCTCTACAGATGAGAAATGAGGGAATTAAATATCTGTCCTTAAGGAAACTCCATGGGAATAGAATGTGAAGCTCCTGCCAGTAATTCTGGCTATGAATGGGAGGGAGTGGTGTGGGACTGCATCCTGCAAATGATAGAGGTAAAGGCATTGGAGAGGTTTGTTGAGCCCAAATGAATCAAATGTTGCAGAGGAAGAGCAGGAACAGTTACCAGGTTTACTCAGGATGTCATCAGTAATGTCTGTCAGACGCCTAGCTGTCACTCCAAGTGCCAGCTGTGCCCCAGGTGTTGCACGGTCACAGCAGATGAGACAGGCAGGAGGCCCTGGGCTGATGCAGCAGGAGTGGGGGGGGGGGGAGAAAGAGGGATGTGCGGCCCCAATATGTGATGTAACAAACAAATCAAAAATACCACACTCAAGTTCCTTAACCTCTTCAAGGTGCCATGGTAGCATTACAGTTAGAGTAACACTATTATATCATGAGCGACCCCGGTTCAGTTTTCGCTGTGGTCTGTAAGGAGTTTATATGAACTCCCCGTGTTGGTGCAGGTTTCTTCCAAGCGCTCCAGTTTCTTCCAACATCCCAAAGATGTACAGGTTACTAGGTCACATGGATGTAATTGTGCAACTTGGGGTTGTTGGAGCAAAAGGGCCTGTTACTGTATTATATCTCTAAATAAATAAAGTAAAAGCAAAGACACAAACTTTAATTTCCATATTGTGCAAGTAACACACATTACCTTAACAAAACTGAATTACAGTGGTGTGTGTGTTGAACTGAAGCTCAACAGCAATAGTAGTGAAATAAGCTTTAGATTTTTTTGATTATCAGTCAAAACACATAATAATAAAGAACAAAAGAATTGAACACGGCAATGAGGAGTGTGTGTGATTACATCAGGCTCTCAGCTCATATGCAATGCCAATCAATAAATGGTGCTCTGGACTACACAGTAAACAAACCAGCTCAAGTCTGCCTCAATGTTCAATCTTGTTATTACTTGATATATTCCACAGGTTATTGAAATATGCCTGTTTATTCAAATTGCTCTTATTAAGAAGGAACAATTTGGGCTCTTGAGAAAGAAAGCCATTGCTGAAGTGATACTCCAGATTCTCAGATAGTTCCATGGTCTTCAATTTTGGTGCACAATAAAAACTAGCAGGCTAAAAATTAAGATAGCAAAATGTTCTATTCAGAGGACAGAATGATTTATATTTGCTATTGAAATTTTATTGCTTGTTTTTCAGCCAATTTTTTTTTCCTGCAATGCCCAATAACTTTGGGCATTACCACATCCAGCCCATTACACTCTGAGCTGAGCTGGACAATGCGTCGAATAACTTACTGTGGGACCATTACTAAACACAGACAGTGTGTAGTGAGACTGCTAGCAAGGAGAGACTGATGATAGGGCAAGATTGCAGTCAACAAGATGAGTTGCAATGTAAAAGGCAGACAAAATCAAAGTGTGAATGCAGGACTGAAGGCGCTATAGTTAAACGTATGCAGTATACGAAATAAGGTAGATGAACTTGTAGCACGGTCACAAATTGGCATGAATGACGTATGACATCACTGAATCGTGGCTGAAAGAAGATTATAGCTTGGAGCTTAACATCGAAGGATACACATTGTTTCAAAAGGTTAGGCAGATAGACAGAGGGAGTGGTGTGACTCTGTTGGTAAAAGATGAAATCAAATCAATAGAAAGGTGACAGAGGATCGGGTTTTGAATTGTTGTGGGCAGAGCTAAGGAACTGAAAGGGTAAAAAGACCCTGATGGGAGTTATATACAGACCCCCCAAACAGTAGCAAATACTGGTCTACAAATTACAATGGGAGATAGAAAATACCTGTCAAAAGGGGATTAGCTATACTGGATTGGTGTTATGTAATGAACTGGAGTTGATTAAGGACCTTAAGGTAAAATAACCCTTAGGAGGCAGTGATCACAATATGATTGAGTCCAACTTGAAATTTGATAGGAGGGAAAAGGTAAAGTCTGATGTAGCAGTATTTCAGTGGAGCAAAGGAAATTACAGTTGTATAATTACAGTTGTATGAGAGAGGAGTTGGCCAAAGTAAATTGGAAGATGTTGGCAGGGATGACAGCAGACCAGCAATGGTGTGAGTTTCTGGGGAAAATGAAACAGGTGCAGGATAGATGTATTCCAAGATCAAATGGCAAAATAGTACAACCATGGCTGACAAGGGAAGTCAAAGCTATTGTAAAAGGGAAAGAGAGGGCATGCAACAAAGCAAAAATTTGTGGGAAGACAAAGGACTGGGAAGCTTTAAAACCCTCCAGACAGCAACTAAAAGAATCATTAGGAGGAGAAAGATGAAATATGAAAGCAAGCTAGCAAACAATATCAAAGTGGATAGTAAAAGCTTTTCAAATATGTAAAAAAATAAAGAGAGATGAGAGTGGGTATAAGACCACTAGAAAATGAGGCCAGGGAAATAATAATGGGGGACAAAGAGATGGCAAAAGAACTAAATAAGTATTTTGCATCAGTCTTCACTGTGGAAGACACTAGCAGTTGAAGAGTGTGAGGGAAGAGAAACGAGTGCAGTTACTATTACAAAGGAGAAGGTTGCTCAAAAAGCTAAAAGACCTAAGGGTACGTAAGTCAATCGGACCGGATGTACTGTACCCTAGGGTTCTGAAAGAGGTAGCAGTAGAGATTGTGGAGGCAGTAGTAATGATTTTTCATAAATCACTTGATTCTGAGACTGGAAAGTTGCAAATATCACTTCACTCTTTAATAAAGGAGGAAATAGCAGAAAGAAAATAATAAACCAATTAGCCTGACTTGTGGTTGGAAAGATGTTGGAGTCAATTGTTGAGGATGAGATTATGGAATACTTGGTAACACAAGACAAGATAGGACAAAGTCAGTCTAGTTTCCATAAGGGAAAATCTTGCCTTATGAACCTGATGAAATTCTTTGAGGAGATTACACATTGAACAGATAAACAGGATGCAGTGGATGTTGTATATTTGGACTTTCAGAAGGCCTTTGACAAGGTACCACAGATGAGGCTGTTAAAGAGCCCATGATATTACAGGAAATTTATTGGCATGGTTAGATCATTGGCTGATTGGTAGGAGGCAGTGAATGTGAATGAAAGGATCTCTTTCTGGTTGGCTGCCAGAGACTAGTGTTGTTCAGCAGGGTTCAGTGTTGGGACCACTTCTTTTTATGCTGCATATCAATGATTTGGATGATGGAATTGATGACTTTGTTGCCAAGTTTACAGATGATGCAAAGATTGGTGGAGGGGCAGGGAGTGTTGAGGAAACAGGAAAGCTGCAGAAGGACTGAGAGAGATTAGGAGAATGGGAAAGTGAGTGACAAATGAAATACAATGTTAGAAAATGCATGGTCATGCACTTTGGTTGGAGAAATAAATGTGCAAACTCTTTTCTAAACTGGGAGAAAATCAAAAAGTCGGAGATGCAAAGGGACTTGGGTGTCCTTGTGCCAAACATCCTAAAGGTTAATTTGCAGGTGGAGTTGGTGGTGAGGAAGGCAAATGCAATGTTGGCATTCATTTCAGGAGTCTAGAACACAACAACAGAGATGCGATGCTGAGGCTTTATAAGACACTGGTGAAGCCTCACCTTGAGTACTGTGAACAGTTTTGGGCACCTCATCTAAAAGATGTGCTGGCAATGCAGAGGGTTTAAGAGGAAGTTTACAAGGATGATTCCAGGAATGAAAGGGAGGAATCATACCATTTAACAATGACAGCACAGAAACAGGCCATCTTGGCCCTTCTAGTCCGTGCCAAATGCTTACTCTCACTTAGTCCCACTGACCCGCACTCAGCCCATAACCCTCCATTCCTTTCCTGTCGATATACCTATCCAATTTTACTTTAAATGACAATATCGAACCTGCCTCTACCACTTCTACTGGAAGCTCATTCCACACAGCTACCACTCTGAGTAAAGAAGTTCCCCCTCGTGTTACCCCCAAACTTTTGCCCCTTAACTCTCAACTCATGTCCTCTTGTTTGAATCTCCCCTACTCTCAATGGAAAAAGCCTATCCACATCAACTCTATCTATCCCCCTCATAATTTTAAATACCTCTATCAAGTCAACCTTCTATGCTCCAAAGAATAAAAACCTAACTTGTTCAACCTTTCTCTGTAACTTACATGCTGAAACCCAGGTAACATTCTAGTAAATCTCCTCTGTACTCTATTTTGCTGACATCTTTCATATAATTCGGTGACCAGAACTGTAGACAATACTCCAAATTTGGCCTCATCAATGCCTTGTATAATTTTAACATTACATCCCAACTCCTATACTCAATGCTCTGATTTATAAAGGCCAGCACACCAAAAGCTTTCTTCACCACCCTATCCACATGAGATTCCACCTTCAGGGATCTATGCACCATTATTCCTAGATCAGTCTGTTCTACTGCATTCCTCAATTCCCTACCATTTACTATGTATATCCTATTTTGATTAGTCCTACCAAAATGTAGTACCTCACACTTATCAGCATTAAACTCCTTCTGCCATCTTTCAGCCCAATCTTCTAACTGGCCTAAATCTCTCTGCAAGCTTTGAAAACCTACTTCATTATCCACAACACCACCTATTTTAGTATCATCTGCATACTTACTAATCCAATTTACCACCCCAACATCCAGATCATTAATGTATATGAAAAACAACATTGGACCCAGTACAGAGTCCTGAGGCACACCTCTAGTCACCAGCCTCCAACCTGACAAACAGTTATCCAGCACTACTCCCTGGCATCTCCCATCCAGCCACAGTTGAATCCATTTTACTACTTCAATATTAATACCTAACGATTGAACCTTCCTAACTAACCTTCTGTGTGGAACCTTGTCAAAAGCCTTACTGAAGTCCATATAGACAACATCCACTGCTTTACCCTCATCAACTTTCCTAGTAACCTCTTCAAAAAATTCAATAAGATTTGTCAAACATGTCCTCCCACGCACATACGAGGAATGTTTGAGAGCACTGGGCCTGTATCGCTGGAATTTAGAAAGAAGATGGGGCATTGCATTAAAACTTAACAAATATTGTAGGGCCTAGACTGAGTAGATGTGGAAAGCATGTTTCCTGTGGTGGGTGAGTCTAGAATGGGACGGCACTGTCCACAGCCTCAGGTTACAGCAGTGTCCATTTAAACAGAGATGCGTAGAAATTTCTTTAGCCAGAGGGTGGTGAATTTGTGGTATTTATTACCACAGGCAGCTGTGGAGGCCAGGTTGTTGGGTGTATTTAAGGCAGAGCTTGATAGGTTCGTGATTGGACAAGGCATCAAATGTTATGGGGAGAAGGCCAGAATGGGGAAAAAAGGATCAGCAATGATTGAATAGTGGAGCAGACTCAATGGGCCAAATGGCCTAATTCTGCTCCTATGACTTATGGTCTGATGTTACAACAGTCATGGGGGATTTCAATATGCAGGTAGACTGGGAAAATCAGGTTGGTGCTGAGTAAAATTCTCCAAGAGGGGTAATTTCTAGAATGCCTGTGAGAGGGTTTTTTAGGGTAGCTCATGGTTGAGGTCACTGGATTTGGTGTTGTGTAATGAAACAGAATTGATTAAAGAGCTTAAGGTAAAGGAACACTTAGGGGTGTGATCATAATATGAAAGATCTCACCTGTAATTTGAGAAAGAGAAGCTCAAGTCAGATGCATTAGTATTACAGTGGAGTAAAGGGAATTGCAGAGGCATGAGGGAAGAGCTGGCCAATGTTAGTTTGAAAGGAACACCAAAAGGGATGATGACAGAGCAGCAATGGCGGGAGTTTCTGGAAGCGATTCGAAAGGCGCAGGATTTATGCATCCTAAGAAGTAATAAGTATTCTAAAGGAACGATGACACAATTGCAGTTGATAAGAGAAGTCAAATTCAACATAAAAGCAAAAGAGAGGGCATATAAGAGAGCAAAAATTAGTGAGAAGTTAGAGGATTGGGAATATTTTAAAAACTAACAGAAGGCAACTAAAAAAGTTATAAAGAAGAAAAAGACGGAATACAAAGATAAGCTGGCTAATAATATTAAAGAGGATAACAAAATTTCCAAAAGAAAACATAACATTTAAAAGAGGTAGAGTGAAGAGTGAATATCAGACTGCTGGAGATGTAGTAATGGGGTCCAGGAAATGGCAGACAAATTGAATAAGTATTTTGTATCACTCTTCACTGTGGAAGACACCAACAGTATGCCATAAGTTTGAGAGTGTCAGGAGCAGAAGTGTGTGAAGTTGCCATTACTACAGAGAAGGTTTTTGGTAAACCGAGGTCTGAAAGTAGTTAAGTCAAAAGGACCAGATGGTTTACACCCCAGGGTACTGAAAGAGGTAGCTGAAGAGATTATGGAGTCACTTAGTAATGATCTTTCAAGAATCAATGATTCTGGCATTTTTTCCAGAGGAATGGAAAACTGCAAAATGTAACTCCACTCTTCAAAGGAGAGAGATGGAAGTAAGAAACCATGGGCCAGTTAGTCTGACCTCAGTGGTTGGGAAGATGTTGGAATAGATTATTAAGGGCGTGGCTTCAAGTTACTTTGGAGGCACATTTTAAAATAGGCTGTAGTCAGCATGTTTTCCTCAAAGGAAAATCTTGTCTGACAAATTTGTTGGAATTCTTTGATGAAATTACAAGCAGGATAGACAAAGGAGAATCAGGATGTTGCACTTGGATTTTCAGAAAGCCTTTGTCAAGTTGACACATGAGGCTGCTTAAAGTTAAGAGCCCATGGTATTTCTGGAAAGATACTAGAATGGATAGAGCATGGCTGATTGTCAGAAGGTGAAGAATGGGAATAAAGGGAGCCCTTTCTGGTTGCCAGCCAGTGACTAATGGTGTTCCACAGGGGTCAGTGTTGGGACTGCTTCCTTTTATGTTATTTGACAATGATTTAGATAACAGAATTGATGGCTTTGTGGCCAAGTTTGTAGACAATACAAAGATAGGTGGAGAAGCATGTAGTTTTGAGGAAGTAGAGAGGCTACAGAAGAAATTAGACAGATTAGAAGAATGGGTAAAGAAATAGCAGATGGAATATAGTGTCAGGAAGTGTATGGTCATGCACTTCAGCAAAAGAAATAAAAGAGTATACTATTTCTAAATGAAGAGAAAATTCAAAAGTCTGAGGTGCAAAAATTTGGGAGTCCACATGCAGGATTTGCTAGAGGTTAATTTTCAGGTTGAATCTGTGGTGAGGCAGGTAAATAAGTTCTTAGCATTAATTTAGAGGACTAAGATATAAAAAGAAGGACATAATGTTGAGGTTATATAGCACTGGTGAGATCTCACGGACTATTGTGAGCAGCTTTGGGCCCATTTTCTAAGAAAGGATATATTGACATTGGAGAGAGTTCAAAGGAGGTTCATGAAAATAATTCTGGGTTTGAAAGGCTTGTCAAACGAGGAGCATTTTATGGCTGGGCCTCTGGAATTCAGAAAAGTGAAGGGAAACTTCAATGAAACCTATCGAATGTGGAGAGGATTTTTATGTTAGGGAAGTACAAGACCAGAAGACACAGCCAGAGAATAGAGGAGTGTCCTTTTAGAATGGAGTTGAGGACAAATTTCCTTAGCCAGAGAACGGCGAATCCGTGGAATTCGTTGTCACAGGTGGTTGTGCATATTATTGGGCATATTTAAGGCAGAGGTAGATAGATTCTTGATTAGCCAGGGTACTAAGTGATATGGGGAGAAGGCAGGCGATTAGGCCTGAGGGGGAAAATTTCATCAACCAACAGCAGATTCAATGGGCTAAATGGCCTAAATCGGCTCCTATATCTTATCACACCCACCCCTTCCACCCCCACCCTCAGTGATAGTCTTTCCCAGTATTCAGGCGGACACCAATCTCTGGTAAGAAAAAATAGATTAGATGTTATTAAGGAGTAAAAGGGTATTTAGAAAAAGCCACTGAAAAAGATAGACTGGCGAAAGTGATTACAGTTAGAGAATTTCCCATCTTCATTTGCCCTCACTGAAACCCACACAAGTCAGTCCAGATAAGGGGCTCAGTTGTTTTTTATTGCACTAAGGAATTAAAGGGAATAAACTGATCGGCTTCTTAAAGGAAACTGATACTGAGTTTTGAGGAAAGGGATGAATGCAAGGGCTAATGTGCTGAGCTTTAGTGAACATGCTGGAATGGATGATAGGAGGATGGATGGTTATTGGTATGGAAGAGTCTAAAAGGGATTTATCCTAGAGTAGGTTAAATATCAGCACAAGATCATGGGCCAAAGGATCTGTACTATTCTATGAATGTAGCTGCCAGCTCCTTTCCTTGGTGTGGAAGTGAAGCTGAGAGGGTGGTAATTGGGCAGCACTGCTGTATTTTTTTTTATTTCTAACTGCACAGTGGCAGATAGATTAGGGACATTTAACAGACTCTTAGATAGGCAAAGCCCCAGAACAGACAGATGACCCTAAAGGAAAGAAATGTGGAGCAGTTTCTTTAGCTAGAGAGCCCCAGATGGCAGTGGAGGTCAAATCATCAAGTATGTTTAAAGTGAAGGTTGATAGGTTTTTGATTAGTAAGGGTGTCAAAGAATACGGGGAGGGGGGGAAGGAAGATTAATGGGGTTTCAGAGGGATAAAAAAAAATCAGCCATGATGGATTGCAGAGCAAATTCAGTGGGCCAAATGGTCTAATTCTGCTGCTGTGTCTTATGATATTATGGTGCACATAGATGCAAGAGAGACGTAATCCCCACTCCCCCACCCCCAGGTGTCAGAGATAGGGGTGAGTGGAAGACTATAGAGTAATCTTAGAACAAAGATTTCAATACTGAGCTACTGAGTAGACCAGCAAGCAATGGATGATAGACAGAGAGGTATGGGTGGATATCACCTTCACAAAGTGCAAGGGCAGATTACTCACAGGCAAGCTCTTGGTACTGACACTGTAGAATACAATCAAAGGTTTTCAAAAGGTTCACTTTATTGTCAAAGTATGCAGGTAAAATACAACTGATCTTCTACAGATAGCCATGAATTAAAGAAAAAAAAATATCAACCCTCTCCCCACAAGAAAGAGAAACAAAACTTGCTAACACCAAACTCCCAATCCCTCCCTCCCAATAAAAAGCAACGATATCAAATTCCCAACACCACTCCCTTGCAAAAAAAAAACAGCGACGATAACATCAACCCCACCAAATCACAAAAACTGGCAGATCACCCACATAGGAAAACCAACAAGAACATCAGGTCCCAAATCCCCCAACCCTTCCCTCTTACAAAAACTGACATATTCCCTACCCGGAACCCCAACCTGCCGATCAGCAACAAGAAAGAGAACACTGAAAACTGACAGAGAGCAATACAGTCTAATCATCACAGAAATCTTAGAACTCCGAAAACATCCTCTGGTCAGAATCAAACTCAGTCCTTCCACGAAGAGCGACCACCATACCTCCATGACACCAACCCGACAGCCCGTGGCCTCCGTGGAGAATGACCGCTGACCTCCTCTGCATTCGCCTCGATGCTTCAAAACTGAGCCAGTCATGGCCCCGCACCCATGATCTTTCCCCATGAGGTGGCTTTCAGTCCTCTCCGTGGACAGCAGAGCGCTAGATTATTCGATTGAATTCCAAGCTGCATGTCAACAGTTTCCATAACGCATTCAAGACCAAAAGAAGCAGCACAAGGCATAAAGAAAGTGAAATAATTGAAGAGATTAGCTATCTGAAAGATGTCGCCTGAGGAATCATTGCTCGCTGGCGCCATCTTGACTAGAAGATAAAGGAAGGCCAAAGGTGGCATTATGGAGACAAATCCCCGACAATAACCTTAACACTGCAGTCGGTGCCTCCGGACATGGAGGCTGTGACCTGGATACCAGCCAGTGTGACTGAGATGGATTGGTTCTGGTTAGATCCAAAAACCGCCAAGCGCTGGAGAACAGCAGACTGCTGCTCATTCTTGATCAAACCATACATGTTGTCTCGCTCAGCAGGATCAGCTGTCACATATAAACCAATCGCCTTGCACAGCTCTCCTTCCACCATGGGGTTTTCGAACATCACCCCAAAGAAGCACGATCCCACCTCGTAACTCAGGAGTCCGCAACACTGAATTTCCCCCGGGTTGGTGGAGTACTTGCTCACACCCTCTGCATTCGGGGCAACACTCTCTGGTTTAATGACTGTAGAATTACCATCAAGGAAAATCCTGAGAATGCAAGAAGATTTGATCAGACTACAGGTGGCCCCCATTTTTCGAACGTTCACTTTACAACAGCTCGCTGTTACAAAAGACCTACATTAGTACCTGTTTTCGCTAACCAAAGAGGATTTTTGCTTTTACAAAAAACGGATGCCCATTTTATATGTGTGTTTACCCCCGAGAAAGACTACAGTGATAGCAGTTGTGTGCGCATGCATGTACGTGCCAATTTTTTTCCCTCCAAATCGATTTTGATAAGTGACACTACACCATACATACAATATTTCTAATTTATATAGGCTGTGTATTTATCATATCACTCCTATATGTTCATGTTATTTTAGGTTAATGTGCTATTTGGTATGATTTGGTAGGTTATTTTTTGGGTCTGGGAACGCTCAAATATTTTTCCCATATAAATTAACAGTAATTGCTTCTTCGCTTTACGACATTTCGGCTTACAAATGGTTTCATAGGAACACTCTACCTTCGGATAGTGGGGGAAACCTGTGGTCCTTTTCTTAAAAAAAAAGTTGGTAATTATCATTAGTGTGGCATGGTAGAGTAGAGAACAGCGGAGTAGCATAGTGGATAGTGTAGTGCATTATGATACTGACCCGGGTTCAATTCCTGCCACTGTCTGTAAGGAGTTTGCACGTTCTCCCTGTAACCACACGGGTTTCCTCTGAGTGCTCGAGGTCCCTCCCACATTCCAAAGACCTACCAGTTAGTGCGTTGTGGGCATGCTCTGTTGGCACCAGATCTATGCCAACACTTGCGAGCTTCCCCCCCACCCCCCGCCCCCCACACATCCACAGACTGTCTTGGTCACTGATGCAAATGATGCATTTCACTGTGTGTTTTAATGTTTCAATGTATGCGTGATAAATAAAGTTAATCTTTAGTTTCATCATGGCATGTAAATGTTTACCTAACTTTGGGCAGCTGTCTGGTTTGACAACATGGCTGGGGACATTCTCTGTGACAAGGAGGGGGTGAGGAACAGGAAAACACAAGTGAATTATAATCACTAATGACACATAACAAGCCCAGCCATATGACACAGCATAACTGTTCCTCTGCAAGGAAGGAAATGGTTACATTATCCAACACTTTGCATCCAACACATTGTCGTCCACAACTTCCACCAGCTTCGATGGGATCCTACCACTAAACACATATCCCCTTTCCACGGGGATTGATCCTTCTGTGATCCCTTGCCCATTTGCCCATCCCCACTAAGTGGTGGAGGAGCAACACTTTATAATACGCCTGGGTAGCCTCCAGCCTATTTCTCCTTCTGGTGAACCAAATTCTTCCCCTCCACCACCACCAACCTTTCCTCCATTCCCCACTCTGATCTTTTACTTCTTCTCAACTGCCCATTACTCCCCTCCCCCGTCCCCTCCTTCCCTTTCTCCAATTGTCCAATCTCCTATCAGCTTCTTTCTTCTGCAGTCCTCAACTTTCCCACCCACTTGGCTTCATCTGTTATGTTCCAGCTAGCCTCCTATCCCTCCCCCACCTTTTTATACCGGCAACTCCACCCACCTCCCCCACAGTCCTGAAGAAGGGTCTTGGCCAGAAACGTCGACTATTTACACTTTTCCATAGATGCTGCCTGACCTGCTAAGTTCCTCCAGAATTTTGTGTGTGTGTGTGTCTCTGTGTGTGTCTTTGCGTGTGTGTGCCTGTTAGTTATTCTGGATTTCCAGCATCTGCAAATTCTCTCGTGTTTGGGACTGCAATATCATTCCCATCCAGTGATCATAGACAGAATTATACAGCTCAGCGACTGGACCACTAAATCCACACCAACCTCTAATCCCATGTCACTGTATTTATTTTATTCAGAGATACAGCATGGTAACAGTGCCTTCCGGCACAACGAGCCTACACCACCCAAATACACCACTGCTACCTGTGAGTTTTTGGAATGTAGGAGGCTACCAGAGCACCCAAAGGAAACCTACAGAGGCACAGGGAGAATGAGCCCAGTTCACCCACTGTTCCCATCACTCCTTTCAGATTCTCCCTCTCAGCAATGCACTGTGGGTAATTAACTTACCAGCCCACACAGCTTTAAGCAAGCAGTGAACCTGGAGCAAACCCACAGAGTCACAGAGCACCAGACATCGGGACTGAACCAAGATCACTGCAGGTGCGAGGGGGCAGCTCCCCCTTCACCAGCATTCATTGACACAGAATGCCAATTCACAGAGGAGACGACTGCTGTCCACTGTAATAAAGCAAAATCCATCACCGAGGGACCCCCACCATGCTCTCTTCTCACTGCTGCCATCGGGAAAGAGGTACAAGAGTCGTAGGTCCCACACCACCAGCTTCAGGAACAGTTATTACCCTTCAACCATGATGGTTTTCAACAGGCAAGGATTACTTCACTCAGCTCAACACTGAACTAATCACTAAACACAACCCATGGACTCACTTTCAAGGACTCTACAGCTCATGGTCTCAGTATTAGTTATTATTTATTTCTTTTTTGTATTTGCACAGTTCATGTTCTTTAGCACACGGGTTGCTTGTCAGTCTTTGGGGATAGTTTTCATTGATTCTACTGTATTTCTTTGCTCTACTATGAAAGGCTGCAAGAAAATGAATCTTGGGGTAGAATTTGGTGACACATACATAAGTTGATAATAAATTCATTTTTAAGTGTCCTTTGAATAATCATACCCCAAGCACGGCAGGCCAATAAATTATCAGGAGAATGCTGTGCTGTAAGTTCACACACCACATACCTGGGGTCATTGAGAGATCGAGATGTACTGTTGTTAATAGTTGTAACCTCAACAGATGCCACTTTCATCTCGGCAGAAGATCAGCTGGAAGAAAACAAGAGCTGTCAAAGCTTACATAACACAGTCTGGACTTCAGAGTTCTCAGTTGGGCATGAGTGGCGTGGAGGCCTAAACTTGTGAAGGGAAATGGCTCAACAAGAAAAGACACACTACTGAACGCACCTTCCTTTATTCGATCCCCACCATCCAAATCCATGCTTTCTTCTCACTGCTATCATCAGGAAGCAGGTACCAGAGCCTTAGGCCCAACACCACCAGGTTCAGGAACAGTTCGGCCACCAGGCTCTTGAACCAGCCTGGACAACTTCACTCACCTCAACACTAGACACAACCTTTGCACTCATTTAGGTGGGGGGGGGTGAAGATAACAAGATATGGGGTATTAGGGTCAGGAATCTCAAAAAAGCTGCATTTAGGCAGATGATATCATTATCTTTGGCGAAAATGATCTCATATTTTTAAAGTATGGAGGATGGATACCGGTGGCATTGGTGCAGTTCAAAGGCATTGATGCAAGTGCTTAGTCATGATTTTACAGCAAAGAGCAAGCTCAAGGAGTCTGATAACAGATTCCTGATTCTACCTCAGATATTACAAAGCCAGGTTATATCAATATATCAATGCAGCTATAACGAAGGCAAGAGAACGGCTGTATTTCATTAGGAGTTTGAAGAGATTTGGTTTGTCACCTAAAACACTCGGAAACTTCTACAGGTATACCGTGGAGAGCTTTCAGACACTGTCTGGTATGGTGGCGTGTGGGAGGTTGGCTACAGCACAGGACCAAAAGCTATAGAAAGTTGTAAAATTAGTCAGCTCCATCAAGGCTACTAGCCTCCAAGACATCGTCAAGGAGTGCTGCCTCATTAAAGTGGCATCCATTGTTATGGACTTCCGTCACCCAGGGCATGCCCTCGTCAGGAAGGAGGTACAGAAGCCTGATGGCACACATTCAGTGACTCATGAACAGCTTCTTCCCTTCTGCCATCCAATTTCTAATTGCACATTAAACCCATGAACCTCACTTTGTTTTTATATTATTCCTGTTTTGCACTATTTTTTATCTATTTAATATATATACTTACTGTAATTGATTTTTTTTTCCTATATCATGTATTGCATTGAACTGCTGCTGCTAAGTTAACAAATTTCATGACATATGCTAGTGATAATAAACCTGATTCTGATGTTAATGAAAGTGTGGGGGACGAGCACAAACAGGCTGGAAAAAATTCAATCAAGGCCTAAATAACATTATAGTCACGCCAGCTGAACGTGGCTATTTTATATTTAATTTTGCTTATCTCTAGCCTGAGTCCACTGACTAACATTCAATGAGAAGCCTAGGAAAACCTACTTTCAAGTGCCCAATTACTTCCCAAGGCACCAATTTTTAGTCTTTGCTTTCTGGCACACAGTACTCCTCCACCAGTAGAGGGCAATGCTTCCCTTTATTTCAAAGCCAGCACTTCACCATCGAAAGCTTTCCCATAACCAAGTACCAGTTTTAGTGATACAATTTCTGTAACTCACAAGTGGCACAGAAAGTCCTACTGGATTATGATGTAGAATTGTGATTTTTCTTGTAGCTTAACTTTTCTATGCTTGTTTGTATTTTTATAAAAATCACTTACAAGTTCAATGAATTGCCCAATACTTATGGTACAACTGCTTCTCTAGAAGCTTCTTGGTTTTCTGTAGGAGGTGTCATGCCACCTGAACCTGGCTATTGTGTATTTAGTCATCATCACTGCAATTTTATCCCGAGTAAGACACAACCACAACTTATTTTTTTGTCTTTTCTTCATTTGCTCTTGTAACCCTTAAACAAGTTTTAATCTTGACTTCTGAAGAACCTCCGGATCGCAAAAACACCAGGATCCAACAGCGCTAAAGTGCTGTAAATCCTGAAATGGAAAAAAAACAACAATTTGCTGGGGGAAACTCAGCTGGTCAGGCAGCATCCATGCAGGGAAATGGATGGCAAATGTTTTATGCCCAGAAGCTTCATTGTGCATTCCTGGTCTACAGCACCTTCACCAAATGTCCTGCACTAGTTCACCACAAGCTTCTCATGGGCAACTGGAGATGAATAGTTAATTTTGGCAACACCTCAAGCCCAAATTGTATTAACATTAGACTTATTTTAAACTTTGTCTTTCTTTCTCACCTGTAACAGATTCTCAGAAGAATTGACTTTATTTCTTACATTCTTCATATACATGAGTAAAAATGTTTGTGTTACCTCTCCATCTAAATGTGCAATTTATAGTAAATAGTATGTACAACAGGATAGTCAATATAACATAGAAATACAGTTGACTTAGCAGGACTTAAGGAGGCTGTTAGCCTGGTGAAAGAAGCTGTCCCGGAGCCTGTTGGTCCTGGCTTTAGTGCTGCGGTACTGTTTCCTGGATGGTAGCAGCTGGAACAGTTTGTGGTTGGGGTGACTCGGGTCCCCAATGATCCTTCGGACCCTTTTTACACACCTGTCTTTGCTGCCTCTCAGGCTCAGCAGCCCAGTTTTGTTACTGACTCCTCTGCTGTGGCTTACACATGTTCTCCCTATGACTCTATAGGTTTACTCCCAATGTTCCAATTTTCCACCAACCCCACATTTGAAAGGTGTGTCGGTCAGTAGGTTAATTGCCTACTGTGAATTTCCATAAGCCAGGTGGGTGGCAAGATAATTGGGGAGGGGTTGTTGATGGAAATTCATGGGAAAGTTAATATGGCAATAAGTGAGGAGCAGAGCGTATTTATGAGATTGCCCTGAAAACGCATGTACTCATTGGGCCAGATGGCCTCCGAAGCTTTGGGGGGGGGGGGGGGGTGCCCAGATGACCGGAAAGAATAGCCACTGGCTCACATCACTTTTAAAAATTACCCCACCCAGAGGACATCAAGGAGCCCTTTGCAAGCACCAAGTCACAGGTAGACAGGGTTTTGGTCTTCATAAGTCCAGAGGTATTGAGTACAAAAACTGTGGAGCCCGCACATCTAGTGTACAGTATTATCAGTTTTGGTCACCCTACTTTAGGAAAATGTTACTAAACTGAACACTTCCCCTTCTGCCTTCTGTATTTGCAGAAATCATGTTTAAGTGTCCTTATGATTGAAAAAAAATTAATTCAATAACTAAAAAGGTCACCCTTGCACACAGGGACATAAATGGTGCTTCTAGGAATGCTCCCCAAGGACGCGTTTTTCCACATACATAAAAATGACACACAGATCAGTTATAAATCTTTCACAAAAGGTCAAATTGCTCCAGGTAGGGTGCGGAACCACCACAACCACAGGAACTTAAATAATACCTTTACTTGATCAGAATTACACACACATATTGAGGCAGTTTATTCAAAGATGTAAATTTCATTTTAAAGAAGGAAAAAGGCTGAGAGCTGGAATGTAGCTTCTGAACCCGATGACGGTGAAACTGATGGAAATGTGTGACATAAAACGGCCTCAATGAGGTAAATTCAATGAATATAAAAACATATCTTTAAAAATCAATTCGATTATTTAATTATCCAATTTAATTATAGTAGCTTTCTGCTACCTTGGAGGCAGAGCGTTGCATATTGCATAGCCAAGATAGAATGGAAACGTATGACAGGTACTCATCATAAAGGCATACTCCCTGTTAGTAGTTGGATAATTGGACTTGATAAACTCCAGTACAAGATAATTGAGCCTAAGACTGTGTGCTTGTTGCTGCTGCTGCTGCTGCCGCCGTGTGGAGTTTGCACATTCTCTTCGTGACCGCAACTCCGATTATTGTCTCTGATATCTCAAAGTTGAGTTGTTAGGTTAACTTGCTAGTTAATATTGCAACCATAAATGTAGTCGCATGACACGGGAATGAGGGGTGGGGGAAGTTAAATGGGTATATGAGAGAGAATCGAATTGATTGTGAAATCTAAGAGCCGGTAACTCGATAGAGAATAGAATTGTCAAACCCAATAACTAATTCCTTCAGATTAGATCCTAATTCCATCAGTTCTATCCCAACCATCGCGCAGTCAGTTTCAAAAGTTTGTTCAGAAATTTTAAAACTTTTCCTTGAAGATACATCACCACTCCTTTTTAGTTACAGCATTGCACGTCAAGCGCACCGCCACAATAAACAGTGAACCTGGATGACTCCTGTCCCGTTAGGGTGAGTTTCAACTCAGACTGCACCTATCACTTCAGAAACCACACCTCTCCTGAAACCAAATGTTTATATTCACAGCACAATCGAAAGTTTCTGAGTGTTCAGCATTCTTTGTGGAGTAGACCATTCGGAAAAATAAAACAAGTTCACCAGGATGAAACGCGACAGTAAATATATATTTTGTAAGCTGGTTTGCCAAGTTGTCATTTTCTTTCCATTATTAACACAGCAATTTAAAACAATAAGGAAGTACTTCACACAATCTATTAATAAACACATTTTAAGCAGGGAGAAAAAGACCAGTACCTGCTTTACAAGGTTGTTTCCAAATTTGCAATAGTTGTTGCTAAAGTTTGCACCATCGTAGGGAAACCCCACCCACCGGAAGTGACTCTTCGTTCCTCGGAGAGGAAAGCCGAACGACGAAGAAACAAAGGGAACGCGAAAGCCCCGCCCACTTCACTGAGCATGCGTGGCTCACGATAGACGCGAAGAAGGCGGGACAGACGTCTCCCCCGCCCATCCGCTCTCATCGTCTTCCGCTCCACCGGCCGAACTCATTGGAAAATTGTCCCAAGGATCTTGGCTTCCCATTGGCCGAAGCCATTGCCAGTCAACGTATATGACATCCAGCGGCGAAAGAGGCGGGCGGAAAAAAGTGAGAGAGAAAAGCTGCTGAGATTGGGTCGAATCGTCAACACGGAGAGCTGGAGAAAGAAAAGCACTAAATGTAAGTTTTTTTTCATCTAATAAAGTATTTTTATGATTATTATAAGTATTCGATGTTTTATGTCGATTTATGTTGTGGGAGTTTTGAAGTGGATTTATTTTCAGACCTTTTGGGAATATTTCACTCTTTTCGTTCTGTACTATGTAGTTTTAATTTCTTTTCCCCTTTTTTTCTTGTCAATTTCTCTGGACAAAACGCTATAAATAGATTTTTTATGTAATCCTTCAACAGGGACGGATTGACTTGATAAAAAGAACAAAAAATCACGAATTTGCAATCAGATTAAAAATCTTACTGTAAATTACAAGTTTCATCTTGTAAATCTACATTTTTTCTTTTATGATTTCTCTGTAGTTTAATACTCTAGGAGTAGATCGCAACATTTTTTTGTGTGGAGGATGATTCTGTATTTTCAGGTCAAAATAGATAACGACTAAATGTTTTATTTTTCTTAAAACAAAAATTCTGCTTCGATTTCTTTCTGAACTTCGTTTGCACCCTGCTGTCCCAATTCTGATTTGAGTTTTGCGTACAGTAGTTGAAGCACTTTGCCAAATGAGGGGGAGGGTTTTGTGAATGTCCCAATTGGAAGGGGAGAGATCAGCTCCATGGAAAGCCCCTTAATGTTGATAGCTATTCAACTCAGTACTTTCTTCGTGCCCCATCTTAATACTAAAAGGCTGCATAGTCGTTAGTGGTATCCGGTCACTGGGAAAGCATGCTTATTGTATATTAATAATAGTTTAAGAGTACTTAAATGACTGTAAAGGACATTCCGTCTGTCGTGGTAGATGTCATATAAGCAATTTCTTTCCTTCCTACACTTCAGAGGAAGTACTTTGGGTCATCCTTGGGCCATACAAGATGAGACAATTTTTCTTTTAGTTGGTGTGGAGCAAACAGATATCACTCTTAGCATTTTTTAAAGTGCATGCTTTTGTCTGAATGTAAAGGAAATTCGGAATTAAGCAGTTTCTTTATGCTGATATTAACAGTTCAGGAAGAAATTGCCTCTTGTAATAAAAAGAAAGGGCTACAATTTACTAAAGCAAAATGGCATGGCTTGAAATTTCCTTGGAGGGCCATTAATTACAGAAACAAATTGGGTGCTCCCTTGTCTTTAGAGAGGAATGTTCTTTTTCATTTTTTTGTAGTTCTTAATTTGCATATCTAATTTATAATTGTACTTTGGTGTGACTAATAATCAGAACCTTATTGACTCATATCTTTCATCTGCCATTTTTCATTGTCCTACTTAAATCTATAAGGTCTGTTCTCTATTTAATTACCCACATGCATTTATTTATTGATTTATCACAAGTTGTTCTTTGCTGTCACTACCCTGCACAGTAGCTGGCAGTGGATCACACTTTCTATAATAAGCTCATGAATATACATTTGGAAGGACTAACCATCTGTGGCAGTATTGATATATAGAAGAATTATGAGTAACATCCTTTTTGTTTAATTCATTGCCCTTGAAGTGTTTTTGACGAGGCTTTTGTTTATTCAGTAGCTACCAATTATCAATTACATAATTGAGTGTTGTTTATGGATAGATAGTTAAGCCTAGCAATGTGAGAAGTTAGAATTAATCTAACCTATAATGTAATGTATCCTGTGTTAATAATTGCCACTGTGATATCCAAAAGCCAGTCTCAATACCCCTCTGTTAATATTCTTACTTGAAAGAAAACAATAAGGTATAAAAAGTATAAAGAGATAATAAGCTAGTTGAGTGCTGTCGCAGGAACAACCTTGCACTCAATGTCAGTAGGAGCAAAGAGCTGATTGTGGACTTCAGAAAGGGTAAGACGGGGGGACCCAAACCAGTCCTCAAAGAGGGATCAGAAGTGAAGAGAGCGAGCAATTTCAGGTTCCTGGGTGTTAATATCTCCAAGGATCTAACCTGGTTCCAACATATCAATGCAGCTATAAAGAAGGCAAGACAGTGGCTTGGGGTGTGAAGAGATTTGATATGTCACTTAAAACACTCATAGATTTCTACAGATGTACCACAGAGAGCATTCTAACTGGCTGCGTCACCATCTGGTATGGGGGTGGGGGGGGGGGTGCTACTGCACAGGATTGAAGTAAGCTGCAGAGAGTTGTAAAATCAGTCAGCTCTCTCATGGGTACTAGCCTCATTGGTATCAGAGATATCTACAAGGAGCGGTGCCTCAGAAAAGTGGCTTCCATCATCAAGGATCCTCATCACCCAGGTCATGCCCTCTTCTCATTGTTACCATCAAGAAGGAGGTATAGAAGTGTGAAGGCACACACTCAGTGATTTAGAAACGGCTTCTTTCCCTCTGCCATCTGATTTCTGAATGGACATTGAACCCATGAATACTACCTCACTATTCTTTTTATTTCTGTTTTTGCACTACTTATTTATTTTAAATAAATACACACACACACACACACATACTGTAATTCATAGTTTTTTCTATATTATCATGTATTGCATTGTACTGCAGCCGCAAAGTTAATTTCATGACACATGCCAGTGATGTTATACTGGATTCTGATTCTAATTCATTGAAGTTTTTGAATTTACATGTTAAGTTGCCATGATGTTGAATGCAACATTTAAGAGAAGGTTGAGTGAGTACATGGATGGGAGGGGTATAGAGGGCTATGGCCCAGATGTGGGTTGGTGGGACTAGACAGAATAAAAGTTTAGCACAGATTAAATGGGCCGAATGGCTTGTTTCTGTTCTGTAGTGTACTATGGCTCTTTGATGATGTAAAGTCATTATTGCATTAATTGCAGTTTGTGACACTTAGTTATCATTAAATATAACCCAACATAACCTTTCAGTTAGTAAGTGTTGCTGTGGGTTGTTAGCACTGAGTTTGTAATGTTTCATCTGGAATATTTTAAATATTGTGATTGATCATGATTTAAAATCATTTAATTTTGTTCAGAGGTTTAGCTAAGCCAAGAATTGCAGTAATTGTTTTCCTCCCCACAAGTTGCTTATAAAGTTGCTTACAAGTTGGGCATATTAAATATAAGTTTGTTGGTGTATCTTGGATTTATTGGCTCAGAATTGTTCTGTAAAATAACAGCATGTTATGGGATACCTTCTTAGAAAAGCACAAAAAATAAAATAACTTAAGCTGTGGACACAAGTTGCAATTGCTGCAAATTGCTGAATGATTTGTGCGCCTCTGTCATTAGCTTACCAGATATGAAATCACTCTTGTCAACTTGCCTCTGAACAGTAAAAAGTTACTGAAATTGTGCCAGAAGTATGAATTAAACTCACCATAGAAATGTAGTGTTTGCAGAGCATTTAGGACACAGGAAATGTAGTACTTTATGCTTCTGAATTGCCAGACCAAGAAAAGGAAAAAATGGAACTTAACTACAGATGGCAAATAGTTCCTAGAGATGATATATATTAAATTTTCAGTTTTATGTTACTCCTCCTTTTAAACCTTCTCACTTGATCCAGTCATATTGTCCTTTTTTTTTCCTGCCCCTTTTGCCACTCCTGTTGGACTGTTCAGCCATTGTCAGTTATGCTGTACCAACGATTTGCAATGCAAAATGTGGTAGTAACTGAAGGAAATAAACCAGTTCATGGCAACTGCTGCAAGAATCCCTGCTCAAGCAAATTCTAGGCCATTATGCCTTTGATTGGTTTTCAAGTGCTACCTAACTGAAAGCCAATGGTCTGATGTAAACCCATTTGTGCATGCTTTTTTCATCATTGCACAATGTTAAATGACAATGTTAAGCATCCCAATTTAGGGGACAGTAACAAAATCACCGAATTTGTAAATCTAGTGTGTAGTTTGTTGTTGCTATTTTTGTTTATCTGGGTATTGAGGCATACAGAAATCTACTGAATGCATCTAAATCAAGCTGCAAGTGTGGATATGGATAGTGCCATTGCTTGCTCAATGGACAATAACACTTAACTCTTTATATTGTTCTGTAGAATATCTATCTATTAAATATATAATTACTTTAGTTTTATACTGAAAGACTTCTTCAAGATGTTTAACATTGTGGACTGGAATAACATTTCTCATAAAGACCTTTTAAGGTATTCTTCAGTTTGTCAGTGTATGTGAATGTGTTACATTTTTAGTAACCTTAATTCTCTAACAAAATACAATGTATAAATTTTTGAATGTTTGATTCAAGTTGTTGACTCAGATCTTTAGTACCTTAAGTTACTCTAAGTCGAAGGATAATTAGTGTCAGTATTTTTATTGAATAAGCTTGAACACTCCTGTATTTGGAAACATCCACTCGTCATTTTGCTTGGTAATCAGAGAATTTCCATTATTGGATTACCTCCATCTTTCATTCCCTTTGCCAAGAAGGTCTTTTACTTGGGGGTTGGGGAGGGAGAGAAGTTTTTCTTTTAAGAAAATCATCCTCCTTGTTACGATTCTTGAAGTATAGCCAGTGAAGAAATTATATCAGTGCAAGGGAAGTTATCATCGATTAAAGCCATTTAATTGACTTATTGTAACTTCATATCTGTCTCAGTAAATTTTGTTCAGTATAAATTTAGAAGTCAGCATTTAAACATCTGGTGTGCCACAGTGCAAGGGTTTATTTACATGTTTTATTGATTTTGTTTTGAGAATGTATACAAATTTTAAGTGTGTGTTTAACCTGATTTGAAATATGGTTTAAATTCAGCTTTGTGCTCCAGTTTTAGTTTTAAGCACATTTTTCACAATTAGGCTGTTGGATTCAAATCGAACATGCCTTAATTAACTTGTCACATCCATTAAATTTACTTGAAGCAGAAGAAATTAAATCTGGAAAGTAATAAACTATACTTACCATGGAGTGGACAAAGAACTGGTGTGTTCAGTAAGGAACAGCTGCATCAAGGTCACAAAAGAGCAGATGTGGCAGGAAAGCAGAGGAAAGGAACAATGATCTGAAATGAAGGGATTAAACATTTTGTTGTTTCCAAGCTGAGCTGCTTTCAGCCAACAATTTTGAAGAGTAACATGCTGGTTACTTACTTAATCACATTTGGAAAAATATACTTAACTGTGCAAAGCAGAAAATTTTATTTGAAATCTTAAAGCAATGAATATTTAAAGGCAAAGGGTTGACTACTGTGCATGTTCCTTTTATTACACTACTTGTAGTTTATTGGGTAAACAATTTTCACCATTCTCACTACAATTTGAAATCTTAATAATGAACCCAGTAGATGTATTACATGAATGAACCCATTTACCATTATTTGAATGTAGGTGTACCATTTCTCTAATCATTTAACTTGTTCAAAGCAGACTAATAATGTCATAGACCAGGAAAACAAGAATCAATGAAACATTTGTTGAGGTGTACAGTTCTCTGTTGGGAAATAAATAGACACAGCTGGTCCCCTATATATGTAGTTTATTAAATTCCCGCATTATGTCCCGAAGCCCAGTAATGCCAGGGAATACTCAGAAAAGGAATCTGGACGACATACTTGTATAACAGTATTGTCTTCTTTAAATAGCAAGTCTGGCAGCATCTGTGGAGGGGAATAAACAGTTGACAATTTAGATTGAAATCTTTCATCAGTACTGGAAAGAAAGGGGACAAAAGCTAAAAATGCCCTTCCTTTCCAAACCTGATAAAGGGCCTCAACCAAACTGACAGTTTCATAGCTGCCACAAAACTGCCAAGTTCCTCAAGTACTTCACGTGTGTTGCTTAAGATTTCTAGCATCTGCAGAATCCCTTTTGCCCTCTCCATCTAGTTATTGCGTTTAACCATTTTAAAAAAAGCATGGTAATTTGTATTATCCCATTTGTCTAGCCGTTGATCTGCAGAATTATTTTACAATTTGTGTTTGAATCCCTCTACTTCACTTTGCCTTCCACTAACAACACTTATGTCATTAGCTCAGCCATTCAAGGAGGTAGATCCATCCACCACAAGGGTAGTTTGCACTGGTAGTGAAGTTATGAGTGTGCCTGAGGGATCTGATGTACTTCCTTTCTTGCTGCTGATGAATCACATTCTTGATGCATGTTCGAATGCTATAGTGGTGAGGCATTCTGCTAGTCTGCTCAAGGAACCAGCTTGACAGGATCCACAGTTTTCCTTTTCCTGTAGGGTCTTAAAGGCATTTCCTGTAAACTAATACTTAATTAACTTTTGGTCAATGAATTTCTTTGATGCAAACTTTTCTGCGAGGGTCAACAGATATGGAGTAGTACAATTGAATGGTTTATTCTGCAACAATATGTCCAGACTTTTACCTAAATAGATAGCCAGGGGGCATGGGGATAGAGAGAGAACCTCAGCATTTAGCAACACATGGTTTTGTACAGAAGCAGCACAGAACTCAATATAGCATAAACAGGTAGCCATCTATGTTGGATATGTTTTTCCTTTCATACTTTTCAGAGCTTCTTCTCTTGCTGTTAGTCTTTGTGGTATGTGTTAAAGTGTCCAAGTTTATCTCTTTTTCCTATTAGCTAATACTCTCTAATCCAGGCAACGTCAGTACTTCCAACAGGTCTAGAAATTGAGAACCCTTCTCTTTGTCCACAACCCTGGCAATTTTTGTGTCATCTGCCAAATTACCAATCAGCCCACCTACATTTTTGTAAAAAGCATTTTATCATCAAAACAGTAGAGGTCCAAAGTCAACTGATCCTTGAAGAGCACCACTGGCCTCAGACCTCCAGTCAGAATACCACCCCTTCATTTCTGGTCTCTGTCTTCTATGGTGGAGCAATTTTTAAATCCAATCTATCGAATCTAATGTGCTGTGATTTCATTGGTTTTTTTTGTTCAAATACTTGCAATTTTGTGATGAAGAAAATTACTAATGTAGCTTATTTTCTCTGTGATGGGTCCCAGCTGTTGGCATGTTAGATTTTTGTAGCACTCCTTGTTAACTTCTAATTAGCATTACAGTGGTAAGTCAAATCTCAGCAGAAGAGGTGCTAAATAGAAGAAAAGGTGTGAGAATTTGAGTCTTGTGAAGCAGAAGTCCCACAGCAATTTTTTTTGGAAATGGAAGTTTTGAGGTATAAAAAATTATACTTGCACTAGGAAATACTGCAATGCCAGAAAATAAGAGGAGGAGACATGGTCATTTTTTAACACCCACAAAATGCTGGAGGAACTCAACACTGAACTTCCAGTCAAGATGGCGCCAGCGAGGAATGGTTCCTTGGGTGACATCTTCTAGATAGCCAATCTCTTCAACTATTTCACTTTTACATTATTTGCTTGTTCTTTTTTGTCTGCTTTGTGTTTTGGAAACTGTTGGGGCCTGTGACGTGCAGTTTGGAGTCCAATAGAATGATCGAGGGCGGAGAGTATCAAGAACTGCTTCATGAAGAAGACCAGAGATAAGGTGTGGGGCTGTGTTTGGCTTCATTTCAAAGCATCCAGGAACATTGAAGCATCAAGGCAAAAGCAGAGGAGATCAAAGGTCGCTCTCTACGGAGGCCAGGGGTAGGCAGCGTTCAGAAGGATGCAGGCCCGCAGCACGGTGGTCGCTCTTCACAGAAGGGCTGAATTTGATTCTGATGGGAGGGTGTTTTTGCAATTCTAATACGTAATTATTGTCGTTTATATTGCTGTTCTTCAGTTTTCTGTATTTTCTTTCTTGTTGCCAATTGGCAGGTTGGGGATCTGTGGATGGTATGTTAGTTATTGTGAGTTGAAGTATTCGAAGCTTTGGGGTGTGATGTTCTTGGTTTTTCTTTGTGAGCGATCTGTTAGTTTTTTTGTATGAAAGGGCAGGTTGGGATTTGATGCTTTCATTTCTTTTGCGAGAGAAGGGTGGGGGTTTTGGGGTTTAATGTTCTGGCTGCTGTTTTTCATGTGGGTAATCTGTTAGTTTTTGTGCAAGGAAGGGGGTGGGGGTGTTTGGGGTTTGTGAGTTTTATTCCTTTTTCCTTTTTTTGTGGGGAGGGGATTGATGTTTTTTCAACGACACCCATTTTCTGTATTTCTACGTCATCTATAGAAGATAAATATCAGAGTTGTATTGTACATGCATACTTTGACAATAATATGAGCCAATGAGCAGGTCAGGCAACATCCATGGAAATGTTTTAGTTTAATTTAGTACTAGCTGTCCTTAGTTAGGATTTGCAGTTGACTAAGACCCCTGTCTGGGTTTTTGTCTTCATATTATCTTATAATTTTCAAAACTTGATCTTTGGAATTATTGAAATCTAAACTCAAAAGCTGGGAGTAAAACCAGTTCTTGGTGGTGAAGGCAGTGGGAGCCAGAAAATGTTGCTGAAAAACACAACAAAACTGTAGAAAACTAATGACTGGGAAGAAAAGAACACTTGGGTTGAAGAAACAACTCATTACTTACTGTAATTCACATTTTTTCTCTCTATTCTCATGTATTGCATTGTACTGCTGCTGCAAAATTAAATTCACAACATAATGCTGATGATATTAAACCAGATTCTGATTAATTCACCAGACTCTCATTCATTTCTGTGAAAAGCACCTGACCAGGGTGAGACTGGGCAAGATGTTCTATACCCCTAAAAATGGCATAGTGTCGGATTGTAAAGAGGTGTTAGCGAGGGGAGTAATAGAGCAGCAGGAATTGTCAGGTGGCTTTTTCAGTGATGTAAACAAGTGTCTGCTGAATAAGTTGAGTATTTTTTAGTCCTAGTGACTCTTTCCAACCTGTAATTTTCTAAATTTTTTGTTGTGTTTTTGACTATACTTTCTGCCTCCCACTGCCATCACCACCAAGAACTGGTTTTACTCCCAGCTTTTGAGTTTAGATTTCAATACAGTCGGCCCTCCTTAGCTGCGGATTATCATGCGCGGATTCAACCAACTGCGGATTGGGAAAACCCGGTAGTTCTCTCTCCAGCACTCGTTATTTGAGCATGTACAGACTTTTTTTCTTGTCATTATTCCCTAATCAATGCAGTATAACAACTATTTACATATATTTACATTGTATTACGTACTATAAGTAATCTAGAGATGATTTTAAAGTATAGGCAGTCCCCAGGTTGTGAACGAGTTCCATTCCTGTGTCTGTCTTTAAGTTGGATTTGAAGTCTGAACAGGTACATCTGGTATTATTTAGCGTCAATTAGTCAAACGTTTGTCTTGTATAATATAGTATATATAGTATAATATAGTATATATTTCACCTTTCTATGCATATAAAACACTGAAGAAACATATGTACAGGGTATTTCAATAATTAAACCACTGCGTTGCTTAGTAATAATTGTAGCTTTCATCGAGGCAGGGCCTTTTACATGCTCCATTAAAATTGTTCTGATCGTTGTTGACCGACTGTAGCCTAACTCTTTTCCAATGACCAATGGCATTTCACTTCTTTCCAATCGCTTTATTACTTCCACTTTATTTTCAATCGTGATTATTTTCATGAACAGAAATACTGCGGATTCAGAGCTGTGCCTGCTCCTAAAGACCACCGCACTGGTCAGGCTAAATAAGGGACTTGAGCATCCGCATTTTTTGGTATCCGTGGGGGTTCCCAGAATCAATCCCCCGTGGATAAGGAGGGCCGACTGTACTACTTGTGTCAGGGTTAGCTTTTAAACTTACTTTTAAATTAAACTGAGCTTCACAGATGGGGTGAAAAATCCTCTTCTGCCATGTCATAGTCCATCTCCTTTGTTCTCTCCTTAAAGATACCCCACCATCCCTGCCCAACCTCCACCTCTTTAATCTACAATCTTAACAGTTGTTCTGCTTGTTAACTTTTTTGCTTCTGTGTCATCATTTAATCTGAAAACTTGACATTTTTTCTCTCTTTCTCTACAAAATGCTGCATGACCCGATGCATTTCCAGCATTTTCAGTCTTTATCTTTTTAGCACCTATGTATTTGTGCACCACTAAGGTATTGGCTTTAAATAATTTGCTTTAAATTGCTATTCACATATTGATTCACATTCACTAACATAAGTCCAATACAATACGCCAGTTAAATTACACAAATTTATCATTGGTTTAACACGTTTCTGAAAATGCCTGACATGCATTTAAAGTCAAGCAGTTGTATATTAAAAT
Source organism: Hypanus sabinus (assembly GCF_030144855.1). Classification (NCBI taxonomy): domain Eukaryota; kingdom Metazoa; phylum Chordata; class Chondrichthyes; order Myliobatiformes; family Dasyatidae; genus Hypanus; species Hypanus sabinus. Next base: position 20,930,223 of record NC_082730.1, on the reverse strand, counting down.
GATGTTATTTTGAAAATCCGTAGTTTTTTTCTGTAAAATAATTATGCATGAAAAATATTTCCAAATGGATTGCTCTTCAGAGGTTTGAACTCAAGCTATCCTTTGCTGCTGAACATTGGAGAATCATGACTGACGTATTTCAAGTATTTGTGAGGCATCATGGGAGATGCCTTTGGTCTTTCAGAATTAGTGCAGAACAGTAATATATGTTGTAAGTTGAAGATGGAAATTTACAAATGCGGGTATTGCTTGTTAAACTTTAAGCTGAAACAATTCCTGTACCTCAAAATCAGCACCTGTAACATAATAGAAAAGAGAACTGCCAATGAGGAGTTATTGTGGAAAATGTTCTTGTTTCTTTGATCTTTAGACCTTAGTTAGGATGCTGCCTATTTGTACAAAGCCATACTCCAGCTCCTGAATACAATGCAGAAATCTACTAGTATACTTATATTATAATTTAGAGGCTTAACATAGGTTTCCTGAAGTAGATGAGCTGCTTGGAAAAGTACTTGTGGAGGATAAATTATTACTGGTCCAAAGAGGAAGAATGCTAATGTGATATTTCAACATAACTGCCTTTTAGAAATAGATGGCTTTTCTAGAGAAGCTACCTTGCTGTGTGCTTGTAAGTAGTTTGCACCTGCACAGTGTATTATCGAAACAACATACACAAAATGCTGGAGAATCTCAGGTCCTGAAGAAGGGTCTCAGGCCGAAATGTCGACTGTTTATCCCTTTCCATAGATGATGCCTGACCTGCTGAGTTCCTCTAGCATTGTGTGTGTGTGTGTGTGTGTGTGTGTAGTGTTGCTTTGGAGTTCCAGCATCTGCTTTGGATTATCCAAATCCTGAGGTCCATGACTTTCACATGCAGAACATGGGATATGAACCTATGTTGCCAGATGCTATTGCACCAAATTTCACCAGCACAATCCTTGTTAGTCACAAACCCGAAACTTGATTAGATTTAAATATGGAAATCCACATTGAATTTACATCTCTAACTTTTATCCATCGTGCATGAAGTTGAAGTTTAATTGTCATTCAACCTTACATGAATACCCACAAATACATCCAAATAAAACAACTTTCCTTTGTAGCCAAGGTACAAGACACAGTACCAACAGTCATACGCAGCACAAGGCACGTACTGTATAGGATGGCAGTAAACATAGTCACACAAAAACATATAGTCCAAGTCCTTCAGACCATGGATGTCATAAGAACAAGCCCACAATAGTCCAGAGAGGAATGCAATTGAGCTTATCTTGCACTGAGTGTACGCTGGAGGGCAGCACTGATGGAGCGCGGCCAGCCCGCAATCCAGTATAGATGCTGCACCTTACCAATGAATCAGATATATGTGCTTTTTTAAATACATATTGCAGTGTAGTGTCCCGGCCAGGACATTCTCAATGGTTTTCCTGTTTTTAAAAAAAAAAATGTTAAAATGTGTTTCAATGGTTCATTTTATTGTCAAAAGTATGCATGTACAGTGCAACTCTGATAATTGTCTTCTCCAGATAGGCATAAAATACAGAAAAACCATGAGGGTTGTTGAAAGAAAAGACATCAACTCCCCCCACACAAAAAAGAAACTAAACCCAAACCCCCCCCTCCCTCACTGGAAAATAACCAGCAACAATAGCATCAAACCCCCGACCTCCTTTCTCACACAGAAAGCTAAGGGATCACCTACACAGAAAAACATCAACATGAAAATCAGACCCCATATCCCCAACCCCTTCTTCTCACAAAAACTAACATATTGCCCACGCACAAATTAGCCACAAGAAAGAAAAAAAACTGAAGAAGACCAATATAAAGGATAGTCCAATAATCTCATAAATCTCAGAATATTGAAAACTTCTGCCCCTCCGCATTTGAGGAGAGCAGCTGCATGAACTTAGTCCTTCCGTGGAGTGACTGCCGCGCCAGGTCTGAGTGCTGCCGATCCGGCTACCGACCGTCATTGCCCCTGTGTCCTCCATTGCTGACCCTCTCTGCAATTGTCTCAATCTTCAATCTTTCTCGATGTTTCAAAATGGAGTCGTTCATGACCCGTGCCCCGTTTTTGGTCTTTTCCACCAGTTGGCTCGTGTTCTCTGTACTTTTTTTTGGAGCCGAAATTATTATTTAGAGTAGAAATACTGGCTGATTGATAAAATTGAATTGGGTGGGTAGCATGGTAACATAGCAATTAGCATAATGTTTTACAGCACCGGAGTTTAGAACATCAGGTTTTAATTTCTGCTGCTGTATGGATGTTCGTGATGAATAAGGATTTCAGGTTGTATACTGTATATATTCTACGTTCTGAGTGACAGTAGTACTGCACTAACCAGTACACTACCATGGCGTCTTCGCAATTCTGTTGTTTGGTCTGAGAAACAACTGAACCTCTTGACCATGTTTGCATGATTCATGCATTCAGTTACTGCTACATGATTGGCTGATGAACAAGCACGTGCACCGAATGAAGTGGCCACTGAGTCCATGTACACACCATATACAAGCTCCCAAAATGCAATTAAATATGGAGGTCTTGAGACATTCACACATATTCAGTTACGTAAATGATAGAACCAGTCTCCTTCCTTCACTTCGGCAATGTTCTTATCAGGCTTGCGTGCTTTTGATGCTATTCATTATCATCCTGTGACACCATCATTAACTCGCAAAATAGCACATATTGTACATATCACTGCCTCACAAAATAGCATTCTTTCATTGTTTTTCAGGATGCCATTTTTAGCAGTAACATAAGGGCATTTTCATGCCAGGTGCACTGGTTCAAAGTGCAGTTTCCCATTTGGTTCGCTTGTTGGGATTGGGCGATCAAATACAGCCAGAATACTTGGGTCCTGTAAATGTAATTAATAAATGCATTGGATGGGAACAAGAGAAGTGTAGGGATTGATATTTCTAAGATTTCTACATAAAGGATGATTACATGCGCTGCAAATTTGGCAAACTTTTAAAATTAAAAGGTCATAAATTGGATTAAGATCAAAAATGCCAGAAATGCTTTGCATATTGGGCAGCATGTGGAGTAAGAAATAGTCAACCAGTCGTTAGTACTTAGAAAAGTTTTTAAGTCAAGGACTCATGAGTTGCGGGGCAGGGGAGAGAAAACACAATGACATTTTTTAAAGATGTTCACCCATTTGGTTCCTGTGACTCCCATCAATTTAATGTACTGTACATATACCGATCAAACAGTCAGATGAATCTCCACAGTACCCTAAAGAGAAGAACTCAAAAGATTTGAACACTGAAGAAATTTCTTACATATGTCATAAATACCACCCACCTTTTTTTTCAAAAAAAAGAGGCAGTGTTCTCTTGTTGGGTAGGAGGGTGGCGATATGTCTCTACGGAAGGAGATATAAGGTGCTCCTTCCCTCTGCTAGCCTGCAGATCACCCTTAGGCAAGGTGTAGCAACTGCTTAGCTGCCCCCCCCCCCAAAAAAAATATCTGGGTCACATGAAGCCATGGGACGAAATGATGGATAGTTGTGTGATCAGCTGGTGCATATCACCATTCCTAGTTGAGTGACCACTGATGCCAGGCAGACAATCTCTGAAGAGAATTGATAATGGCTGGGGTCAGTGTAAAGACACTGCCCAGAAAGTGGCAATGGCAAACCACTTCTGTAGAAAAATTTGCCAAGAACAGTCATTGTCATGGAAAGACCACAATCGCCCACGTCATATGACGTGGCACAAAATGAATAAACAAGTGTTCTTGACTCCTAAGCCAGGTGAAATGTCTTATCCACATTAACACTGTCAGGATCCCTATGACTGAATGGAAGATAGAGGTTGAGTGACAAAAGCAGAGATGGAGTTGATGGGAAAAGGGTTAGTAGTAAAGACGCATGTGTAATAACAAGTATGGCTTTTGGCCTTTAGAATGGAATTGACTTTTAAAGGTTGATGAAAAGCTTCAATAGCTGCTTTGGTACTAGCAGTATCCATTGCTTGCATCATTGGTAATCTTCCTGCTAGCAACTCAGAATAATTTCCAGAGCCTGTTCTTAAGTGTGAGTATAAAACATCTGGTCAGCACAAAGGATCAGTACTGTAATGGAGAAGTCATTTGCTAAGAACTCATCGCTCCTCAACATGGGTAATGTGCCACTATTGTGCTACACAATGTTGAACAGAAGACCCTTGTTCTTGTGATTTGCTAACTGGAAAGGCCATACGTCCTCTCATTTTTTTTCCCTCTTTGGTCAATGAAAAAAATCAAAAATAAAAATGCACAATACTGGAAAATAGTGGATCATAGAGATGCTGCAGAAAGAAACAAAATCCATTCCATAGACTAAAACTTGTGATACTTTAAATGAAACTTAAATAAAATGGTGATGAAGAATGAATGTTGTATACTTAATACACCGTTGAATTATGTTTAAAGGTGTTGCTAGGCTAATGAAATTTAACAAGGTTCAAAAAGCCTAAAATTGGCATAGAGAGCTTCAAAGGCAGGATTTTTCAACGTACAAACTATTACAATGAAATATTTGTTAATATATTGGACCAGTCTTGATTAACTCTGTCTGGAGTCATCTGTGTTTTGCAGTATATCTCTTAAACATTGCATCAAAATAGGAGAAAAGTAAGTTTAAAAACATTAACTAATGGATGAACTTTTGTTTTGCAGAGCCATCATGAACCTAGAAAATCTCAGCAAGTCAGAGTTACTGATGTTCTTCAGTGTGCTTGAGGGGGAACTTGAAGCAAGAGATATGGTAATTGATGTGCTGCGAGTAAGTATCACAGAATCTCCTACTTTGCTATTTCTCATGTAGCAATAATATTAAGCGGTGCATCAGCTTGTTCAAAAGCAAATATACCGTTCTTAATTCCAATTGAAAACTAATATTGAGAAATGTGTAGTATCAGCACTTTACCTAACTTTTGTGATGCAATGTTTAAGTGATTCTATTATCTGTATTAGTTATTTATCCTTTGATAAGGACTATTAGTGTGTTGGCAATTCTTATTTCTCTATTCCAATATCCCAGAACTGTCAGCTTTGTTCAAATGCTGATCTGCTTAGGTAGGTGTGCTGTCATCAGGTAAATATGCAATACAAGCACACAAAAAATGGAAATATTTAGCAAATCAGGCAGCATCTGTAGAAAGAAAAACAGGGTTAACATTTCAGGCCAATTATCTTCCATCAGAATTGGGGAAAAATCTAGAAAACAGGTGTGTTTTAGGTACCAAAGAAAAGAGTTTGAGTAAAAATAACGAATATGGATGATAGCGCTGAGACCAAGGAAGACAAACACACGTTGGTGTTGGGTGATACAGGGTGGTAAAGGCTTTTAGTTGCAGTTGATATATGTGCACTAGATAGGGTGGATGTGGAGAGAGTATTTCCTATGGTGATGATATCCAGAACTAGAGGGCACAGCCTGAAAATTGAGGTGTGACTCTTTAGAACAGTGGTAAGGAGGATTTTTTTTTAAGCCAGAGAGTAGTACATCTGTGGAATGCTCTGTCACAGACTGTGGTGGAGGCCAATCTGTGGGTATATTTAAGGCAGAAGTTGATAGTTTCCTGATTGGTCAGAACATCAGAGGATATGGCGAGAAGGCAGGTGTATATAGTCGAGTGGGATCCAGGATCAGCCATGATGGAATGGCGGAGCAGACTTGATGGACAGAATGGCCTAATTCTGCTCTTATACCTTGTGGTCTTATAGTAGATGTTAATCTGGAAAGATGAAGGAGAGGACGAGAAAAATACAGAACACTGTATGTGCTGTACATTAAAGGACAATGCTAGAAATACCAGCTGGTCAGGTAGCATTTGTAGAAAGGGTAACACAAAAGTAATAATACAGGTTGATAACATTGCATCTAAACTAATCATTACAAACTGGAAACTGGAAATTGCTGAATTTACTATCAAATACTAAAGGCTATAAAGTGTTCGGGTGCCTGGAAGGTGAAATGCTAATTCTCAAACTTGTGTTTGGTTTTGTTAGAACAGCCAAAATCTGTCAGAGTAAGAATGTGATGGAGAATGAATTAAAAAAAAATTGAAGTTCAGGGACACTCTCGTCGACTGAACAAAAATGTTCTGCAAAGCCATCATCCACTCTGCATTTGGTTTCTCTCATATAAAGGAGACCACTTCATGAGCATTGAATGTTGCATACCAAATTGAAAGAAGTAAATTGCAGCATTGCTGGAAAAGAATTTTTGGGCTTCAGTAATGGGAAGGTGTTACGTTTTTGTGGATGGTGCAATGTATGTCAGTGAAGTTGGAAGAGTGTACAGTCCTCAGGAATGCTTGAGAAATCTGTCTGCTGGAGCCATCTTGTCAAAAATTTGAACTAAACATGGAGCTTCAAAGGGGCTGATTCCTTCCCACTGACATCTTTCAGCATGATATAGCAAAGAGACATTCCAAAAAAAAATAATTTCTGTGGTGTTAAGAAAATGAGAAAGTGGATGGACAGACACGTATAATTTCCATTCATAGTATTTACACAATAATTCATGCAATTTTCCATTCCTAAATGCATATTTCAGTGAATAGACTTGATATAAAGTTATTACTAATTGTTTCATTTTCACTCGGATAGTAGATCTATTTGATTTATAATAATTAATTAATGCAAATATGAGACTTATAATTAAAGCAGTTCGGTGTCATATGACAGAATCCTTCTGGTTTTTGGTTGCCAATACTTAAAACGATCTTATCACAATTGATGTGTTTCAAAATTAAGTAAATGATATCTACAGAGCTAATTAACTTCCAAAAATTGCAAAATTTGTTCACATTATTTTTCATCAAGTATCTACCATGCTCCTAGTGACTGGTTGCAGAGCTTTGTAAGACCAGTAGTTTGCAATAAAACCCTAATTGCTAGCAAAAAGAAATCTTCTATGACAGTAGCAAAGATATTTTGAAGAATACAAATCCTGTATTATTTCTTTGAATGCTGACCATTACCTGTCCACTAGCAGATCTTTTAAGGTAATTTTCCACATGATTACAGCAACCTTAATCTCTCATACATTAGCAGTTTATTTTATTTAGATTTAAGACCATAATTTTCAATTTAACTACAGAAATTTGAATATGAAATTCTACCATTATCTTGCTTTTTTTTGCTTATCATTCTAAATATGATGGAATGGTATAGTAGACTCGAAGGGATGAATAGCCTAATTCTTCACCTATATCATATGGTCTCAGTTTGTAATTCTGCTTGCCCTTCATTCCTTTATCTATTTATTTTAAATACTGCTTTTCTATAAGATGATAACTAGTGTTAATAATTACAATATAGTTGTTTATAAATTATTGAATGTATGAGAGAAAAAATCTACCAAGTCAATGAGCGGTGAGGATTTGAAACTTAATTGTTGTAGGTGTACGTCTGAGGTAAGTAGCATAGTGTCAAGAGGAAGTTATGCATCCAAAACAAGGAACAGATCACTTCGAAGTTGTCAACGATCCCCCAATGCTTCAAACTTTTGAATGCATATCTTTCTGTAAATTCTTTTTGTATTCCTGTCTGGCCATACACTCTTCAGCCCTTCCTAGTAGTTTTTTCTGCATTGGAACTCACACCCCACCTGAGTTGGCTATCTCCCCGCACCAGTTTCCCTCAACCATCAGGTTCTTGAACCAGAAGGAATAATTTCACTCACTACAGCACTGAACTGTTCCCACAACAGCTGGACTCATTTTCAAGGACTCCTCATCTCATGTTGCCTGTTTATTATTTATTTATTTATCATTATTAATTGTGTTTTTTTTTCTTTTTGTATTTGCATAAGTTGTTGTCTTTTACATGTCGGTTGTCTGTCTTGTGTGTGTTTTTCATTGATTCTGTTACGTTTCTTTGTATTTACTGTGAATGCCAGCAAGAAAATGGATCTCGGGGTTGTTTCTGGTGACATTTACTTTGAATTTTAAAGGTACCTCTCTAATGCTTTCAGATGCTTAGTATAGGTAGCCGATAAGTCTGAAGCGTGCAGGTGTGTGCCTAAGCTTCTTCTTAAGATTGGCTGCACTTTTCAGCAGCGCTGAAAGCATCTTTCAGAGCTTACAGATAATTATCTGATGTGATTAATGGGTTTTCTGCCTTCAGGAACCTCACTATACCAGCTGATGGACACTTTAAACTCTCTACCAGTCTGTTTTTTCATATTATCAGAGCACTGCCACTCAACCATTAACTGAGATGTCTTCTCTGCCTAAGCCTTACACTCTTCTTCCCCATTGGGCACGGGCTTGGCTCTAGAGAACATTCATAGCCTACAATATTGTCAACATTTATTAACCAGTGATGTAATAGCTGAAACCAGCACAGGATTTCCTTCGACTGCCGAAGAACCCATTACACAACTCTTTCCCCTCACTTCACAGCAATGAAAACAACTTGTCTTTAAAGTCTTCACCTTTAGCTACATGCTCCCCTTCTCTAAAAGTATGGACTGCCCGTGGGCCCTCCTCTCCAGGGTATCTCATCCGATCAGGTAGCAGAACTCCAGTTACATCACTGCTAGTCTTTTTTTTCCAACACTTTTATAGAATTCCTCATTTCCATCCACCCCTTTCAGAACACAAGCATTATTTGTGGATAACCATTTCATTTGCACCAACCCTTTATCCCTGCGACATCTATAATAAAGTACCTTAATCAATTTCCCTGACACTAGCCTGACAACTGGCTTAAACACACAAACTGCATAATCAGTCCTAAAACAGCAGTCGTACAGCATCTGAAATCATCAGGGCATGGCCCCCCACAATTGTAACCTCTCACCAGGGCTCATGTACAAACTCTGCTCATTAGCTAACTCTTATGACAGCCATGTGATTGACTCAGTGGTGAGAAGCCCACCTTTCATAAACAATATACATCTAGCTTCAGTATGATTTATGGTTCAAACAAGTGGGAATGTTGTGATTTTCTGTTTCAAGGAACCTTGATTTGAGTGAGTGCCTTGTAAATACTGCCCATACACAATTACAGCTGCCCCCCCCCCCACTTTACAAAGGTAGAGCGTTCCTATGAAACCTTTCTTAAGCCGAAATGGCATAAAGCGAATAACCATTAATTTATATGGGAAAAATTATCTTCAAAGTGAAAATCCTCTTTGTAATGTGAAAACAAGTTACTAATATAGGTATTTTGTAAAATGAACATTTGTAAAGCGAGGGACGCCTGCATTGGTCAGCAAGAAATAGCAGATAGTACACCGCATACAATTATAATGAAAGTATATCTACCAATGTCAGCTTAATTAATAGTTAATAGGAAAAAGAAAAGAAAAGGGCCCATTACGGATAAACCAATCCAATGTGCACGTGGTGTTGGAGCTCATGCTGGAGTATTCGAGGGTGTATCTCTTACTCACAAGCTGGACCCTCGGTCTGCGTGAAAGCACTTGCCACATTCTGAGTCCATCTCAAACAAACTGGCTGTCTCTCGGGAGCGTTAGTCATTCTTCCTTGGAGCTATTCATCTGCACGAAGCACTCCCTCCAATGGCATTCTGTGGCATCTTCCCTTCTGTCCCCCGCTCCGCAGCTCTGACCAAAAAGACCCCAAACCAGACTACTGTCCTTCAGAAATCTCTTCCCCTAGGCTCTCTAAAACTTTCTCTCACATCCCACAATCATGACAAAGTTGGACAACCTGGGCCTTTATCTTAGTTGAAGCCAAAACACACTTCCAGCATGGCACACTGCTTTTATAAAAAAACTGCTAATATAAACTACTTTGCAGCATAGCAGTGGAAATGTTAGCCAGGGCATTACATAAGTAATTTAGTAAAACTTGTTACCCAGTACCCTTTGGGCTTTGGTAATGATAGAATAGTAGATTTTCTCAACTATTAGATGTTACTTCCCAATTGAATGCTTTTATTCCAAGATTTATACAAATTACATCATTTTCCAATGAACCCACAGAATTGAAAAGGAGCAGGGAACAAATTCTCTGGACCATGCTGCAAATATACTCCTGACCCAGCCTTGTATATGACCCACAGTCTGGATTCCAATCCTGGCGCCTGTTCCAACGCCTGGTTCTGGTCATGCATTATCTGAATTAATTCATGAGCTAGATGCTGGATCATCAGGATTTCTGAACAATTGAATGCTGGATTATTAGTGTTTTGCTGGAATCTCCAGTGTTCAGGCCAATATTTATTCCTGGACAAATTGTAAAACTGGTCATTGAAAGTCAAAATGATTGCAGATACTGGAAGTTCTGAAATAAAAGTGAAGTTCTGGAAATAATCAGCACCATCTGTGGAAAGAAAAAATGCATTTCCATACATACTTTTCCACAGATGCTGACCATTTACAGTGTTTTGATTTTATTCCAGGATTTTCAACATCTGTAGTCTTTACAGCCATGCTTCCTAAAATAAGGATATACTTTTTAAGGAACGCAATGATTGTCAAATGCTTTGGGGTGTCTCAGTGTTGAGAAAGTCTGTTTATTACCATTGCCAATCCAAGGTCTGTTTATTGCCATTGAGAAGGAACCATTTATAGGCCGACCATCAGCCTAGTATATTGAAACTCAAATCCACTTGCAAGAAATGTTGAAAAAGGAAGAAACATTTCTGCAATCAAATGAAGAGGGTTTGAAGGAAAGATGACAGAGAATAGTTGCATCGAAATGCATCTAATAAAGGGTAGCTTGATAGATTTAAAAACGTAAGTTAGGTGTACCTATGCTTGTTGATGCAGGATCTAATCAGCCAATCATGTGGCAGCAACTCAAAGCATAATAGCATGGTCAAGAGGTTCAATTGTTGTTCAGACCAAACATTAGAAGGAGGGGAAAATGTGATCTAAATGACTGTTGGTGCCAGATAGGGTGGTTTGAGTGCACAACAGTCTCTGGAGTTTACAGAGAATGGTATAAAAAGCATCCAGTGAGTGGCAGTTTTGTGGATGAAAATGCCTTGTTAATGAGAGGGATTAAACAGGCACTCAACATATTGCATGCTGCCATCAGTGAACAAGAAACAGCCCCCCCTCAATGCATTTCAAATCTTAGAGACTGCAAGCAGACTTGTTTGAAGAAATCTCTGCCCAATTATCATCAGCATATAACCTGCAGCACTAACGGTCACAGTATACTTCACCACTGTTATATTGTAATAAGGAGTGTCTACTGTTCCATGCCTAGACCAGATTTTTGGAAATCTGATCACTTGGCTGTCCTCTTACCTATATTGAGGCAGAGGCTAAGAGTAAGGCTCCAGGGATAAAGACAACAAAGAGGTGGTCGCAGGAGACAGGAGGAGCTATGAGATTGCTTTGAGCAGCTGGACGGATGTGTTCAATAACACAAAGGAGCTGAATGAATATACCACAGTTGTCACAGACTTCATTTTTTTTTAAAGTTATAAACGAGTGTTTCCCTACAAAGTCATTCAGTCTTCCCCAACCTGAAGTTCAGGATGAACCATGCGATCCATACTCAGCTGAGTGTCAGATTAGTGGCATTCAGGTCTGACAACCAAGTAAGATACAAGAGGTCCAGGTATGATCTTAGGAAATATCTCTTATGTGTGAAATGGTAATTTCATACCAAACTTGAATCACTGAAGATTGTACAATAGCTGTGGCAGGGCCTAAATGCTATTAATTTTTACAAAAGTGAAGCCAAGCTCAATGTCTTCTATGCGGTCAAAACATGGTGACACTGGGTATTCAGTCTCTGAGGTGAACATGAGAGCATCCTTCAGGAGGGTGAGCCCGCTGAAAGCATCTGGCCCAGATGGCGTAACTGAAAAGTAACTGATCAGCTGGCTGGAATGTTCACCGACGTCTATAACTTTTTGCTTTGGCAACCCGAGGTACCCACCTGCTTCAAGCAGACTCCATTATACAGCTGCCGAAGAAGAACATACTAACTGTCTCAATTACTCATCCAGTAGCACTTACATCCACTGTGATAAAGTACTTCGAGAAATTTGTGATGAAAACTACCAACTCCTGCCTGAAAAGCTGTTTGGATCCACTCAAATTAGTATAGTGGCATAACAGATCCACATCAGATGCTGTATCATTGGCTTGTCACTCAACTTTGGAAAATCTAGATAGCAAAGATGCATGCGTCAGGATGCTCTTTATCGACTACAGCTTGGCATTCAATAGAATTGTCTCCTCAAACCTAATCAATAAGCTTCAAGACCTTTGCCTCAATACCTCCTTGTCCAGTTGGATCCTCAATTTCCTCACTTGCAGACCCCAGTCAGTTTAGATTGGCAACAACATCTCCTCCACGATTTCCAACAGCACAGGTGCACCACAAGGCTACATGTTTAGTCCCCTTCTCTACACACTTTAATACTCATGACTGTGAGGCTAAGCACAGCTCCAATGCCATATCTAACTTTATTGATGACACCACTGTCATTAGCCAAATCAAAGGTGATGAGAAATCAGCATCTAGGAGGGAGATTAAAAATCTGGCTGCATTGTGCATGTTTACATGGTGTTGTCGCAGGAAAGCAGCATACATCATCAGGGACTCCTACGATTCAGGTCATGCTCTTTTCTTGCTACTACTATCACAAAAAAGGTACAGAAGTCTCAGGACTCACACCACCAAGTTCAAGGTCACTTATTACCAAACAGAGGGTTTAAATTCACTCTACTTCACTTGCCCCATTACTGAACTGTTCCCACAATCTATGAACTCTTCATCTCCTGTTCTCATATTTATTATTTATTTATATTTTCCTCTTTTGTTTTTGCAGTTTGTTGACTGGTTCTTTGTCCTGCTGGGTGCAGACTTTCATTAATTCTATTGTGTTTTTTAGATTTACTGTGTATTCCTGCAAGAAAGTAAATCTTTGGGTTGTTTTTGATAATTTTACTTTGAACATTGAGGGCAGAAGAGAATGGCCAGACTGGTTCAAGCCAACAGGAAGGTGACAGTAACTCAAATAACCACACATTACAACAGTGGTGTGCAGAGGAGCATCTGTGAATGCACAGCACATTAAACCATGAAGTGAATAGACTACAACAGCAGAAGATCATGACTATGTACTCAGTGGCCACTTGATTAGGCAAAATGCAAAATGACCAATAGCAGGAGCAGCTACCAGTTCACACCCTTCTTGGAATGGGATCCACCAATGAAACATTATAAAGATGAGGACATCTGAAGTTACAGCAACATCTGGTCTGTTGTTGACAGCGGGAAGAGTGTGACACAGCTTGCAGTTTGACGGATCTTTGCATCAATTACACTCTATGTAGGTTGTGCAGTCAGGCTTGTGAAAGAAAGTTGGATTTTATAAATGAGTGCACATTGTGAAGTAAGTATTTGTTTCTGTTTTTTTTTCTGTGGAGCAATTGCAAATATTTGGACTGTATAGCTGGACAAAAGTTGGACCAGAAGGCCAGTTTAAAAAAAAATCTTTATAAGCAAAGATGTAACATCCAGCAAAGCTAAAGAGGCTAAATGCCAAAATGGGGAAGAAACTATTTAGCATGAACAAATTCAAACATTTAACAATGGATTTGACTTCCAGCAGGAAATTCTAACCCAATGTATTCACACTATGTTTGCTTTCCAGGAGGTTCTGCCAAAATTTAAGCATTTAGAGATGCCATACTCAAAAATGTGATGGGCTTAATGGCAGAACTGTCTCACAATATACAGAGTTTAGGCTGAATGAGAGGAATTGTCACTTACAAATATGGTTAATGGAAAATGGGGCTTGTGAAGTAGCAGTAGCCATTAAAGAGAGGAGGAATATTTCACTCACAAAATTTAAATATAAAATGATATAAATGGGAACAGTATGCTACCACTATAGCAAAGACTTCTATCTCAAAGGAAAGATGAAATTAAGATTATTACATGAAACCAATCTCTCTGAATGTTTGAATAAACAAAATTTATTTACTCAATGTGTGATGAATATTGTCTTAAAAAATAAATAACCTGTTATCAGTTATCCAAATAATTTCCTAATGCACAAGTTATGTTTGAAGTGCTTCAACTGACTTTATAAGGATAAGTTTTAAGGACAAAGTTGGTGGGGGGGGGGGGGAACATGTTTATTTGAAATCAAACTCTGGAATGTAAATACTTCATCATTTCCTTCCAAAGGTTATGCTACGGAAAATAACGACTTTGGCTTGAGCAAAATGATTACATGAGCAATCGTAGAGCAGTGAACAAATAATATATACTCAGTATTAGGTAACTCCTGTACCTAACAAAGTGGCCACTGAGTGTATGCTAGTGGTCTTCTACTGCTGTAGGACATCCATGTCAAGGTTTGACGTGTTGCGCGTTCAGAGATGCCCTTTTGCTCACTACTATTGTAACACGTGTTTATTTGAGTTACTGTCACTTTGCTGTCAGATTGAACCAATCTGGCCATTCTCCTCTGACATCTCATTAATAAAGCATTTTCACCTATAGAACTGCTGCTGTTCCCTGGAAGGTTTTTGTCTCTCACAACATTCTCGGTAAATTCTAGAGACTGTATGAAATCCCAGGAGATCAGCAGATTCTGAGATACTCAAGCCACCCCATCAGACACCAACAATCATTCCACGGTCAAAGTCACTTTGATCACATTTCTTCCACATTTTATGTATTGAGTTGCTGCCATTTGATTGGTTGATTAGATATTTGCATTAATGAGCAGGTGTACATAATAAAGTGGCCACTGAGTGTAAGTGCCTATTTAAACACTCCAAAAGAAAATAAAACTTTAAAAAGTCTCCTTAAAAGCTTTGGATCGAAAGTGTGATGTCGATCATAAAGACAGAGTCAATTAATTGTCAATGGTACACTGACTAGTTCGTTTTCTTCAGTGCTGTTGCTTGAACAAGGTATGTTGGGTAGAACAGCAGGAGAATTCTCTGCTTTTTGACTAATACAATGAAAACATTTTTGTTTATGTGAGCAGATAAAGTCTTCCTTGGTCCAATTATCTATTCAAAGTGTAATGCAATGCAACACCCTTCAGAATCATAAAAAATTGTTAATCAAGATTACGTATTCCAGGCTTATTTTGGTCAAAGCTTTCACTCAAATTAGAAAAACAAATTAGTATAGTATTAATTGAAACAAAAAAATGAAGGCCCTTTTAGATAATGCAAGACTATTTGCAATAAAACATTTTAAATGTTTATTGTTTCCTTCAATAGTTCTACTGTACATTTTAGACATGGCAATGTGGATTCCTCAGCCAGATAACCAAAAAAGGTAATTTTCCCAACAAGTGGTGGCAGGTTCTGTATTAACTAGCATGAGGGGAGAGGGGAGAGGGGAGAAAAATGCAAACAAAATGGGGAGTGCATTTTTACAGTCTTGCTTCTTGTGATGTCACATTACCATTAGGAATTTAAATCAGGCTGTTGAATGCAGTTATGTGGGTTCCCCAAAACTGGCAAAACTAGAAGGAGCATTCTGCAGTCTTGAGTGACTGTAGGTTTTCAGTCAAAAAATAATAATTTTTGGCATTAAATTGTTAGATGAAGGTTCAGTTGGAATAAATAAAAATCACCACTTAGTTATTGATGTTAGCCAATGTTAGTAAAAATTTTGAGAGCTATGAGCTTATCTGAATATGCTAACTCAATGGAAAAAGTAGCAACTCTGTTTCATATTTTGCATATATAAACAATGTTACATTAATTAAGTCGCCACAGCTAGTCTGTGTCTGTCAGCAATTTCACTCAGTTGTAATAAAAAATCAGACCTACAGTATTTACAAGATCTGCCTGACCCGTTGAATGACAGGGAGCAGTTTCCAGCATTTTCAAACTTTGAACAGCTCGTATACTACATTTTGCAGTAAGTTCATTGTAGGATTACACTAGCATACACTGTTCTTGATGTTACATAGCTTGATGTTAATTATACATGTTGACAGATCTGTTTTTTTTTGCCAGGTACTGTTCACCTCTTTGATAACTGCCTAAGGACTGAAGGGGTATACTTAAAAAAACAAAAGCTTCTGATGCAATTAACTGAGCAAAGTTGTACTTGTATGCAGCTAAAAGCAAAGGCCAAAAATAGATGATTTTAACATTAATTGAAAAGCAAAAAATTTTAATAATACCGTGCCTATAAAGAGTATTCACCCCCAACCCCCCCCCAGAAGTTTTCATGTTTTATCGTTTTTACAGAATTGAATCACATTGGATTTAATTTGACTTTTTTGACACTGATCAACAGAAAAAGATTTTTATGTCAAAGTGAAAGCAGATCTCTACAAAGTGATTAAATTAATTACAAATATAAAATCAAAATAATTGATTGCATAGGAGACATGATAGAGGTGTGCAAGATATTAAGAGGAATAGACAGAGTGGACAGCCAGCGCCTCTTCCCCAGGCACCACTGCTCAGTACAAGAGGACATGGCTTTAAGGTAAGGGGAGGGAAGTTCAAGGGGGGTATTAGAGGAAGGCTTTGCACTCAGAGAGTGGTTGGTGCGTGGAATGCACTGCCTGAGTCAGTGGTGGAGGCAGATACACTAGTGAAGTTTAAGAGACTACTAAACAGTTATATGAAGGAATTTAAGATGCAGGGTTATATGGGAGGCAGGGTTTGAGGGTCGGCACAACATTGTGGGCCAAAGGGCCTGTAATGTGCTGTACTATTCTATGTTCTATAAATATTCAACCTTTTCAAGTCAGTATTTAGTAGATGCATCTTTGGCAGAAATTACTGCATTGAGTCTGTGTGGATCCATCTCTATCAGCTTTGCACATCTGAACACTGCAATTTTTCCCCATTCTTCTTTACAAAATTGCTCAAGCTCTGTCAAATTATATAGGGATCATGAATGAACGTCCCTTTCCAAGTCCAGCCACAAATACTCTGTTGGATTGAGGTCTGGACTCTGACTTGGCCACTCCAGGACATGAGCCATTCCTGTGTAACTTTGGCTTTATGCTTGGGGTCATTGCTTTGCTGGAAAACCAATCTTCTCTTAAGTCACAGTTCACTTGCGGTCTGCATCAGATTTTCCTCCAGGATTTCCCTGTATATTGCTGCATTCATTGTACCCTCTACCTTCACAAGCCTTCCAGAACCTGCTGCAGTGAAGCATCCCCACAACGTGATGCAACTAGCACCAGGCCTCACGGTACAGATGATGTGTTTTTGATTATGTTCTGGCAAACTCTACCCAAGATTTCATGTGAGTTTTTTTTTCAACAGTGGCTTTCTCTTTGCCACTCTCCCTTAAAGCCGTGACTGGTGAAGCTCCCGGGCAACAGTTGCTGTATGCGCAGTCTCTCCCATCTCAGCCACTGAAGCTTGTGTCATAGGTCTCTTGTTGGCCTCCCTCACTAGTCCCCTTCTTACATGAGGATGGCCTGCTGCAGGCAGATTTACAGCTGTGCCTTATTCTTTCTATTTCTTGATGGTTGATTTAACTGTACACCAAGGAATATTCAGTGACTTGGAAATTTTGTTGTATACATTTCCTGACTTGTGCTTTTCAATATCGTTTTCACAGAGTTGCTTGGACTGTTCTTTTGTCTTCATAGTGACTCACCAGCAGTTGGACCATCCAGATATAGTTTTTTTTTACTTCAAGCATTTGAGACACACACGGTGATCTCCATTTAACTAATCATGTGACTTTCGAAAACAATTGGCTGAACCAGTGATGATTTGGTGTTCAGATTAAAGGGGGTGAATACTTGTGCAATCAATTATGTTTTATATTTGTAATTAATTTAGATCACTTTGCAGAAAACTGTTTTCTCTTTGACACAGAAAAAATCTTCTGTTGATCGTGTCAAAAAAGACAAATTAAATCCACTGTGATTCAATGTTGTAAAACAATAAAACATGAAAACTTCTGGGGGGGGAATACTTTTTATGGGCACTGTATATATGAAACCCTGCTCAGCATAGAAGTGGGGAATCAACTTAAAGCAAAATACATAAAAATTTAACAAGGACTCTTTGTGTCCTACCGAAATCCATCTTGCACAATACCCTAGAAATTTTAACTATTGCATTACTGATATAGCAGTTGTATAATTAAATTCAGCCGCAGCAATTCGCATAGTTCCCATTATTAGTGCTCCAAACATTTCTTCAACTGTGTAATTGTTCATGCTGTGTCATTTAATTTAAAATAAAATTGCAAAAATATTTATAAGCTTTGCAAAGCCTCCTATCATGAAAACGGATACACAGTAGTTTTCAAAGCAGTTATTTACCAGTAGTGTGAACTGCACTATAAAATAACAAGGTTAATCCACTATGAAAGTATAAAGTATGGAAATAAATTTCGAACATTTTACAAAAATCTCTAATAGTTTTAGAAAAATAACTTGCAATGGAAGGTTTTAGAGGGATTTAGGCCAAATGTAGGCAAATATGACTCTCACAGGTTGGCAAATTGGTCAGCTTGCACTGGTTGGGCCAAAAGGCCTGTTTCCCTGCTTTAAATTCTCTGGTCAGTGGGAATTAACAATAGTAAATATAACACAATATAACTAGACCTAAACAAAGGCAAAATCTTAAATTGGCAATGGAAAGCCCATAATCATGCTAATCACATTGAATAATTGTGTGCATAGTCAGGTGATCTATAGAGTAAAATAGATATGAAAAACATTGTGCATCTTTATTGTGTGAAAGACTGATTAATTTAGAATGTAATTCAGTTGAAGTAATAATTGGACTAATTTGTTAATACAAGACAACTATACAGCAATCTTCTTAATACCTGTGCAAAAGCTACTGAAATAATTAGCTCATCATTGTTAATATTGGAATGAAAGTTGAGCTTGGCAATTCTCCACCTTTCTTTTGAATATTGAATATTAATGATTAAATTATTGCCTTTATAAAATGTATTAAAAGCATATTTCAACTATTACTTTAACTTAGTATCTCAATGTTAACTAAATTCTAGTGCATTTTATCTGAATTTGTTTTCTTAAGAGATATATTTTTAAGTTTGAAAAACTATAGTATAGTGTGAAGTTCAATATCATGAACCACTTAAGGTTGTCAATGTTTCTGTAAACATTTCACTGATGACCTGGCCTCTTAATATTATGTAATTCAATCCCAGCACTAATAAGAAGCCATTAACGTCACCAATCCTTTGAAATACCTGTTCAGTTAGTTTTCCTCCTGCTTTTCATTAACCTGTAATTATTTTTATTTTTTTCTCCTTTCCATGTCTATATCCACACCTTTCTGAAAGCTATCATTAGTGCTGTTTTCATCTTTTACAGAAGACTTTCAGCATCAAAGGATACTGCATTTAAAATAAAATCTTTCAGATTCTTTTCAGTTATCTGATAAATCTTGTCTACACCTCCAAGACTTTGACATTCTTTTTAAAGATTGAATCAAAAAGTGGACATTTAAAATCTCAGAATCGAGTTTATTATCACTGACACACTGTATATTGTGAAATTTGATGTTTTATGATAGCAGTATACTTAATACATGTTTTGCTATAAGTTACAATAAGAATTGTAAAAAAAAATATATAAGTAGTGCAAAAATAGAATAAAATAGTGAGGCCATGTTCATGGGTTCATGCATTGATTAGAAATCTGATGATGGAGAGAATGAAGTTGTTCTAGAACATTGAATGTTTGTCTTCAAGCTCCTGTACCTCCTCTCTGATGGTAGTAATGAGAACAGGGTATGTCCTGGGTGGTGAGGGTCCTTAATGATGGATACTGCCTTCTTTAGGCATTGTGTTTTGAAGATGTCCTCCAAAATGAGAAAACATGCTGTTAGCCTGAAGCTTTATCTTTCCTCTCAGTTCACACTAAAGGTGTTGGGGCATTTTTTTTTAGAAAGGAAGATTACCCTTGGTTTCTTAGCTAGTATCTATACTTTGTTCAACATAACTAAAATAGATTTTTCAGTTATTATCATGTTACCAGTTGTAGAGACTTGTTTCGTGCAAATTGTTTTTCTTGCATAACTGCACTTCAGTTTTAGGACCTTTCAGGATGACCACGGATTGTGAGATTCTCTTCTACATAATGTGGGATAGGCTTGTTGGGCCAACTGTTAATATGTTCTGTAATTTTGCATGAAGAACTGAACATTTGTTTCGAATGCCCTTCCCTTGGACAACATCAGTGGTGTGGAGAGGGGCGACTTGCAGCTTGGGCAACTGCTGGTCTTTCATTTTAAAAAAAACCTTGCCCAAGCTTTGCGCCCTGGAAACTTTCCAAGGTGCAAATCCATGGTTTATCAAGACTAATGGAGGCCTACACTACACATTTGTTTAAAATATATAGTGAGCTTGGCTCCGAAAAACAAGGTCAGAACAAAGGAGTATGAAATGCACCTAAAATATACTGGAAAAGAGCCCACCTACTACTCTCTTTTATGAATCATTTTTTGCTTTAATGGCAGTGCTGCCACGTGTAACTTTGGAGGTTCTATATCCATTTAAAAAAGTGTCCCTCAATGTTGCTTCATTTTTTTTTGGATTGTTGTCAAACTTTAATATAATTTACATGCATGGGCTAAACTGTCCTGTGTAGTTAAGTAGCTTCAAGATATTGATTGTGCTAAAATTGAATAGATATATTTCTGAAGATACATTCCATGAAGTCAATGAGTAATAAATTAAGCGTGCAAAACGATCAGATGACAAGATTTATTAAAGCTTGCCAAGCCCTTTTGGTGTTTTAGCTAAAGAAAAAAAATGTACATCTTAGGCTCTTCAGATAACATGACAGTAAATCAAAGAGACCACTTTGAGAATATGAGTTCCCAAAAATGATTTAAGAGATCCATTTTAAGCAAACACAATGATTAAACTAATAATAGCTATAGGCTCAGAAAACATGACAAAATGATGATTGCCATAAACTTGTTCAGTGGAAATTAATTCCAAAATGCATCTCCTCGATGGGGAAGTATCATATAGCTTGGCTAGAGGATTGACAACACCTTGATTTAGAGGCTGTTCTTTTTTTTTTGTTTTAGGCATCATTGATAATTTTAGTCCAACTCCTCCTAAGCATTAATATCTGCTCTGAAAGGATCTTATTCACCATGGAATTTAGATTTTTTTTTTGAGTTTTGGATGAGTTCAGTGCCTTTTATGCATGCTTTGAACAAGAGAATAGAACTACACTGGGAGACTTTATAATCTGTCTTTGAAGCTGTCATCAGAACATCTTTCAAGAGAGTGAACCCTCGCAAAGTGTCAGGCCCGATTGCATACCTGGCAAGGTACGAGAAACTTGTGTTGGCCCACTAGCTGGAGTGTTCAGCTGCTCACTGCTGCAGTCTGAGTTTCTTACCTGCTTCAAAAGGACACCAATCATACCAGTGCCCAAGTAAAACAGGATGAGCTGTCTCGATCTCTATCACCCAGTCGCACTTACATCTACTGAGATGAAGTAAACACAAAATACACTGCAGATGCTGTGGTCAAAGCAACACGTACAACACGCTGGAGGAACTCAACAGGTCGGGCAGCTGAGATGAAGTGAATATTGGATACTGAGATGAAGTGCTTTGGGAGCTTGGTCAAGACTTGAATTAGCTCCTGAATGAGAAAGGACCTATATGGGTTGCAATTTGCCTGCTGCTACACCAGGTTTACCCTGGATGCTATCTCACTGGCTGTCCACAAGGAAAACAGCAATACACATTGTGATATATACGAGCAGACTTCCTTGGAAGGTCTGGAGCCATGAGCCAAGTCCTATGTAAGAAATTTTGACTCTTGAAACAATTGTTAATTATGAATGTTTTTCTTCCTGTCTTCCTCTTGGTTTGGCATGAGCACGTTCAAATAAGAGTTTGGGGGTGGGGGGGGGGAATGGGAACAGAAGGTGACTCTGGTGGTGGTTATGGTTTGGGTGGTAGAATTCCAGTGACTCAGTTACAATTACAAAGGTCATTTGCTCTGGAGCCACAAAAAGGAGTGGCTGAATATCTTGCTGCTGTGTTGTCTGCGTAATAAATGGGAGGAAATTCTGCATTGAGCCTTCTTTGTTTTATTTACTGGCACATGCAAACAACATTTCAGGAAGGTCAAAGAAAAAGTATTTAAAAGATGATGGGAAGCTCAGATAAGCCATTAATCTGAATATGGTGAAGCTGATTTTTCTAAATAAAATAAAAATGGCAGATTGGATAGAATTTTTCATTGAAATCTTTCATCTTTGTGTTGAGATGTATTCAATTTTATCCATTTTTTTAGAATAGTTAATTATCCTATGGCATAAAGACAAGAGGTTCTGCAGATACTAGATATCCAGAGCAACACACAAAATACTAGAGGAACTCCATAGGTCAGGCAGCATCCATGGAACGGAATAAACAGTTGATGTTTCTGGCAAAAACACTTCATCAGGACTGGAAAGGAAGGGGAAAGAAGCCAGAATAAGGAGGAGGGGGGAGGTGGGTGAACGGGGCTGTGGGAGATGAAGTGGGAAGCTGGGAGGTGGTAGGTAGAAAAGGGAAGGGGTTGAAAAAGGAATGTGGTAGAAGGGAATTAGACCATGAGAGAAAGGGAAGGAGGAGAGGTTCCAGAGAGAGGTGATGGGTAGGGGGGAGGGCTGATAGTAGATATTTTCCTGAAGCCAGCTTGTAATTGAGGCCATCCTTGTCCTTGCCAAAATCCCTTTAACTTCATTTTCATTGTACTTGAATTGAAATTACTGGCCATTCTAGTACTATCTGCTCTTTTCATTTTATAGCACTTTCCTGAAGAAAACTGAATCGAATGATATCGTAGTCATAGAGCAAGAATTAGAAATTCTATTATAGAGCATGTGTGGTTCCCTTTGTGAACTGTGGCATGGTTGTCCATGCTTATGTCAAAGGAATATGAAGAGATTGTCCTTCACCTTCCAAAAATAGTCTACTAGAGTGGACCAGAAGATGGACTTCCTGTAGTGAGTGACCCTCCTCCCTTCTCCTGACAGCCATTAGGAGTGTGAAGGAATATTGTCCACTTACCTGCAACTGTAGCAATACTTATGTTTCAACACCATCCAGAATAATTGTTACATTCACTACGTCATATATTCAATCCCTCCACCAGCACACTCCCTTATATATTATCTACAGAATGTCCTGCAGTTACTCCTCCTAGCATATCCTATGGTATCCCTTAAAATCCCATTGCACTGATTACGAAAAATTAACACACAACTACTAAAAAGCATAAACACACGAGATCCTGCAGATGCTGGAAATCCAGAGGAACAAAAATAGAATGCTGGGGAAGCTCAGCAGGTCAGGTAGCATCCATGGGGAGAAATGAACAGCCAATGTTTTGGGATGAGACCCTTCATTAGGGCCAGGGGATTCTGGGGGTGGTGAGAGTCCAAAGGAATAAACATAAAATACTGGAGGAACTCAGCAGTTCAGGCAGCATCAATAGAGAGGTTTGAACAGTCGACATTTCAAGTTGAGACCCTTCATCAGGACCAAATACTAAAAAGCAAAATGAAAACCTGAGTATTTTAATCCTGCTGTCAAGGGGATTATATAGATAAATAAGGAAGTTCTGTCATACTGTATTTGCTACCAGGCCTCATCTGGTCAATTACCTTCGTACTTGAGTACAACAGGAAAGGTATTGGTAGTCTCTGGCAGAGTACCACAAATAAGTTTTTTTTATGGCAAGGCTGAAAAAGTTTAGTTCTGGTCTTTTTGTTAATTTGGATCAAAGGTAGTCTAACCGAGATTTTATTTTAAATAATACATTAATACAATTAAGTCACAAATTCTTTTCTCCAGGTTTGGAATCCGGGGCATTGGCTTAATATTAAAATCAAAAATGCCAATGTAGATTGATACAAATTTGGAACTCTGCTTACTATTTCTATCCCTTTTGGAATAAATATAGCTGTAATTTTAAGTTGGGAGAATCTTGATCAGTAATAATCGAATTTAATTATAAGGAAAGTATCAGGGAGAAGTCAGAGGTAGGTTCATTACAGGGAGTGGTAGGTACATGGAACGCATTGTCAGGGGTAGTGGTAGAGGCAGATACGTTAGGGACACTTAAGACACTCTGAGATAGGTACATGAAAGAAAAATGGAGGACTATGTGGAGGGAAGGTTAGATTTATCTCAAGTAGTTATAAAGGTTAGCACAGCATCATGGGCCAAAGGTTGATGAGCTTTGAAAAGCCAAATCTTATTCCTATTCTATTTTAACAGTAAAGAAATTCTCATGTTACAGTACTAGGAGTTAGGGTGTTCTTGCAATAGGACTTGGTTGATCTATACTTAAGGAGATGTACAACTATACTTTAGCATGCATGCTATCATGTGTATTACATGATACATATAGATATAAACCAGAATAGATAGAGCATTCTTGACTTTGTAAGGACTATACTTTCAATGAGCAGTGAAAAGGACATTCTGACAAGCTTGTAAATTGAAAGGCTAATAGATAATGATCTGTGATAAATTACACATCCCAAATAGCTTATTGTGTACGGAAACAAGTTTCAACATTATCAAGATATATTTGAATATAGTTCCTTTTTTCTTGTTACTAAAATTTTTCAGTACAGACTCTGAATGTGAAGAAAGGTATAAAATTACTTTTAACTCGCACAGTGTATTCCCAACAAGGAGCGATTTTAAACCTGCCTTTCCTCATAGTGCTGACGATTAATATCATTGTAAAAACATGTTTGACAAGAAATACTTAATTTTAAATCTGGGTTTCTCTACTGCAGATTAAAAAGAACCACATCGTATCTTAATACCACAGTCTATAGTTATATATTTTCACAGGCTCAATCTAGATAAAGCCTGTATTGTACAGAATATCAAAGAGAAAATGGATGGCTGTTTTTAGGAGATAAATATCATCTGATAGGCTGCATTCTTTGATAATTAAAAGCCGGATAACTGAGAAATATTCTACTTAGAGTGTAGCATCTCCTTTGATGAATAACTGAATTAGATGGAGCGAATGAATGGAGATTAAATGTTTAGAATTTTGTCCAATTGAAATTAACCTTAACAATCCATTGAAACTCATTCCCTGCCTAAGCATAATATTTGCCAGTTGCCTGCAGAATGTTTCTGGTAACAACCATCACAGCTGAACGGACAGCAGATTACACTTTTTCTCACTTTTATATCTTGTTTTATCTCTTCATTAGTTTTGATGAGAGAAATGATGTGGAGTTCACGTTTACATGGTTCTTCATAAATACGAAGTAGTGTGCAGTAAATCAAGATGTATGTATATACGTCCCCATGAAACAAGAAAAACCAGGTCAGTCAGTGGCTGCTAGCGATGCTTCAGAGAGAAGGATATGTGGATGGTGGAGAAAGGAATAGAGCAGAATGATAAGTTAAATTGTTCTTTATTTCTTAGTAACTGATTCAGACATGTTTAAGAGGACTGACAGCATGATGCATAGTTTCAATCTTTTTAATTACATCAATTTCCATAGGTTTGGTCAGATTAGGACATCAGTGTGGCAAAAGATCTGAATCATAATCAGTTCGGGATTTGGTGATGGAAGTTCTTGTCACTTTTATTACGAAGGAGGGAGGGCCAGAGAGTGACTGACTCAAGGTAAAGTTGAAAAGCAGCCAGTTTCAAATGATGCACTCTAGGACTAGCACATGTTCAGTGGTTCCATTGAATATAGAGTACACAACCTGAAATTCTGAATACAACCATGTTGTGCAGGAGCAAACTTTCATTGAGCATTCAGCAATTAGTTTGCTCTTTTATTGCATAGCACAGGCCAAACTATCATTTTCTAGATCAGTTCTATCTTGCAATATTGGTAGCAAATGTACTTGGCTTGGTGGCCCAGAGAATGAGCCATCATTAGATTTTTATCAAAACTTCAATAAAAAAAAGCAAGAACCCCCAGCTAGGATCACAAAAGCTGTCAGAATTTTGTAAATCCTGATCTTTTATCTAGAGAACCAGCCATTCCCTTCCTATCGAAGTCTCTGTGTACTGGAATACTGCTGTGGTTTAATTCTCATGGTCCGAGCCTCTGCTAAGTAGCAGATCAGAACTTTAAGGAAATATGACCAGAACTCAGTAGTTCCAACCCAATTAGCTTTATGGCACGGACATATATACGCAAAGTAAGACACATAATCCACTGCTGCAAAACCACAGGCGGGATCATCTTTACCTTAGATTGCTCTATCACCATTTCCAGCTATATTGTATTCTACTGGCAGGGTCGACTCACAAGAAGTCTGCATGTTATCATAGCAGTTAGCATGGTGCTACTACAGCTTGGGGTGTTTCAGAGTTCAAGTCCGGTGCCATCTACAAGGATTTTGTATGTTTTCCCCATGAACCATGTGGGTTTCCTCCCATAGTCCAAAGCAGTTAGTAGGTTAATTGTAAATTGTCCTGTGATTAGGTTAGTTTTAATAATTAAGCTGCTGGGCTGCGTGGCTTGTTAGGCCAGAAGGACCTGTTCCACACTGTATATCAAAATAAAAATTAATACAGTGGAACTTGGTCTTGTGGATTTAAAGTTGCCTGGTCATATACCCTGCATTACAAAAAATTATAGGTTTGGGTTTAGTAAGGCCATGAAAACTTGCGTCTGATTTTCAGCTCATACTTTGCTCTCAGTTAATGAATTGGTACCTTGCTATGTTTAAAAAAAAACCATGAAGTACTGAAGAAGCCAGGAATACTGTCAACAACAGCAGAATGATATGTTATTCTATTTAATGTATTTTGCTATTACATATTTATCAAGTTGGAAAATGCAATGGGAGCAAACAGAAATATATTCTACAAGAGAAATCGGGAGAAGTTTCAATAGTGCATACAGGCTTTAGACATTTCTAAATGTTCCCACAATAGAGAAAGCCCCAGGGAATAAATATCAGTGTACATACATAGTTCTATAGTTTGATTGTTTTCTAAAGTGAAAGCAGAGCTGCTTTCATTAACTGGCAAAGAGGTTTACTTTATTCCTATACTGTGTTTTGAAAAATGTTTTTTTAAGGAAAATTCATTACTCTTATCATTAAAATTTAGCATGCTGAATGTTGTAAAAATTGCCTCGAAGGTGATGTATGCAGTAGACACACTAAATTAGCCAGTAGATGATCACTATGGCTAAACCTAGCATTATTTCCCCACTGGGAACAGTATTCCAGGTGGTAATAAGCTTGTGTGAAAGTATTTGTTGCTGGCTGAAATTCTCTTCCAAGTGCAAATTCTGCTTCATTAACTTCACTATAATTTACAGTTCCATAATTGTACCCATTGGAATTTCTATTGATTTAATACTCTTGGGCATATAGCTACCCATTTTAACCTTTGGCTCATGCAAGAAAGCCTTTTTTGAAAAATCTGTAATCTGATAAATACAGCCAAGCCTCATTTTTTCCATCATCAAATTCCACTACCCTGTAATTTTGTTTTAAAGAGCATTGCCTAAAGTTTAAAGAATGTTTCCTCTTTGTTGTCGGTCATTTTGTAGGAAAGCACAATGCTGAATCAAAAGCACAAGCCTGATAAACTGTATAATGTCCAGCCACTTTTGAGTTAAAGGCACTGGTTTCTCAGTTTACACTTATTTATATGAAGAATTGCAGAATTACACTTACTTATATGAAGAAATATCTGTTCTGTGAAAAGTACACTTATTTACACTGTGGGGCAGTTGTAGTCATACCAAGCAGCAGACCTTGACTTTTTCTATGTCATTTACAGAGTATGAGTATTTTGTTAACCTTGGCCATATATGCTAGTTGTCTGAAAAGGCAATAACTCACATTGCTCTCTGGAGTGATGAAAAATTTATCAGAGGATACAACCTAAAACTAGTTAATTCCACCAAGAGCTGTTGCTTATTTCTAGTGTTTGGCCCCTGATTACTAACAGTTACAATATTTTGGATTTTGTTTCATCAGTTTAAATCATTTCTAATCAATACTGCCTTCAGTGGGAAAATACTTAAATGTGCCTCTCTAGTGAAGCTGATTTCGACTAGTAGAAGTAGTAGAAGAAGTAGTGAGGGATCCCAATTTCCCTCGGGATCAATAAAATATGTCTGTTTGTCTAGAAGGTGCAGTAGCCAGGGCCGGATTTAGTGGTGCCGGGTCCCCTGGGCTGGAGGCCCTGATGGGCCCCTGCCAACACCATAAAATGCTCCTGTACCAAGCAAAAAAAGGCAAGAACAAGAGCAAAGGTCATACTGGTCTAAATATCAAAGCTGTGGACCAAGACATCAGTTGAGTACAATACATAGGCTATACACTTACAGGCCTTAAGAGAGAGGATGAAAGAAATGCAGTTTCTTAGTTTGAAGGACAGCATCTAAATCACTCAAAAACTGACCTAGGCTTAGCTGGCTTAGTAAAGTATGGTGTACCCAATCTTAAATCTTTATTTAGCTATTGCTGCACATACCATAGGCCTTATTTCTCAAACAATGACAAAGCATTTTTATCTAGGTATTTTTCTCAACCATGTGTTCTGAGAGAGTAAAATGGAAATGAGAGACAAAAAGACCATCACTGAAGATGCGGCATGCAAAACAAAACACACAGCTGGTGGAAGGGGAATATAGGAGCCATTGCCTTGACATGCACTCACCATTTACGAGCTTGCATTTGAAGTGAAATTTGGAGGAAAAAGTGTCTCTGCTGTTTGTATACTCTTTCCGAAGCTTTCATAACCACATCCATGTTCTGGCCGGGCTCCGTCCCTTTCTTAGCCCAGTATGCTCGGACTGAATCATCTAACGT
Organism: Hypanus sabinus; assembly: GCF_030144855.1. Classification (NCBI taxonomy): domain Eukaryota; kingdom Metazoa; phylum Chordata; class Chondrichthyes; order Myliobatiformes; family Dasyatidae; genus Hypanus; species Hypanus sabinus. The sequence continues at coordinate 20,901,487 of NC_082730.1, read as the reverse complement.
TTCCTTTCCCCAGCAAACAGGATGGGTGCTGTAAGGATTCTCGGTAGTGGTAACGTTAACATTAATGGCAGCCTGACTTGGTTGTTCGGAGGCCTCTGTGGTCGGGAATCCCAAAGTCATGCTCTCTGCCTCTTCAGCGTTAGCTGCTGACTGTGGCAAGGATGGTGGTCCTGTGCTAATGCTGTTGCTAGCGCTAGCTGTTGAACAAGTCTCCATTTGTCCAATGGTCTCCGACCGTGACAACAGCGGTGGTACTGCTGCATCATCGAGAACAGGTTTAAAAAAATCTGTCAATTTCAATGTCTTTTTTAATGCTTCTTTCTCACGGTCCTCTTTTTCTTGTTTCTATTTTGTAATTTCTGTGCTCCACTCTCCTATTTCTTTTTGTCTGCCATGATGATAGCTACTTATTTTGGACCCCTCTGTAGCTCTGGCCCCCGTGCTGCAGCCCAGCCTAGCCCTGCCTAAAGACCAACCCTGGCAGAAGCCATTTAATTATAAATAGTAACTAAGAAGCTAATTGCGTATGTTCTTGCATTGCATTCATGATGGTATCCACCCTACTAAGTAAAGTGCAAAATCACTTGTCAGCTGGCAGCACAGTTGTATAATATAAATATTTTTTCAATGTGTATGGCAGAAGGTATTTTTGCTTTTTTGGAATTTAGAGTTGAATAGGGTGGGGTGAGGGAACAGGCATGGAGATATTGGCCTTGGGGCCTGGAGACATAAGGACTTGGATCATCATCTTCTCAGCTATATTTCACAGTTGTATTCCTTCTGAAGACTCTTCCTTGATAGTGATGAAAGAATTCGAGTCTTCAGCTAGATGGTTCTGACAGATTTACTGCCAACTATTGCTTGAATAAGGTGGTCAGTTTTTGTCAGCATGATTTGGTACATTTGAGTAGCTTGTTAAGATTGCTTCAAAGGTCAATTGAATCAGTTATACCTGGGAAGTAAGTAATGTTAAGAGGGAACCATTGCAAGCAAATGAAACTCAACTTTGACCAGGTTATCATGAAAATTTTCCATGTTCTTCAAATCCCCTCCATTTGCAGTGTAAAGGCCTCCAACCTGATCTTACCTACCCATTCATCTGAGGTCAGTCTTTCTATATGATAGACTTCACTTAAGACTCTTCATACACTTCAGTTCATTAAGGTTGTTACTAAATTCTATTCCATTCCAAATCCCACTGGCCAGCTCTGCTGTTGTTAACCACTATTGGCTTCTGTGGTTTAAATAGGTAACTCTACACCTTGTACTTACAGCCTTCCTGATAGTGTCACTTCCAGTCCTACACTTAATCTCTCACAGAAGCTTTGTTCCAACTTCAGCTTCTTGTTCACAGTCCATCCCCTCTGTACTTTCACTGTGCTGAGCAATTTAAGTCTCACACTCCAGAAATACCTTCACCACTAGCTGTAATGTTGCTTACAATATAGGCTTAAAGACATTTCTTAGGCAAAAGGTTACAGCAAATATTATCTTTTTGACCTTTATTGTACTGTGCAGATACTATCTTGTTAGAACTCCCTGTTCTTTCTGCTGAAGTGAAAGGAAGCCATGATAGTGTTTTGAAGAGACGAGGAAATATCTATTATGAATTAGAATATAGAAAGAAGATAGAGAGCCTAATGGTATGGTGTCGTTATAACTGCCTTTCCCTAATGTCGGCAAAACAATAGAGCTGGTCATTGACTTTAGGTAGCAGGGCAGAGCACACACTCCCCATGTATCAGTGCTGTTAAAGTGAAGATAGTTGTGAGTTTAAATTCCCAGGTGTGAACATCACCCATAGCTTGTCCTGATCCAATCACTAGACGATGAGACCGTGAAAGCACACCACTGCCTCTCATTCCTCAGAAAGATTAAAAAAAATTCAACACCTTCCTGTGTCCTTCACTATTTTTTATTGATGCCTCCTATCCTATCTGGATGCATCACAGCTGGTGCAAGAAGTTACAGAGCATTGTGGATGCAGCATAGGACATCCGAGAAACCAGCCTCCCCTCGATGCATGCATTTCCCTGTTCCTTGGAAAAGCAGCCAATATAATCAAAGACTTCTACCACCTGAGGCATTCTCTCTTTCCCACCCCCTCCTCGTTTTTTCGGGAAAGATGCAAAAGCTTGAAAACACACATCATTAGGTTAAAGGATAGCTTCTGTTCTGCTGTTATAAAACGATTAAATGGATTTCTTGTACGTAAATGATGAATTTTTGAGCTCACTGGCTACCGTTTCATGGCTCTTGCACCTTATTGTCTACCTGCACTGCCCTTTCACTGTGAGTGTAACACTATTGTGACTGCTTTTCCCTTGCACTGCCTTAATGTACTAACATTTTGAAATTATATATGTGGATGGCATGAAGAACTGTATTTATATCAGTACATGTAACAATAATAGACTAATACCAATATGGTTGTATTTCGATCACCTTTTGGAGTATTCAATGTTAAAGCACTTCTGGATGTCGTGAAATTTTAAAAGATGGGGATTCTTCTTTATTTCTGAACTTAGGAACTTTTCTATTTTTTGAAAGCTTTGTGTGTTTGCTGCTGGTAGTAATATTGTTACTTGGAGACTAAAATGGACAGATATTAACGTAAGCCAAATGTAAATGCGTAGACCAGCAGTACTGTCATTCGAAGGAGCAGAGCATAAAATGTTTTTTGTCTTCTGACAGTTCCACTTCTTTCAGCAGGCTGTAACATTGGAGTTGTTTCTGTTGTAAAATAACTTCAAGTTCTATGTTCACTGCTACAGAGCTGTTACAATGCAAGTCAAAATAAGAACTCAAAACACAAGTCGGCAGCTAGACCACTCATGCCTGCTCTGTTCACTCTGTAAAGTCATGGCTGATCTTTTCCCTGCTCCCTGCCTCTTTCTGCGCTAACCCAATATGTTTGATTCGGTTTTTATGCAAAAATCTATTGAATCTATTTAGCAAAAATAGAAGTCACTGCTGTTTAAATAATTGGCTTTTTAAATGTATTGATTTGTTTTAGTTAGTTTTATTGTCAGCTCAGGCTTGGTATACAGCAGTGCTGAGCCCTGGACTGAAGCAACTTAACATCTTTTCTGCTTTGTTGGTTACGTAAGTACATAACTTGTACTTTGGTAAATTAAGGTTGACTGAGAAAGGCATTTATGCAGTTGGGTGCACCAGGCCAACTGCAGAATTGTTTTTGCCCCTTTACTTCCCTCTATAGGTGCACTTGCTTAGAGATTGGATTTTGCCTAAGTTTGATGATGTTGTCAAATCAGCTTCCCACAAAAATAATCATCCAGAAAATGATTTCTACAATGTGACCCACACTCAACAAGATCACATTCACCTTGGCACAGCTGCCAACAGTTTGCGATGCAATAATCATGAAAGGGCATCTGCCCCTCGAGGCATATACTCTGTAGTAGCCAGATCATCAGCAATGCATTAAATGGCTGCCATGGAAACAAAAAACTCTGCAGGGGTGAAGAGAAGAAGTCCCCAGATTGAAGGTAACAGGAATAGGTGAAAGCACATTAGAGAAATATGATATGATTGCCCAGGGAACATCAAAGTCAAAGAAAAATTGATTGTTGAAGTATGTACAGTGGCATGCAAAAGTTTGGGCACCCCTGGTCAAAATTTCTGTTACTGTGAATAGCTAAGCGAGTAAAAGATGACCTGATTTCAAAAAGGCATAAAGTTAAAGATGACACATTTCTTTAATATTTTAAGCAAGATTACTTTTTTATTTCCATCTTTAACAGTTACAAAATAACAAAAAAAGGAAAAGGGCCCGAAGCAAAAGTTTGGGCACGCTGCATGGTCAGTACTTAGTAACACCCCGTCTGGCAAGTATCACAGCTTGTAAACACTTACTGTAGCCAGCTAAGAGTCTTTCAATTCTTGTTTGGGGGATTTTCGCCCACTCTTCCTTGCAAAAGGCTTCCAGTTCTGTGAGATTCTTGGGCTGTCTTGCATGCACTGCTCTTTTGAGGTCTATCCACAGATTTTTAATGATGTTTAGTTCGGGGGAATGTGAGGGCCATGGCAAAACCTTCAGCTTGTGCCTCTTGGGGTAGTCCATTATGGATTTTGAGGTGTGTTTAGGATCATTATCCTGTTGTAGAAGCCATCCTCTTTTCACCTTCAGCTTTTTTACAGATGGTTGCTTCCAGAATTTGCTGGTATGTAATTGAATTCATTCTTCCCTCTACCAGTGAATTGTTCCCTGTGCCACGTGCTGCAACACAAGCCCAAAGCATGATCAATCTACCCCTGTGCTTAACTGTTGGAGAGGTGTTCTTTTCATGAAATTCTGCACCCTTTTTTCTCCAAACATACCTTTGCTCAGTGCGGCCAAAAAGTTCTATGATAATTTCATCAGTCCACAGGACTTGTTTCCAAAATGCACCAGGCTTGTTTAGGTGTTCCTTTGCAAACTTCTGACGCTGAATTTTGTGGTGAGGATGCAAGAAAGGTTTTCTTCTGATGACTCTTTTATGAAGGTCATATTTGTGCAGGTGTCACTACACAGTAGAACAGTGCACCATCACTTCAGTCTGCTGAATCTTCCTGAAGATGTTTTGCAGTCAAATGGGGGTTTTGATTTGCTTTTCTAGCAATCCTACAAGCAGTTCTCTCAGAAAGTTTTCTTGGCCTTCCAGACTTCAACTTGACCTCACCGTTCCTATTACCTGCCATTTCTTAATTACATTATGAACTGAGGAAACCGCTACCTGAAAATGCTTTGCTATCATAGCTTTCTCCTGCTTTGTGGGCATCATTTATTTTAATTTTCAGAGTGCTAGGCAGCTGTTTAGAGGAGCCCATGGCTGCTGATTGTTGGGTCAAGGTTTGAGGAGTCAAGCTTTTTATAAAGCTTTGAAATTTGCATCACCTGGCCTTTCCAGGTGACTGATGACTGTGACAAGCCTTAGCCCTAGCAAGCTAATTAAGGTCTGAGACCGTGGTAAAAGTTATCTGAGAGCTCAAATCTCTTGGGGGGGGGGGGCAAACTTTTGTATGGTGCTCCTTTCCTTTTTTTCCCCCACTCTAAAATTTTCTGAAGGACTTGGCAGACATAACTCTCAAGCACGCAGGTACAGCACCTTTAAGCGGATGAATCTTCGTCGCCATGACCAGAAACAAGGTGAGAGGTGGGGGACTACAAGCCAGGCTGAAACATACAGGATTGAGACCTCCTATACCCCAGCATCTTGTTAGCAAATGTGCAGTCGCTGAAAAACAAAACTGATTACAAGATTGCCGTATTGGACAGAAATGAGAAATTGTAGAGTTCTATGTGTAATTTAAACATTGCTTAATGCCAGACATGATGATCAGTCCCGAAGACTTCTTGATTCACAGGATGTACAAAACTCCCTGAATCAAAACAAAACGAAAGGACAAGGTGTGTGTTTCATGATAAACTCACAGCGATACTCTGGTGTGGTGGTTTTGTTAAACTTTTGTTGCCCTGAACTTGAACACCTAACAATCAAATGCCATCCATTCTCTTTACCTAGGGAGCTCTCCTTCATAATCCTGACTGCAGTTTACGTGCTACCAGCAACCAAGCATAATCAAGCGCATTGAGGTATTACATGATGCTGTCTCTGAGCAAGAAACAGTCAATCCTTACTCATTTCACATCATGGTTGGGGACTTCAACTTGACTTGTCTGAAGAAAACCCTGCCCATTTACCATCAGCAAAAAACCAGTAGCACCAGAGTTCTCAACACACTAGACCACTGTTTTCCTAATGTAAGGAATGCCTACAGTTGGAAACTCAGACCACATTTTGGTAAATCTGATCACGTAGCTGTCCTTGCCCCCATGCAGATAGAAGAAAGAGCAAAGCTCCAGAGATTAAGACAACCAAGAGGTGGTCATGCCAGACAGAGGAGCACCTACAGGATTGCTTCCAATTGGTGGACAGGACCATGTTCAAGGACTCTTCTGTGGATCTGAATGAACACACCATGGCTGTCACAGACTTTATTAAAACAATTGTAGATGCTTGTGTCCCCCACAAAATCATTCAGAGTCTTCCCCAACCAGAAGCCCTGGATGAACCATGTGATCTGCAAACTGCCGAGGAGCAGATCGGAGGCATTCAAGTCTGGTGGTCAAGAGGTCCAAGTACAATTTCCGGAAAGCGATCTCATGGGCGAAGTGGCAATTCCAGACTAAACTTGAATCAATTCAACAGCTGTGGCAGGGCTTTGCTTCAATATGAGCCTAATGCCTTCAATGCTTGCTTTGACCTCCAAAACATGAAGGAACTCAATACAAACCCGCAGCCCCTGATAATCCTGTTATGTCAGTCTCTGAGGCCAATTTGTGAGCAGCCTTCAGGACAGTGAACCCACAAGTGGATCTGGCCCAAGTGGGGTACCCGGTCAAGTACTGAGGACCTGTGCTGATCAACTGGCTGAAGTGTTTACTAAAATTTTTAACTTCTTGCTTCCACAGTCTGAGCTACCCACCTGCTTCAAGCGGACTTCACTTATAGCGGTGTCTAAGAAGAACATGGTAATCTGCCTCAATGACTATCATCCAGTAGGACTTAAATCCACAATCCTGAAGTGTTTTGAGAGGCTGGTACTGAAACATATCAACTCCTGCCTGAGAAGCGACTTGGATCCACGCCAATTTGCCTACTGGAACAACAGGTCCATAGCAGATGCCATCTCAATAGCTTTTCACTCAACCCTGTAACATCTGTACAGCAAAAATGTATCCATCAGGATGCTCTCAGCTCAGCATTTAATACCATCATCCCTTCATAGCTAATCAATAAGCTTTCAGACCTTGGCCTCAATAATTCCTTGTATAATTGGATCCTCGATTTCCTCATTTGCAAACCCCTGTCAGTTCAAAATTGCAACATCTCCTTCACAATCTCCATCAGCACAAGTGCACCACAAGGCCGTGTGCTTAGCCCCCTGCTCTACTCGCTGTACACCTACGACTGTGTGGTTAAGCTCAGCTCTAATGCCATATCTAAGTTTCCTGATGATACATTGCTGCAGGCAGAATCAAAGGTGGTAATGAATCAGCGTATAGGAGGAAGATTGCAAATCTGGCTGAATTGTGCTGCAACAACAGTCTCTTAATGCCAGCAAGTCCAAGGAATTGATTATTGACTTCAGGAGAAGGAAACCAGAGGTTCATGAGCCAGTGCGCATGGAACAGGGATGGAGAGGGTCAGCAACTTTTAATTCCTTGATGTTTCGGAGAACTTGTCCTGGGCCCAGCACATAAGTGCAATAACGAAGAAAACTCAGCAGTGCTTCTACTTCCGTAGGAGAGTGGGATGATTTGGCATGACATCTAAAACTTTGACAAACTCCTATCGATATGTGGAGGAGAGTATATTAACTGGATGCATAACAGCCTGGTATGAAAGCCCTTGAATGGAAAATCCTACAAAAAGTAGTGGACACGGCTCAGTCCGTCACAGGTAAAGTACTCCCCACCATCCAGAACACCAACAAGGAGCTTTGTAGCAGGAAAGCAGGATTCATCGTCAGGGACCACCACCACTCAGGTCATGCTCTCTTCTTGCTGTTGCCATCAGGAAGAAGATACAAGAGCTTCATCCCTTCAGCTGTTAAACTAAAGGGGATAACTTCACTTGCCTTATCATTGGAATGTTCCCACAACCTATGGACTGACTTTTCAGGATACTTCCTCTCATTTTCTTGATATTTATTGCTTATTTATTTCTATTATTATTTCTTTCCTTTTGTATTTGCACAAATTGGTGTCTTTTGCACATTAGTTAAATGCCAGCTGTTGGTGTGGCCTTTCATTGATTCTATTGTGGTTATCATTTTATTACGGACTTATTGAGTATGCACACAAGAAAATGAATCTCAGGGTTGTATATGGTGACATATGTACTTTGATAATACATTTGCTTTGAACTTTGAAATACCATAGAATTCATGAAAAAACTATGCAGAAACTAAGATAGAGAAACTACCAGTGTGCCAAAGAAGACATGTTGCAAATAAAGTAAAATACTGAGAACATGAGACAACAATGATCGAATCCTGTTGTTACAACCTTATTGACTGAAATGTTGCTCTTTTGCTGCTGATATATCACCACTTGTACTGCATTATGAACCTTGAATTGATCATTTGGTGAAGTGGCTTAAAATGAAGTTTCACCAGGCGTTTCAAGCAGTATTTCTCAATGCTAAATGATTGTGGATTCCATTGCTTTCTTATGCCCAGCTGATCTAAAAAAGTACACTCAGTGGCCACTTTATTAGGTACAGGAGTGTACCTAATTGGGTGGCCACAGGAGTGGAACCCGGTGTGATCTTCTGCTGCTGTAGCCTATCCACTTCAAGGTTTGACATGTTGTATGTTCAGAGATGCTCTTCTGCACATCACTGTTGTACCACGTGGTTATTTGAGTTACTGTTCCTTCCTGTCATCTTGAACTAATCTGGCCATCCTCCTCTGACCTCTCTCATAAACAGGACTTTTTCATCCAATGAGCTACCACTCACTGGATGTTTTGTCTTTTGTTTTTTTGCACCATTCTCTGTAATTCACTTGTGCATGAATATCCCAGGAGATCAGCAGTTATTGAAATATTCAAACTACCTTGTCTGGCACCAACAAGCAATCCACAGTCAAAGTCACTTAGATCACTTTTCTTCCCCATTCTGATGTTTGGTCTGTGGCTAATTAGATATTTGCATTAATGAGCAGGTGTGCCTAATATAGTGGCCATTTAGTGGTGTATATATTATGCTGAAGTCAGACTGGGGAAATCAGATATATCACATTAGAAAACAGATTTTTTAGCAACCCATTTGAAGTTACTAGCATTAAGAGAGTTCTACACTGCCGTTTATTTTCACTTTTTCATAATTTGTTTCAGCAGTATTAATTTGGAATAGGTTTAAGGCAGTGATAAAATTAACTTATGTATTTTCTGATTGGTTGCAGGCACAACACAAAGATCGTTTCATCCAAGAACGCTATGGAAAGTATGACATCAGTGACCCATTCCTTGCTCTGCAAAGGGACTGCGAATCAATCCGTGACGGGAATTGTGTTGATAAGCAAGCAGTGTGCACCAACCCATTATCTGTGCTTAAAGTAGTGATGACGCAATGCAAGAAGATGCAAGACAGAATGTTAGCCCAGTTGGCTGCTGCAGAGAGCAGGCACAGGAAGGTATTATAAAATGTTATATTGCATGATGCCTCAGGTCACAGATTGTTCTCAATTCGAGGAACTTCATGGGTTAATGCATTAACTAAAACTTCTATTAGGTCTTTCAGAGAGATGGCATAGCCAGATTGTGCTCAATATCCTCTTCGACTGTAAGCTTCTATGACATTTACATTTCCTTGTCATTCTCCTTCAGAAATATAATTGTATTTGGTATTAGGCCAACAGCATGTGGAAATTAACTCATAGAACAAGATGTTCTAAGAAGTTTATGTTCTTCTTCATTATTATGTCCTCATGTATTTCCTTGGTGTGTCATAGTACTGGACAACAAGTGACTTATTCTTGCCTTCATCACTCCATGTAGTTTGCCTGAAAGCTTGGGCAGGTGGAGAGACTGGCTGCTCATATATTATTTTTGTGATATAACTGATAACTTGCACTGTGAATCAGCGAGCATTGGCTACAAATAACTTCTCCAAACCCACTGGACACATTAATTCAATAGCAATTTCAGAATATAATTACCTAAAACGTGGGATGTCAATGTTGGACGTGTTAACTCGTTGACACAGCTGGCATCGGGATACTGCTAGCATAATCAAAGCAATTGAATTGCCAGTGTGACAACTCAAGTGATCTTTCTGCAACATTTTTCCATGTCTTCCTTTGAAAATGCCTGAACTGAAAGACACAGAGCACGGTCCAGCTGATGAATACCACACAAGAGAGTAAAACATGGAACATAGGATTGAATTCTCCATGTACATAACTAACATGATAAATGTTTTCTGTGACCTAAGGACACACTAAAGCAATGCACAAAGGTAAAGTATTTTTGAAGCTCAGTTGTTACTGAACAGTGGAGCAAAGTAGTAGCAAATTAGCCAAAAGCGACATTCTTCAGGCAGTATTGCTGTTGGCACATTCACTAGATTAAGGAATAAAGTTGGCTGGAATATTGGGAGAGCTTCCCAGAGTTATCTTCGGATCTTCTCATGTTGGTCCAATGCCCTTATGTGATCTGTATACATTTGAATTCATTCAACTGTATAAGTATAATTAAATCCACTTGTACAGTCCCCTACGTTGATTTATGCTATGTTGATTTATGTAGGTACTTTCTATATTTTAAGAGTTCTAGATGTTTACAGTAATTTCAACTTCAAAGGAAGAGCAGAAATCCAATATAATGATTAAAACAAAAAAATTCTTGTCTCTTTAATAACATAGTGCCAGTTTCATAGCCATTCTCCAATAAATGGCATACCTGATTCATTCACTATAAATAGCATAACCCAAAAGATCACATAACTTACCACATAATGCTGACCGTGGAGATTACAATTCTGGATGTGGATTAACCCCAGAGGACTGCACTAAAATATATAGATGTACTGTACATATTTAACCAGCCGTTCTGTTATCTATGAATCAAGCTATTGATAGTGTTAATGAGATGGAGAATGCCTCCAGATGGAATTTAAGTTTAATTACCTACAGCAATTGTGCTTCAAGGCAGAGTTGACCCAGATCCCAATAAGAGAACACTAGACAAATTTTCTTTTAAATAATTCTGTATTATATTTATTATTTTTGCAGGCATAGTCAGGAAATCTAAGACATCTGTTTGGCCTTGGGGTATTGAAATTAACACTCTGCAGGCTAACTGCCTACTAAGGATCTTCTCTACCCTCCAAAAAACCTTCTCAAACTGGAATGACAGCCATTCAGCCCCAAATCAAATTAGATGATTGATCTGTAACCTTGCTACCTGCCTGGTTTCATGGTCTATCTTACTTTTTCCTAATTTAAAAATTCCAACTATCTTAGTTTTTTAAATTGTTTTAATTTGTACAGGCCTTGCCATTGCCTCTAATTTGTAATGGCTTTTTTATATTGGACTCTTCTAACAGAGGAACTATTTCTCTTCATCTATAATATGAAATATTTTAATCATTCCTGGATAAATATTCAATCCTCTTCAAATATGAGACCAATTCCTGGTTTTGTTTTTGGGCTACATATCTGATATTCACAAACTTAAAGGTCATGATGCCATTTGGAGAGATGGTACCTAAAACATTCCAAATGGAAGTTAACTAAGAATTTTATAACGCTTAGGGAATATAAAATCTAGAGACCAAGAGTAGATTTATCTTTTTAAAGTCCACTTCTATACTTGAAGTCCAAAAAAATGTCTGCTACTCCAGGTTTCCTACTGTTTTTTTTAAAAAACTTATTTAAATTGCTTGTAACTTGCCCGTAATTGTCCACTTATTTTCCCACCTTGTTTTCTTTTCATTTGAGCAAATTTACTTTTTTTTAAATTTGCTCGAACACAACCTATTCTGCTTGTTACTCCTCTCCATGCATCAGGCAGCAACCTTGCCATTTCTTTAGCATTTTGTCTTTTTATTTTGCGAGCTCAACTCTCAACCCACCATGGATGGAAAGTGTGTGAGCTGTTGGCCATATTTGAACCCAGGACCACTCACCTCAAAGTCTGATGCTGATGCCACTACACCATCTTCTGGCTTAACCTCTTCTGTAGCCATGAAAACACACTTCTTTTAGAAATGAGTGGAGAAGTATTGTGTGTCTTTGAGAACGATTGAATTACTTGGTATGACTCAACCTCTCAAGAGCCCTTTCTGTAATGAAATATTTGATTGTTGATCACACCTTTCATTGATTAAGTTGTCATTTTACTCTGACAGCTCACTAGAAGAATCTTGCCTTTTGCTTCTTGTGACGCATTTATAATTAACCCGTAAGTGACCAATGCCAATCAGCTGATACAGTAATTAGATTTTACAAACACTAGAAACACTGCAGATGCTGGAAATTCAAAGCAACACACACAAAATGCTGAAGGAACTCAGCAGATCAGGCAGCATCTATGGAAAAGAATAAACAAACAGTTGATGCTTTGGGCTGAGACCCTTCATCAGGATATTTTACAATGTGTTTGCTGGACTTAAATTCTGCCCCCTCAATAGATATTGGCAGTGACTGGTTGTGTGTTAAAGGTAAAATATGGCAGTACAATACTTTGAGAGTGCTTTAGATTTACCTTAATACTGGAAATTACAATGAAATAAATATAGAATGCATTGTTCCTGAGTACTTGCATTCATTTCACCAATTGTGGTAACTTCATCTGAAATGGTAATTAATAAATATTTTGCTTAACGTTTGAGTGTAATATTTATTATTAACTAAGCAGACATGATGTAATCTTCAGTAGCAGAGACAGCAGCAAGTCAGTTGTGTTAGTCACTGTCCCACATCTGTGAAACAGCTTGTGGCCAAAAAAAAGCCCATCTGCACTCTGTTCAGCTCCTCCAACACCATAAGCAGCCCTAATGGAATAGCAATAGTATCCAGCTGAGTAGAAATTGGCCAATTTTAGTTTAAATTGGTTGTAAAAACTGCAATATAAGCAGCTTGCCAACAAGTGTGATTTGTCTATTTAGCTGCTTTTGAGGGATACATCAAAGAAATTTGAAACTCAAGGTTGTTCATTATTGTCAAGGCACAGAACAAGGTCACTAAGTCTGTGATGGCTTTCAGAACTATCCCATTGATCCTAAATCCCCAAAGAATTTCGCTGTAAACCCTTCTCTCCATGGTGTGCATCAATTCCCCCAATTTTCCTACCATACACTTATACAGGAGATAATTTACAGTAACTAATTAACCTACCAGTTAGTACATCTTTGAGGAAGAAACCAGAACACTGGGGGAAACTCACAAGGTTATAGTGAAAAAGTCCAGACTCTATATGGAAAGCACCATTTGAACCCAGATCACTGGAGCTGTTCACATGCATGTCAGTGCAATATATTGAACGGTAGCTTTTCATAGTTGAAATTTATTCTTTTAACAAATGTACTGAATGTGCGGAAGGAGGTACAGAAGCCTGAAGGCACATAGTCAGTGATTCAGGAACAGCTTCTTCACCTCTGCCATCAATTCCTAAATGAACATTGCACCCTTGAACACTACCTCACTTCTGTTAAATTATTATTTCTGTTTTTGCACTGTTTTTAATTTAACTGTTCAATGTAGATATACTTGCTGTAATTCATTTATTTTTTCTATATTTATCATGTATTTTATTGTACTGCTGCCACTAAGTTAACAAATTCAACAACATATGCCAATGATATTAAACTTGATTCTGATCGTGATATAACTGGGGAAAATGTGCCTAATGTTAGTGCTGTAACAGTAGACTAAGTCAGGTAATAGTGTCTGATAAAAGCAATAGAAAAGTGTGGCACTGATGATGCAGCAGGAGTTATCTTTCTGACAAATTGAGATGCTAGGCAGAGTGAAGGAGCTTTTCCTTATAACTAAACTCGGGAAAACTGACCTGCAACTTCAACCATTTTTCCACAATAGAGGGGAGATGAAAAAGAAAGTAGCAGGTTATTGGAATGTTAACCGTTCACTGGTCATAAGCACATGATGAGATTTGATTGCAATCATAATTACATTATGCATGGTTCCTTACTTAACTGGGTCATCAAAATTTATATCAACGTGCCCTGTAGATATCTAATTAAACCAAGGCTCTCTGTAAGATTTTGCCCGAAGCATTTGACTGATGTGTTTCCAACGTTTCAAAGGCATTTACTTGACTGAAAAGTATTTTCTAATATCCTGAAGTCATGAAAGTCATTTTAAAAATATAAATCATGTTTTGTAATGAATCACCTTTCTATTCTTAACATTCACCCTACCATATTGCATTCAAGGGGTGTATATTTGTATTAGTTTCACAAAATATAGCAGAGAACCAGTTACCGAATCAGTATTTGAAATGTTCGTACAGATTTGTTAATGCAGTGACTATTGAAAATAGTCATGATATTATCAGGAGCCTTTTACAAAATGCAGGAATTAAAATTGGAAGATTCAATGAGGTTACTTTATTTGTGCTAGGTTATTCTGGACCTCGAAGAGGAGAGACGAAGACATGCCCAAGACACAGCTGAAGGTGACGATGTGACTTATATGCTGGAGAAAGAACGTGAACGACTCACACAACAGGTATAAAGAATTTTACCCATTTTTTTTTTCCTTTGAGCCAGTGGAAAAAATCAGTTCTAAGTACAAAAACTTGTTTTTAAATTTTGTGTGCAGCTGAACCAGTAAGTCAAATTAGTTTGTTCCCAGTCATTGGGACCAACCTATTTATAACAATTCGGAAAGAGAATTGTAAGAGTGTCTTGTATGGCCCATGTATAAAATATTCCAGAAAATTCAGTAATTATTGATCAAGTGAGACAGAATCAGTGAGAAAAGGCTTATTTCATCTTTCAGGATGATGGCCATCCATCAAATGGGAAGGAATGGAGGGAAACAATAAAAAAAGGTCTGCCTTCCAAGGCAAATAACATGGGTGTAGGTTCTCAACAAGCAATGTATCTATTTCATAGTGTTCTTATACAAATGACACAGGAGGCCATTTGATCATCACATTCATTCTCACTCCAAATAGAACAATCCCACTAGTGCTATCCCCTCTCTCCTTACTTCTCAGTACCACTGCAACTTGGTGTCTTTCATACATGTCCAACAGCTGCTCACTCATTATGTGTATATTTATCCCATTTGCCTAGACTCAAGGGAAATTTAAAGTAGCCAGTTCACTTTTAAGCGTGTCTTTATGGACGGGCAGAAAACAGAATATCTAGGTAAAAGCTGCACTGTACCAGAGGGAGCATGCAAACTCCTTGCATACAGCATCTGAAGTCAGGGTGGAATTTGCTTAACTGCATCCTGTGTTGTGGTTCTGCATTGATGCACACTTAGATTACAATCTGTAATAGACCAGGAGAAATGAAAGGACAAAAAGTTCTTAAAACAGTGAAGGAGTGTTGTACTGGGATTTATTTATTTTTATTATTGTTTTAAACTGTAGCTGGGAGAAGCAGAAATAATATCTGAAGTAACTGAAGGAAATACCATGAACAATGAATCAGAAATAATACTGGAAATGTTAATCACTTGAAATTATTGAAATTTCTGTCAAGCCTGGGATGTTGTAATATGCCTATCCAAAAATGAAACTCCTTGAATGTTTAAATGAGCAATTGTGGAGGGTAAGGTCAGTGTGATAGTGGGAGGGAGAGTTAAGCTTGATGACAGGGTGGCCCATAAAGTTATATTCTGGTGCAGCAACTTACCAGCAATGGATGAAAGATTATGTCACCATCCTAAAATCTCCATTCAACCAATCTTTGCACGTCTGACGTCTAAACCAAATTGTAATTCAATCTTGAAAATGAAAGGTACTTCAGGCATAGGAGTTTCAACAAATAGAAAGAAAAACACCATACAGCTTGACTTCTTACATTATATAGTATTTTCCATATAGAAAACTATCTCAAGACTTTTCTAGTGAGGTACTGGAAGATAAATTGACATCAAGCCCAAGAAGAATTTGGAAAGTGACCACTATCATTTTGCAGGAACCAGTAGCTATTGGAAGAGTCTAGAGGGTAAGGGCGAGAAACCTTTTTTAATAATAACATGCCATAGTTAACCAACATTAGGGAGTGTGACCTAGACGTTATTATCAAATACTTAAAAATAACTTATTAATATTTTTTTGTGTAACCGTATGTGTGCTTGCTATCGTGAATGTACCATGTGTGTATGTTTTGCACCTTGGCCCCAGAGGAATGCTGTTTTGTTCGGCTATATTCATGTACGGTTGAATGGTAATTAAACTTGGATTTGATTTGATTTGATTTAGTGTTGCTGTGAGCGCATTCAACTGGTTTCTACACCATCCCATCATATGTCTTCACAGTGCTGTGGTTTGGCTTCACAGAGCTGCTGCCACAATGGTACCTGCTCCGTTCCGCTACAGTTAGCCATTTGCCTTAATCCAAGTGAGGAACGTGTTAGTAATGACAGCCAATTCTGTTGGAAAATCATGACAAAAGTGCTGGTGTTGTTCCCTGTAAACAAGAGTAGCTTCCGTATTTCTGTACGTGTGAGTGGAAGTCCTCAAGTTGCAGTGAGCTGTTTCTGCTGTTTTTCTTAACTAGGCTCTTGCTGAAACTCTCAAGTTCAATGATAATAAATTGCTGCAAGTTCTTACCCTATGGTGCTGAATACAGAAAAAAACAACCCACATCAGTAAAAGCAGGACTTTTGAAGAAGGAGCTTGTGGTGTAGGCTGGAGTTTAGCAGCAGAGTTTTGGATGTTCTTAACAGAACAGAGAAAGTATAAGAGCTTAAACAGCTTGACTAGCTTGATAGGGATACAAGTTTCAGGGTGAAAGACTACAATATTATGGGGCAGAAGTAGGTAGTGGTTTAGGATTTTAAAAGTCTGTTTAAGTTTAGAGTTGATCTGAAGGTCAAAAGTTTAAAACATTGGTAATGCAGTGTAAAGAAACATAATTATTTTTGTTTCTATGGTTATAACCAGGATTTGTGGCCATCATAGCAGCCCATTGTGTGGTTAGTTATTAAATGGCTTTATTGTATAGTTAGAAAACACCTTGCATCATACTCCATTTGCAGTAGGGAGCAGCCCATTATATTGCACATCTACAGCGATTGGCTAAGTGATACGGCACTTCTGGATAAAATAAAAGCATAGTCTATTTTCTACGTGGAGAGAAAATTCAAAAATCTGAAGTGCAAAGACTTGGGAGTCCTTGTGCAGGATTCCCAAAAGGCTAATTTGCAGGTTGAATAGGTGGTGAGGGTAAATGCAATGTTAGCATTCACTTTGAGATGACTAGAATATAAAAGCAAGGCTGCAGTGTTGATCAAAACACACAAAATGCCGGAGGAACTCAGCAGGCCAGGCAGCATTAGATTAGATTAGATTAGATTAGATTCAACGTTATTGTCATCGTGCCAAGTACAGATACAAAGCCAATGAAATGCAGTTAGCATCTAACCAGAAGAGCAAAAGAATAGTATTATTTACAAAATAACTGCAAATAAAAACTAAGTTCTACAGCATACAAACATAAAAGTACTGAGACAGTACAATATGGGTGCAATACTGCTTAGTGCTGTGATGTGAGGTTCAGCAGAGTCACAGCCTCAGGGAAGAAGGTCTTCCTGAGCCTGCTGGTGTGGGAGCGGAGGCTCCTGTTGCGCCTACCGTATGCGAGGAGAGTAAAAAGTCCATGGCTAGGGTGAGATGCATCCTTGATAATGCTTTTCGCCTTGCTCAGGCAGCATTTATGGTAAATGTTCTCAGCGGTGGGCAATTGGGTGCCAATAATCCACTGGGCAGTTTTCACCACCCGCTGGAGTGCTTTGAGGTCCAAAATGAGGTAATTGCCATACTACACTGAGATGTAGTTGGAGAGTATGCTCTCAGTGGTACAGTGGTAAAAGTCTGTCAGTATTCTGGGAGAGAGGTGAGCTTTCTTGATGCTCCGCAGGAAATAGAGGCCCTGTTGAGCCTTTTTGATCAGGATGGAAAAGTGTAAGCAATCAACACTTGAAGCCAAGACCCTTCGTCAGGATTAGAAAGAAAGGGGGAAGGGGAGGGACTAAGAAGGTGGAGGGAGGGGGAGGAAGAAGTACAAAGTGACAGGTGATAGCTGAAACCAGGAGAGGGGGAGGGGTGAAGTAAAAAGCTAGAAAGTTGATTGGTGAAAGAGATAAATGACTGGAGAAGGGGGATTCTGATAGGGGTGTATTTCCCAGTGCCCATCCATTTCAGTTCTGCTTCCAATTCTGACATATCAGTCTACGACGTCCTCTACAGCCATGATGGGCCACACTCAGGTTGGACAGCAACACCTTTTATTCCATCTGGGGAGCCTCCATTGATACCTCTAACTGCAGGTAACTGACTTCCCTCTTCTCCTTCACCATTCCCCATTCCTGTTTCACTCTCACACCTTCTCTTCTTACCTGCCCATCACCTCCCTCTGGTGTGCCTTCCCCTTCCCTTTCTTCCATGGTCTTCTGTCCTTTCTTACGCACTACCCTTTGTGCCACGCGGAGATACCTGGTGGCCCTGTCTGAGTCATTGCCACAGTTCTGGGATTCTGTCTCCTCCGCCTACAGTGGACCTCTTCGATACTTTATCCTCCGACAGATCCACACTTTCAACCACCAGTTCTTTGCCTTTCTCGCATCCAGCAAGGATTGGATTGTCGCCCATCTCCAGACCACAGATCCCGCTATTCCAGCTCCGACAGCTCAAGGTGCACTCAGACCGCGATCCCTGCTGCTTCCTGCTTGGACTCCGTACCATTGGATGATCCCAGATTACGAATCTTTCCAAGTCCACCCCTGGCCCCGACGGCTCTGGGCAGCAACGTATTGGTGACACTACCATCACCAACACCAGTTCCAATAATCCTGAGCGGACTCAGAACCTGGGTTCCACTGCCAGCAGTGGCAGTTCCAATGACCCCAGACACCTTCAAACTATTAATTGCATGACTGCTAACTCCAGTTCCAGCCTGGACCTTGACTTATAGCACCTCCAGACCGGGTCTTTACACTCTGCTGGAACCCCTGTCTCCCCTTCCCCTACCGCTACTGCAATCCCGTGTCACTCAGATCCCACCACCAGTTCTACCCCCTCTGAGGCAGAATGTTCTGTCCTCAATAAGAGCCTCACCTTTGTCCCCCTGTGCCCGCACCTCAATGAGTTTTGCACCCACTATGACACTGAACTCTTCTTCTCTGTGCCTACTTCTTTGGCAAGGACTCTCCACACCGTACCAATGATACCTTCTTCATCTTCAACCCTCCTCTTCTTCCCAGACACCACTCTCTGGTCCTCTGCCTGCCCTGCATCATTTTGTCGCTAACTGCTGACAAGACATCAACTGTCTTGACTTTAGCACTCTTCTTCCAATTCCAGTATCAGTCCATCTGAACGCGCTGTTCTCCACTCTCTCCGCACTTGTAATATTGCCATTCCCTTCTCTCGTATTCTCCATCTCAGCCTCATCTGCTCCTTAGATGAGGCTTTTCATTCCAGAACAACTGAGATGTCCTCCTCCTTCAAAGAAAGGAGCTGCGCTTCCTCCACCATCAATGCTGCCCTTACCCAACATAGATTGAGGGATCACTTTGTCAAGCACCCTCACTCCTTCTACAAAAAGCAGGATTTACTTCCCATTCCCATTCTGACATGTCAGTCCATGGCCTCCTCTGCTGCCAGGATGAAGCCACACTCAGGTTGGAGGAGTAACATTTTATATTCTGTCTTGGTAGCCTCCAACCTGATGGCATGAACATCAAATTCTCAAGCTTCCTGTAATTGCCCCCCCCCCCACCATTCCCCATTCCTGTTTCCTACTCTCTTTCCCTACCCATCACCTCCTTCTGGTGCTCCTTCCCCTTACATTTCTTCCATGGCCTTCTGCTCGCTCCTATCAGATTCTTCCTTCTCCACCCTTTTTATCTTTTTCACCAATCAACTTCTCAGCTCTTTACTTCACCCCTCCCCCCACCTTCTTAGTCTAATTCCTTCCCCTTTCTTTCCAGTCCTGATGAAGGCTGTCAGCCTGAAACCTCAACTGTTTACTCTTTTCTATAGATGCTACATGACCTGCTGAGATTCCCCCAGCATTTTGTGTTTGTATTGCTTTCGGTTTCCAGCATCTGCAGATTTTCTCATGATGTAATGTTGAGGCTGTACAAAGCACTGCTGAGGCCTCACCTGGAGTATTCTGAACAGATTTAGGCCCCTTAGCTAAGAAACAATATGCTGAAACTGGAGAGGGGTCAAAGCAGATTCACAAAAATGATCGCAGGATTGAGATACATATTATACAAGGAGTGTTTGATGGTTCTGGGCCTGTATTCACTTGGAATTCAGAAGAGTAGGGTGGGAGGGAAATCTCATTGAATGTTGAAAGGCTTCGAAAGAGCGGATGTGAAGAGGATGTTCCCTGGGTGGAGGAGTCTAGGATCAGCGGACACAGCCTCAGAATAGATGGATGTCCATTTAGAACGGAGATGAGGAGCAATTTCTTTATCTAGTGAGTGGTGAATCTGTGGAATTCATTCCTACAAGTGGCCATGGAAGCCAAGTCACTGGGTATATTTAAGGCAGATGTTGTCAGATTCTTGATTAGTAAGGGCATGAAGTGATGCAGGGAGAAGCCAGGAGGTTGGGCTGAAGGGGAAATGGATCAGTCATGATGAAATGATGGAGCAGACTTGCTGGGCCAAATGATCTAATTCTGCTCCTATATCTTAAGATCTGATTATACATGTAATGGAATCATATGCCTAGTTGGAAAAACTAAGTACAGTCCTGCAAGAGAGCCAGAAATAGAAAATAAAATGTGGCTGAGTGAAGTCCATGAAACCTAAGCTTTTCACTATTTTTCATAATTTCAGCAAAGTAACAATGTGCCCTAAATAACTGGAATTGTTTTTGTCATTCTGGAAATGATTAAGTTTCTCTTTAAAAAAAACTGCCGTCATTCAACATCCATTACAAATTTGACTAGACTATGAGAGAGCAATGACTCATCAGGAAAAAAAAATATTATTATTAACCATTTCTGTACTTTTTTTTTCAATACATTCTGTCAAGACTTATGGGTTTTATCTCTAAATACCTACTCAATCAGACAAAATCTTGTCTTGGAAACCTCACTTCTTCAGATGTACACATGAATACCGCCAAATGAAACAGCTGTCCTCTAGAACAAAGTACACAACACAATACATATAACTCACACACAACACAAGGTAATGTTACCACATATAGATTAGCAATTAGTGAAATATTTCCAGAAGATTGATATTTATCATGAGGTGCATTTACGACACAAACTTGGACCCTATCCTCAGAACTTCATTTTGTTAAGCATCATTCTGGTTGCTTTCATCTCCATATTTTTTGAAGTATGCAAATTCTTTATCAATATAGGAACTAAATAGGATATAATACTCCTTGGAGCTGTATCAAAATTTTATATAGTCAGGCTGTATTCTTCACTTAAACTGAATGTTCTTTGCAATTCAGCATAAAACTTAACCTGCTTTCTTTACAGCCTACTTGCCTAATGTGCACTTTCAATTAATGAACAACAGTGAGTCCCACACTTTGTGAAATTATTGCATTCCTTGCAAGGAAAAGTAAAACAAAAAGTTGAAGGACAGTTCACTGAGGACCACACTTACACATCACTAATTAGATGTTGAAGTGAGTGTGCAGAAGCCCAACAGTCTGCCTAGTCATTTACCTTA
The DNA here is from genome assembly GCF_030144855.1 of Hypanus sabinus. Taxonomy (NCBI): domain Eukaryota; kingdom Metazoa; phylum Chordata; class Chondrichthyes; order Myliobatiformes; family Dasyatidae; genus Hypanus; species Hypanus sabinus. The sequence goes on along the minus strand of NC_082730.1, from coordinate 20,880,064 downwards.
TCAATATGTATATGATACTTGATCAAAAGTTAAAAAGTATATCTGCAATATCAGGAGCAGACAAGTTGGACCCTTATGCTGGCTTTGCCATTCAGTAACATCATAGCTGACCTTGTACCTCTGTTCCTCTTTCATACGCTAACCCATTTCCTTCATTCCCTTGATATCAAGGGATGTTCTGTACTGGGTGTCAAATGTGGGAAGTGCAAGAGACTCCCAGCCTCCCAAACGGCCACATCTGCGCCAGGTGCGTCAAGCTACAGCTGCTTAAGGACCGGGTTGGGGAACTGGAAATGCAGCTCTATAACCTTCACCTGATGAGGGAGGGTGAGGAGCTATAGGCAAGTAGTCACACTGGTCCCTTGGGAGACAGATAAGTCAAGGGAGGGAAGGGCAAGAAGCAGATACTAGAGAGTACCCCTGTGGCTGTCCCCCCAAACAATAAGTACTCCTGTTTGAGTACTGTTGCGGGGGGGGTGGGGGAGAAACAGCTAACCTGGGGGAGGCAACAGTGGATGCGCCTCTGGCACAGAGTCTGGCCCTGTGGCTCTGAAGGGTAGGGAAAGGAAGAGGATTGCAGCAGTGATAAGGGACTCTATAGTTAGAGGGTCAGACAGGCAATTCTGTGTATGCAGGAAAGAAACAAGGAAGGTAGTTTGCATCCCAGGTGCCTGGGTCAGGAATGTTTCTGATCGTGTCCACAATATCCTGAAGTGGGAAGGAGTACAGCCAGAGGTCACTTTACATATTGGCACCAATGACATAGGTAGAAAAAGGGAGGAGGTCCTGAAAGCAGACTACAGGGAGTTAGGAAGGCAGTTGAGAATCAGGACCTCAAAAGTAGTAATCTCAGGGTTACTGCCTGTGCCACATGACGGTAAGTATAGGAATAGAGTGAGGTGGAGGATAAATGAGTAGCTGAGGGATTGGCGCAGTGGGCAGGGATTTAGATTTCTGGATCATTGGGGCCTCTTTTGGTGCTGGCGTGACCTGAACAAAAAGGACGGGTTGCATTTGGATCCCAGGGGGACCATTATCCTGGCAGGGAGGTTTGCTAAGACTATCAGGGAGAGTTTAAACTAGGATTGCTGGGGGGTGGAAACCAAACTAAAGAGACGGAGCAATGGGTGGTTGGCTCCCAAATTGAGAAAGCTTATAGACAGTGCGAGAGGGAAGATAGGCAATTGATAGAGAAGGGATGTGCTCAGACCGATGGTTTGAGATGTGTCTATTTTAATGCAAGGAACATTATGAACAAAGTGGATGAGCTTAGAGCGTGGATCAGTACTCGGGGTTGTGATGTTGTGGCCATTACAGGGACATGGATGGTTCAGGGGTGGGAATGGTTACTTAGAGTGGCAGGCTTCAGATGTTTCAGAAAAGACAGGAAGGGAGGCAAAAGAGGTGGGAGCATGGCACTGTTGATCAGAAATAGTGTCATGGTTGCAGAAAAGGAGGAAGTTATAGAAGGATTTTCTATTGAGTCTCTGTGGGTGGAAGTTAGGAACAGGAAAGGGTCAATAACTCTACTGGGTGTTTTTTATAGACCACCTAATAGTAACAGGGACATCAAAGAGCAGATAGGGAGACAGATTCTGGAAAGGTGTAATATTAACAGGGTTGTCATGGTGGGAGATTTTAATTTCCCAAATTTTGATTGTCATCTCCCTGGAGCAAGGGCTCTAGATGGGTTGGATTTTGTTAGGTGTGTTCAGGGAGGTTTCTTGACACAATATGTAGATTAAGCCTACAAGAGGAGAGGAGGAAAAGCTGTACTTGGTCTGGTATTGGGAAATGATTCTGGTCAGATGTCAGATCTCTCAGTGGGAGAACATTTTGGAGATAGTGATCACAATTCTATCTCCTTTACCAAAGCATTGGAGAGGGATAGGACCAGATAAGTTAGGAAAGCGTTTAATTGGAGTTAGGCAAAATATGAGACTATCAGAACTTGGAAGCATAAATTGAGAACAGATGTTCTCAGGGAAATGTATGGAAGAAATGTGGCAAATGTTCAGGGGACATTTGCATGGAGTTCTGCATAGGTACGTTCCAATGAGACAGGGAAAGGATGGTAGAGTACAGGAACCATGGTGTACAAAGGCTGTTGTAAATCTAGTCATGAAGAAAAGAAAAGCTTACGAAAGGTTCAAAAAACTGGGCAATGATAGAGATCTAAAAGACTATAAGGCTAGCAGGACGGAGCTTAAGAATGAAATTAGGAGAGCCAGAAGGGGCCATGAGAACTCCTTGGCAGAGAGGATTAAGGAAAACCCCGAAGCATTTTACAAGTATGTGAAGATCAAGAGGATAAGACGTGAGAGAATACAACCAATCAAATGTGACAGTGGAAAAGTGTGTATGGAATGGGAGGAGATAACAGAGGAACTTAATGAATACTTTGCTTCAATACTCACTATAGGAAAGGATCTTGGCGGTTGTAAGGATGACTTACAGCAGATTGAAAAGCTTGAGCATATAGATATTAAGAAAGAGGATGTGCTGGAACTTTTGGAAAGCATCAAGTTGGATAAGTCACAGGGACCTGGTGAGATGTACCCCAGGCTACTGTGGGAGGCGAGGGAGGAGATTGCTGAGCCTCTGTCAATGATCTTTGCATCATCAGTGGGGATGGGAGAAGTTCCGGAGGATTGGAGGGTTGCAGATGTTGTTCCCTTATTCAAGAAAAGGAGTAGAGATAGCCCAGGAAATTATAGACCAGTGAGTCTTACTTCAGTGGTTGGTAAGTTGATGGAAAAGATCCTAAAAGGGAAGATCTATGAACATTTGGAGAGGCATAATAAGATAAGCAATAGTCAGCATGGCTTTGTCAAAGGCAGGCCATTTCTTTTGAGCCTGATTGAATTTCTTGAGGATGTGACTAAATACATTGATGAAGGTAGAGCAGTAGATGTAGTGTATATGGATTTCAGCAAGGCATTTGACAAGGTACCCCATGCAAGGCTTATTGTGTAAGTAAGGAGGCATGGGATCCAAGGGGACATTGCTTTGTGGATTCAGAATTGGCTTACCCACAGATGGCAAAGAGTGGTTGTAGACGGGTCATATTCTGCATGGGAGTTTATGACCAGTGGTGTGCCTCAGAGATCTGTTCTGGGACCCCTACTCTTAGTGATTTTTATAAATGACCTGGATGAGGAAGTTGACAGATGGGTTAGTAAATTTGCTGATGACACAAAGGTTGGGGGTGTTGTGGATAGTGTGGAGGGCTGTCAAAGGTTACAGTGGGATATCAATAGGATGCAAAACTGGGCTGAGAAGTGGCAGATGGAGTTCAACCCAGATAAGTGTGAAGTGGTTCATTTTGATAGGTCAAATATGATGGCAGAATATAGTATTAATAGTAAGACTCTTTGCAGTGTGGAGGATTGGAGGGATCTTAGGGTCTGAGTCCATAGGACACTCAAAACTGCTATGCAGGTTGACTTTGTGGTTAAGAAGGCATACAATGCATTGGCTTTCATCAACCTTGGGATTGAGTTCAAGAGCTGGATGGTTGTGTGGGGGGGTTAATGTTGTATCTATATAGGACCCTGGTCAGACCTGTTACGAATTCCCGTAACTGGATCACTTACTAGCAAAGATAGAGAGGTCCGTTGAAGTCTGATGGTACTATTTTTAAAAGTATTTATTAATAAAGGGCACAAAAATAAGATTAATGCAAACATACAGATAATGTACGTCATCAGTACTAAATCTAAGCGCGGGTATAATAATAATCAATGAGAAATAGCTCTATGGTTGTCTAGGGGTTAATGTATTGTCCGATGGAAAGGTAACAGTCACTATCAGTTCGTCCAAGCTGCAGCGTTGTTGGGTTTAAAAGTGATGTAGTTTAAACTTGCCCCAGGTCTTTTAAGATGCCGATCCGTTGAGTCAGGGGAGCGGGTTTCCCCGTTATTAGCTAAAAGCTGTTTTCTCGTGGTTCCAGCCACCAATTCCAGCCACGGAATTGAATGCACGTGGCTTCCTTCAGATGATTTCCTGACGTTACGTGGTCGCTTAACGTTTCTTCTGGTGCGTCTGAGGGGTTGTTCCCCAGACCCTCTTTTATACTTCCTCACGGGGTCTCAGATGTCAATCAGGTTGGGATGATGCAATCCCTCAACCAGCCCTCTCTGGTCATCCCCTGAGGGGCTTCAATGAATAGTACAGTACTCAATACACAACTTGGTCTTCCGGAGACAATGGCCATGTCCCGTAGCTTTACATCGCCGGGGAAACGAGACATTTTGCACGTCCCATTCTCCTTTCCTGGGCCCCTTGACCTAACTCAACAATGACCTTGCAATTCTCACAAAGGAGGGGGCTACGGACGTAACAGACCGCCCTTGGAGTACTGTGATCAGTTCTAGTCGCTTCACTACAGGAATAATGTGGAAACCATAGAAAGGGTGCAGAGGAGACTTACAAGGATGTTTCCTGGATTGGGGAGCATACGTTATGAGAATAGGTTGAGTGAACTTGGCCCTTTCTCCTTGGAGCGACGGAGGATAAGAGGTGACCTGATAGAGGTGTACATGATGATGAGAGGCATTGATCCTGTGGATAGTCAGAGTCTCTTCCCAGGGCTGAAATGGCTAACACGAGAGGGCAAAGTTTTAAGGTGCTTGGAAGTAGGTACAGAGGAAATCTCAAGGCTAAGTTTTATACACAGAGTGGTGAGTGCGTGGAATGGGCTGATGGTGAAACTGGTGGAGGCAGATATGATAGGGTCTTTTAAGAGACTCCTGGACAGGTACATGGAGCTTAGAAAAATAGAGGGCTATGTGTAACCATAGGTAATTTCTAAAGTAAAGTCATGTTCAGCACAGCTTTGTGGGCTGAAGGGTCTGTATTGTGCTGTAGGTTTTTCTATGTTTCAGTAGGATCTCTGCCCATTTCACTCTATTGCACTGTCTGTGCCAAGTAGATCCTTTGGGGTGTCGTAGCTAAACTATATATAAGACCACAGGACATCAGATCAGAATTAGGCCATTCAGTCCATCGTGTCTTCGCCACCATTTAATGGCAGTAAAAGTGCTGAGATCTCGAAAAAGCACTTCAAATAAAAGGGTGACTACATTATAATAAACAGTTTGAGCTTTTGTTCAAAATAAACAAATTCCCTTGAAGGAAACATATTTCTAGGAGACAATCTTTTGACTAAAAGCACAGGATATTTACTGAATTTTAAATCAATCTCATGAACCTGATCTAATAGTTTTAGATCTCAATGGTTGCTATGTGACCAGAACGCTGATTCATGCTGTTACTGTTTTGTTGCTTTCCTTGTTCTGATAACATTGTGGGCATGCTATTTTGGCGCCAGAATGTGTGGCGACACTAACCCCCATTCTCAGCATAGTTTTAGGTTGTGTTGGTTGTTTAATGTAAATGACACATTTCATTGTGCTCCCATGCACGTGAGGAATCTCGATATCTGCAAAACTGTGGCAAAAAAAATGTTCTTGGAAGAATGCACCTGCTGGTATGGTGGAGGCACACAGTCTGCACCCTCAACGACCTGCATTCTTGTGGTGGGTGTGATGATTTTTTTCTTCCCCTGGTTCTCATTAATGATGCATCAGTTCCCATATTGAAGTTTAGTTTGCATAAAGATTCCAACATTTTAATTATATTTTTAACTATGAAGACAGATTTTTTAGTTAAGCAACACACAGTTTGAGGGAAGTGCAAAAGAACAATGGGGGAATCTGATGAAGTTTTTAAAATATTTAGGGAAATGCACTGAGATATATATCAATGATCTTTGTGAAACCTAGAACTGAGCTTCTGCCTCTGCCACATGACTGATGTTTCCAGTCTTAAGTATATGTTAGCCTGGTGTATGGACACATCACATTATGACACACACACACTCCTTTGTTGCTTGATTAAGATCATTGTTCAATTTAGGATTATGATATACAGCTGTGTTTTCAAACAATGGCAGGTATCCTTGACAATAGATCATGAGTAAGCAGTCTATGAAACAGATTTGAGAGTTTACAAAAGAAAAACGGTAGCGTCTCCATTTTTAGCAATGTATGCTTTATTATTATCCTAAAATACTACTCCAGCTTTTCCTGCCCCTCACATTTTAATTGATTTCTAACATTTTAACCTGCTTTTGAAATAGGTTGAATAAAAAGAAATGCAGCATTGGAGCGTGACAGTTAGCTTAACACTTTCACAGTGTCAGCAATTGGAAGACTGGGTGTCAGATTTTGCCACTGCCTGTAAGAAATTTGTATGTTCTCCTCGTGACCATGTGGGTTTCCTCCAGGTGCTCTGGTTTGGTATGTTGGCACTGGAAGCAGGATGACACTTGCAGGCTGCCCCCAACATATTCTTGAATTACATCGGTTGTTGAATCAAACAACACATTTCCCTATGACACACACAAAATGCTGGTGCAACACAGCAGGCCAGGCAGCATCTATAAGGAGAAGTACTGTCGATGTTTTGGGCTGAGACCCTTCGTCAGGACTAACTGAAAGGAAAGACAGTAAGAGATTTGAAAGTAGTGGGGGGAAGGGGAAATGTGAAATGATAGGAGAAGACCGGAGGGGGTGGGATGAAGCTAAGAGCTGGAAAAGTGATTGGCGAAAGTGATACAGAGCTGGAAAAGGGAAAGGATCATGGGAAGGGAGGCCTCGGAAGAAAGAAAGGTGGGGGGGGGGGAGCAGCAGAGGGAGATGGAGAACAGGCAGGGTGATGGGCAGAGAGAGAGAAAAAAACACAAACATCTAAATATGTCCGGGATGGGTTAAGAAGGGGAGGAGGGGCATTAACGGAAGTTGGAGAAGTCAATGTTCATGCCATCAGGTTGGAGGCTACCCAGCCGACTATATAAGGTGTTGTTCCTCCAACCTGAGTTTGGATTCATTTTGACAGTAGAGGAGGCCATGGATAGACATATCAGAATGGGAATGGGATGTGGAATTAAAATGTGTGACCACTGGGAGATCCTGCTTTTTCTGGCGGACCGAGCGTAGGTGTTCAGCGAAACGGTCTCCCAGTCTGCGTCGTGTCTCACCAATATACAAAAGGCCACACCGGGAGCACTGGACACAGCTGACTCACAGGTGAAATGTCGCCTCACCTGAAAGGACTGTCTGGGGCCCTGAATGGTGTTGAGGGAGGAAGTGTACGGGCAGGTGTAGCACTTGTTCTACTTGCAAGGATAAGTACCAAGAGGGAGATCGGTGGGAAGGGATGGGGGGGGAACGAGTGGACAAGGGAGTCGCATAGGGAGCGATCCCTGCGGAAAGCAGAAAGAGGGGGAGGGAAAGATGTGCTGGGTAGTGGGATCTCGTTGGAGGTGGCAGAAGTTACAGAGAATTATACATTGGACCTGGAGGCTGGTGGGGTGATAGGTGAGGACAAGGGGAACCCTATCCCGAGTGGGGTGGCAGGCAGATGGGGTGAGGGCAGATGTGCGGGAAATGGGAGAGGTGCGTTTGAGAGTAGAGTTGATGGTGGAAGAAGGGAAGCCCCTTTGTTTAAAAAAAGAAGACATCTCCTTCATCCTGGAATGAAAAGCCTCATCCTGAGAGCAGAAGCGGTGGAGACGGAGGAATTGTGAGAAGGGGATAGCCTTTTTGCAAGAGATGGGGTGGGAAAACACATTTCCCTAAATGTTTTGATGGACACATGACAAATAAAGCTAAACTTTAATCTTAAAGGTTACAACTGTGAAGTGTTACAACACTTCAATTACTTATAGAAGAAAATCTTCACAATGGGGAAAATACAGATTGTAGTAAAATAAATTTGTTTTTCTCTTTTTTCCCCAAAATGCATCTGCGTAGCTGGAGTTTGAAAAGTCTCAGGTGAAGAAGGTGGAAAAGGAGCAGAAGAAGGTGTCCACGCAGTTGGAGGAAGAACGATCACGGCACAAACAGCTAACCACGGTGTTGGTGAAAGAATGCAAGAAAGCAACTAACAAGTCAGCAGAGGAAATGCAGAAAGCTGCAGAGCTAAAATTAAAGCTTGAGAAAGAACTGGAAAGGAGCTGTAAATTGGAAGAAGAGTTGACCATTGAGAAGAGACGGGCCTTGCAGAAGGAAGCCCAAATGGAGAAGCAACTCTTTGAATTTGACACTGAGAAGGAGCAGCTGAGAGCTAAGCTAAACCGCGAAGAAAACCAAACACGAGCTCTCAATGAAGAAGTGGAACACTTAAAAAAAATCATTGCAGAACTTAAAAGTGGAGCAGGAACCTCCATTAAAGCAACAGGGAATGAAACAGGCTCATCAGTAGGGGCTGGGTCTAATAAAAGTAAATCATGCCAAGTAGATTTTCCATATGTGGAAGTAAGCAGAAGTGATACAAAAGCAGGACACTGCACATCTCCTAAAATGCCAGTGTTTGTTCCACATCTAAACGGGCACTGTGCGACACTTGCATTTAATAACAATGACGATCAGTCAGCTCGTGACAATGAAACAGATGGCATTTACGCAAATGAGAATAAACCTGTTTCTCCCACTCCGGATCACGTCAGTGAAAATGGAGCTGCCACGGTGACCATGAGCTATGCAGCACATTTCACTGGTTCTCCAAACAACACCGTAAACTCGTCAGCTGCCTCTTCAGTATCTTCCTCTCCATGCTCATCTCCTGTGTTGACAAAACGACTGATTGGTTCAGCAAGCCCCACAACCAGCTTTCAGTCCTCCTATCAAGCTGGGCTGAATCAAAGGTTTCATGCTGCTCGATTTAAGTTCCAAGCACAGGCAGAGCAAGATCAACAGACTGGTGTCCTTCAGAGTCCTCCGCCAAGGGATCTGTCGCCCACTACCTTGGACAGTTCAGCTGCCAAACAGTTGGCTCGTAATACTGTGACCCAAGTCCTTTCTAGGTTTACAAGTCAGACGAATGCCCTCAAAACTACAAATAATTCCCCATTTGGCACTGACTATCGGCAGCTGGGCACTTCAACGAAAGCTCCAATCAGTGATGCCAATCATTCACCAAACAGTAGCAAAGTCTCTAGTCCTCAGAGTCCACTGGTACCTTGTATAAGATCACCAACGACATCAAGGGTGGATCGAGGCAATCCTCCACCAATTCCTCCTAAAAAGCCCGGCCTTGCACAGTCTCCAGCTTCACCACACCCACTTGGGAGAACGTCAGCGGATGGTGGACCAACGCAAATCGGGCTTGCTTCTAAAAACGAGTCAAGTACCTCCAGCTCTGTGCAACCACAGTGTTTCTTTAACTGGCGAGAAACAGGGAATCATGAGGATGTCTCATCAAAATCGTCTTTGGACCATGGTGCAGTGATGGGCTCAGCAGATGGTACTGACGCTGCAGTTTGTGTTGTGCCGCTATCTAATGAACCAAACCCTACAGCCTCCATAAAGCTCTCAGCAGCTTCTGTGGATGGTTGTAACACCACAGTTGACCTTCCGAACACTTGTGGCATGGATAACAGTTTGATCACAACATCCAATAAAGAGATTGATATACTTCTACCAACCAGTAGTTAAACTGTGTAGAAACCAGATGTGAGTTGATGCTTTTTTCACTCCTTCCAGATAATTGGAGTTTTGTAACAACAATTTATTATTTATAGCACATTTTGTATTTATACAATATCCATTTTTCTCTGCATTTTACAAACTTTAGCAGTTACTTTTTTAGTCCTGATGTCAATGACATTAATTTATGGATTAAATGGGAACTATTAACTAAATGTATAAAAATTCAAAAGCTCCCATTTTATAAAACACTTTTCAGTATTACCAATCATTAATTAAAGGATGGATTTACTGAATGCTCCCCAAAATGTTTTGAAGTTCCTTCAGGGTGTTTTGTCCATTATCTGTAACCATGGCTTTTATTGGTTTTCACTAACATGTACATTTATAATCGTGAAAAGTTCATTGTGAAACTAAAATGGGAAGAGATTAAAAAAGGGAATGAAAACTCTATTTGCAAATCTGGTTACATACATTTTGCAGCCCAAGCCAGCTTTTATGTAAGAGATGATAATGGTGCTGGGAAATCCATCAGGAATTTCACAGAAAACTGCAATCAATTTTCTGATGGTCACTTTGGTTCTTATAATGGTAAACCTGGGTAGTGGGTAGAAGATAGTGGATCTGAGAAACATAAGATTGCTTATTTCTTTGTCATATAACTAAAATAATTTATCCCTCATTATTGTTTTGTTCTGATGGTGGTGGTGGTAGTAATTGTTTTTGCTCTTGCAATAAGTGCATTTAAAACCTTTAAATGGATTATCTCTTCAGTGAAGACTTCAGTTAAGCTATATATATTGCATTATTTTATTAGTTACCTAACTGATCCTAGGAGTATTAGCAAAGGTTGCTGGTGATGTTTATTTTTCATCTGGATGCTAAATTACTAGAATAGACCTGTGAATGATGTTTTAAATGCTGTATTCCTCTGGTTTGATTCATTAATTGCCAAGGATCTGTATATCATATCAGAGGGAGTTACGAGTACTTTAACAACAGGTTCAAATGTTTCTTTGATTTGTAAGTAGCACAGCCAAAGGGATTGCACAATGTTCTGTTTTACATCCATTAGTTAAGTGTCATTAAACTTTAGTCAGAGTCAGTTCAACAACTTGTGGTATTCAGTGGCAGTCTTTGCCGGGCAAATTTTGAGCAACTATGTACTGTAGTAACATCTTTATAATTTCCAAAGGCTTGTTTAAATGCTCAATTTAGCTAGAATCATGCAATAGCCAGTACACAATGGGGAGGAAATCTATGGTGTGCACAAGGCATACACAACATCATGTACAAGAAGGTAGTACCATTTTTACAAACTGAGCCTATAAACTGATGTTCTCCCCAGCGGGTGTGGTGTGGTATTTTTTTTTTTAGTTTTTTTTCTTCCAACACCCCACAATGAGAATCTCATTGTACACATTCATATGACTAAAATGACAACAAAGAGTTATTCCTGCATTTCTACCACAACAATGAAGCTGGAGTTTTATTAGACTGTCCAATGGTTTGGGAAAATGACTTTGCTTACTTGCATGCCACCTGCCCTCCATTTCCCTACACAAATAGTCTTCTACCACGATAGGCATTAACATGGACAAATCAGAATTTTAATAACTTCAAAATCTGATAAAGTATTAGTTTCAGTCATCTAAATGACAGATTAAAAATTGTATGTTGGATTGGCAGCGGTTATTTTAAACACAGTTTTGTAAACTGCAGGGTAGATATGGTCCACTGAGGAAATCCAGTGAGAAATTGTACTAAATTTGTAAAAAAGACATAATATTTGTTCTTTTTTTTTACTGCCTGTTTCTAAGCATCAGGGTAAATTGGTGTGACTACTAGAATGGAAAATTTGAAACTTGTTTAGCGTCTTTTTGCACCTTGGATCTATAGCTCAAAGGTCTTCAGATGAATTGAATTGCCTTAAAATGTGATAAATGTTATTTGGGTGCAAGCGATGGCCAGTTTGTACATAGTAGGAATCTACAGAGAGCAATAAATGAAATGCTCTGTTAGAATTTTTAGATATAATATTTCTTTTAATACTCAATATTTTAAAGGCTGCAAAGACTGTGCACTTGAGACTCTCAAAAGGCTCACTCAGCCATTTAAGCTCTGAAATAAAGGGCCTTCAATTGCCATTCTTGCCCAGTCCTGATTAAATTGGGAATGAATCATTTCTATGAATTAGAAAGCTACCTTAGGTATTTCTGATGCCCTTAGCATTTGATCTTACTAGATTTGGAGGTAATAACTTTGAAACGTTACATTTCCAAAGAAAAGCAAGTTCCTAAAATGTCTGAGATTTCTTTATTTTTAAATTATCTGTTCTGGAGCAATCAGTAGGCATCGGGAAACTAGCAGTTTGGACCTCAGTGGAATATGAAATGCAATTGTGGGAGGGCCAGAGTATTCCATGTCATCTCATCCTGCCTGTCTTCTGGCATCAGCTTTTATCAACACCCAACTGAACCAGAACTGTATTTCAGCCTTCCTCCAATATTCTCCCTGTCTTACTTAGCAACAGAAGTTCAAAGCTTGTTGGATCACACAAATTCTCAGATAGCCTACTGACTTCTGGGATGTGTCGATAAGTTCATGTGTTTCCATGTGAAAGACGGCATAAAATAAATCACTTAAAACAGTGTTCCATAACCTGTGAACTAGCTTAACAAAACATGATGATAAGCAATGGAAAGTCTGTGACTTCAGATTGACATGGCTCTGATTGGTTTATTCCAGACCCATGAACATTGCAAATGAACCACTACTGCTTTATAAGAAATTACACGTAATGGTCCCAGTGGGGCATATATCATCGTGACCAAAATGTGATAAACAATTTAGGCAAGAGAACACATCATTGCTTCATGAATGGTCACCTTTAAGTAATCAATGTTTTGTGCATTTTTAAAATTCAACAGCGCTTTTCTAAAATAAATTTTATGGTGTTATTTTCTTAAAGTTGTGTGGGCTGCCTGATAGAGATAGCGAGAAATGAAATCAGAGAGGTTATATCATTATGTAGCGTGAATAGACCCCAATTAATCCAGTTGGCTGTCTTGCCCCCCCCCCCCCTCCCCTGCACCCACAGGACTATTTGCTGTGATTAGGGAAGTTGCAAAGAATGTAGGTGAGGCATTGCCTCATTTAGATATACAGATATTCCATTGACAGTAAATCTGGAACACTGCAAGGTAAACTAATAATAGAACAAAGAGAGGTAGGGCAAATCAGGAGCAGTTTCAAGAAGTCCTTTGTACTGAGAGATGATTGTGAAAATGGTTGAGGAACTGTAGACTAATTAACTGCAGAATGTAAGTACTTGTGTCCATATTGGAAAACTTGACAGTTCTAGTATAATTTTAAGTTTATGGAAGTGCTGAGTAGTAGTTGAAGAATATAGTCAATATAATACAGCTAACAATGCGTTTTTATAAGTAAGTACATGGAAGTGAGTTGTCGTGGAGAGAAAATTGCAAGCTACTGGAGTAAGGGTTGAACGGCTTGTGGATGTTTTAGGAATCGTGTTTTAATTGTTTCCTTAATGCCACAGGTGTTTCAAAAATAGTTTTCCTTTGAGGCTTTTTGCTTTAAGTTTTGCTACCATGCTGTAACAGTGATTTGAAATTACATGATGTAGGTGATAGAGTGGTGGTGGATAGTGATGTAGGATCGGGAGAAATGGGGAATGGTGACTGATAAAATACAGGGGTTTCTTTTCTGCAACAAAACTGCACTAAACAATGCTAAGTAGTTAAAAAACCTTGCAGTTATTGACAGTCTTTTAATAACAGTAGTATTTTCAATAAATAACAATTATGCAGGTATTAAATTGATAAATGCAACCCAAAAGATGCAAAACATTTATTTTTTTCCCATATTGAGAGTAAACTGGTTTGATAGTAATTTAGCCAAACCTATCGAATCTGAAATGAGGAGACCTGTCTATTTGTGTTTCATCGTTTCAAATTGGAGGCTTAAGTAAGTATTGGATGCTGTTACTTGTGCTGATTGGAGTAATTTAAAAACAATTAAAATGCATTGTATATTTTGGAGTTTAACGAATGTTCTAGTGGCATTTGTAAAGTTCTGGAATTAATTTCAAAGGAATGGTAACTCTTCAGGATACAGAATACATGAGGTCTTGCAAAAGGTATCATGAACCAATGAAATTGACTTAATCAATATGTTCAAAAAGTCCCTGTGAATTGTTCTTTGGAATGGAATTAATTCATCCAATTAATTAAACCTAACAATGAGAGCTAAACATTGTGGATGGAATGTGGATTCCTTCCATTATCTGTGAAGCAAGTAATTTTATGATTCTTGTTAACCTAATTACTTCTTCAATACCTTACAATTACAAATTACTCCAAGTTAATTTACAGAAGTTACTCTAAAATAAATCATTAATTATAATTTTTGATAAGTGGAAAGTGAAATGGTTCTCAATTGAATTAAAAATGAATATTAATTACACTACATCTAAAATCTATCGTGACAGAGTACTGAGAGCAGGTTAAACCTGCCCGGTTGCTTGAAAGTCTTGTCAAATGCATCCTACTGAAAACACTTAAAAACTTGAATCTTGAAGCAATCAAACTTTTAAACTTATCTCCCTCCCTCTGCTTTGCCAGTTAATGCTTTGTGGAGGTTATTTTAATAATTATTCCTGAGATTGTCAGTAATGCTCCATCCTATTCCCCTTCCTACAATACTTTCTAAAATTGATTATGTAAATCTTTTTAAATTGTTAAATATTTTCTTGTTTTATATGTGTCTGTGTGCAGAGACTGAAATAAAATCAAAAGATTTACATTTTGTAAGTTTAAACTACAGTGCAGATGTAATTTTGAATTTTCATATATACTGTAGTTCTGATGAAGGGTCTCAACCTCAAATGTTGACTGTATTCTTTTCCATAGATGCTACCTGACCTGCTGAGTTCCTCCAGCATTGTGTGTGTGTTGGGAGTATTTGAAATCTTTATGTTCCCACCCCGGAAGCCAGCTTCCTTTTCCAAAGTATGTAGTTATGAATACCACTTCTTAAAAAATATATATACACCACTTTACTGATACTGAAGGCATTTGTATTGAAGCTTTCCCTTTTATTTAACCTTCTGTCTCAAAATAATTTGCTATTGACACACATACAACTCAACTACCACACACAGGCATTTTAAGACGAAAACAAAAGCCACAGCTTGGAAACCTACCTGAAGTGTATCAGAGGCCTTTATTTATGATTAGCTGTTTGATATCTGATCTCTACTGTAAGTGCTGGGGCATTTGTTTTCAGAAAAGCTAAATACAGTCGCCTTGCTCTGGTAGATCAGAACTGCTCATGCTTTCAGGTGTACGCATTCTTTTTTTTATCTTAATTTACTAAACAATATGTTAAGCAGATGGTTTTAAGGAAATAAATTCTGATGCATACAGTATGCATTTTTTGAGATGTGATTAATCTTATTCCATAAAATGCAGTTACCACACCATGTGAATCTTGACAATCCAAATATTGATCAATTTCTGCATTTTGGAAAGTGATATTCAAAAACTCTAGTGTTCTGAATTTCCATTGTTGTTTGTGAATAATTAACAGAATGGGAAGCATCCTTTCTGGGTATTGAAAAAAGTGCTGATATTCACTGATAATCAATAAGTTTCATTCAGGAGCCACTAACTTGGTTAAGGCAAGGGTATCTGAACCATGTATAGACCAGGTATATCCTACGTTATTGAATTGATGTCAGCATGATGGAAGTTTCTAATTTTCCCCTAAGGAATCAGTCAACAGCCAGCAATCCTATTGCTCAGTATTTGGAATTGCTTGATAACCACCTACAATAATTTCTGTAATGGGATTTACTCTGAAAGAGATGGCCAGTCTGGGTAATATGGGGGGGGGGCGGGGGATACTGAATAGACAGTAGTACAACAAGTTTCTTAAGAGGGGCTAGAGAAAAATGCGTTGAGGGATAAAGGAAGTGGGACATTGTCCATTTGAATGGCGATGATAAATCAGTACTTATGTGGCACTTAATATGAATCATTGTGCTTTCCCATCACATTTGAAGTAAATTGCATTTTAACATTGCTTCCATTTTTATTGTAACACTAATTCACAGTATAAAATAGCGTAGTGCTTCCATCTCATAGCATAATTGATTGGACCGATTAGTATTCTTAGTTTTAAAACATTCATAGCAATATATTTTTAATAATTTATTAGCTATAAAACTGTTTTGATACAGTAGAATTGGTATTTTTTCCAGACTTTCAATGTACTGTGTATCTAAAAATGCATGTAAAGGGGTGATTCCTTTTTGTGCTTCATTTACAAACTTCTTAAATCTGAAGCTGCTCTATCTAACAGGATTTTGTTTGTACTGCTGGGATATTTCAATTAATTCAAAGTGCAACTTCTAAGTGCCTTTTGAATCTGCATGTTGTAAATTTTAAAAATGTAAAGGAATTGCATATATTCACATTTAATGGTAATTACCATTAATAAAACCAGAATTCATACCAAGAAGTCTTGTGTCTTATTTACTTTATTTAGTCAGCAAAGCATTTAGAGATCAAAGTACAAAAGTAGTTTGCATACTGGAGCTAATCAACAAGCACCCACTAGTATAGGTGGATCAAGAATCAATTTTATTCACCATGCACTGTACATGTACACTCTGGCCACTTTACTAGCTATTTCCTGTACTTAATAAAGTGGCAACTATATGTTCATGGTCTTCTGCTGTAGGTTATCCAGAGATTCTCTTCTGCACACTAGTGTTGTAACGTGTGGTAATTTGAGTTATTGTCACCCTCTGGTCAGGTTGAGCCAGACCAGCCATTCTCTTCTGACCGCTCAAGGCATTTTCACCCACAGAACCACTGCTCACTGGATTTTTTTTTTGTTTTTCACACTATTCTCTGTAAACTCTAAAGACTGTTGTGTGTGAAAATACCAGGAGATCAGCAGTTTCTACAGTACTCAAACCACCCAACAATCATGGTCAAAGTCACTTAGATCAATTTTTTTCCCCATTACACAATGCGTTTAATAGGGAAATGTATTTGAACACAAGCACAACACTGTTTACTGCTTACAACTAACTTCTTCGGGAACACAAAAAACTAAATAATGGCAAGTTGGTGGTACTTAAAGTTGTGAGCAGCAAATATATAAAATAAAAATCAGATGCTCCAAAGCTGAAATAAAACCCAAAGATGCTGGAAGCATTCAGTAGGTAAAGCAGAGGGAGAAAGAAAGTTATTTTTAATTTGCAGAGGAGTGGAAAGTTGGATTGAACAAAAGGAATATAATTTATAGAGAGGCCATGGGTGCCAAACGGATAAATTGTAAAGATCATCTGGTCAATAGGGTTAATGGGACCCAGACAGAGAAAGTGAATGAAAGCAGTGACTTTGGGGTAGCTAAAGAGAAGCCATGCAAGCAAAGAAGCATGGAAGTTGTCAAGGGTAGGAATGTAGAGACTGCCTTTTGATCACTCTGCTAAGGAGAGGGAAAGGCCCACTGCTGTGCCCAGAGAATGTTATTTAGGTTTTCTGCGATTTGGATATGGACTTGGACAATAGACTGGTTTTTCAGACTTTTTTTCATGTTGTGTTTTTCACCAGATCTTTCCTGTGTTTGTATGCGGAGGAGGGTGATTTGGGGGAGGGTCAATGTGCCTGTTCTTTTTTGTCCAGGGAGGAGGGACTTGGGGGTTGATGATTGTGCTGCCATTCTTGGTTTCATGGCTACCTGGAGAAGAAGAATTGCAGAGTTGTATACTTCAATAATAAGTGAACCTTTGATTTAGAATGTGCCCAGCAAGTCAGGCTGTGCTAATGGAGAGAGCGGAAAATATGAGTTAATATCGATGTTTTGCCTCAGAATTCAGTAATATTTCGTAGAGTTGGCCGTTCAAGTCATGCAACCCCGCAACCCTGATTAACTCGGTAACCTAATCACAGGACAATTTTCAATGACCAATTCAACTACCTGACCTGGTATGTCTTTGGACAGTGGAAAAAACACCAGAGCACCTGGAGAAAACCCATGCATTCAGAGACCATATAGTGACTTCTTACAAAACGGCGGCGTAATTGAACCCAGAGCTCTGGAACGCCCCAACCTGTAATAGCATTGCGGTAACTGTTATGTTAGCATGGTGCATATTTGCTATTCTGAATTAATCAAACTTAAAGAATTTGATACTGATTCTGTAAGGCTGCAACATGCACCAAAGGAAAATGAGATATTGGATGTGCTTACCTTAGATCTCCTTGTGAGAGTGCAGAAGCACAAAAATATGTAATGGAGAATTAGGGTGATGAGCAATAGAAGCTCCCCTGTGGAGCACTCGATGCAGCTGCACTGTGAAGCAACCACCCATTTGGTTTCTCCAGTGTTAAGGAGATTATGTTATGAACAGTGAATGCAGTACACTAGAAAGAAATGGAAGTGTATTGCACACCTCTGCCCTCATCCCATCTCCAGCACAGACCAAGGATAGTTTCCCAGGTGCTCATCTTCCACATGTGCAGCATCTGGAGTCGATGAAGCATTTTAACAGCTTCAACAAAATGTCACTACCAGACACAACTCTTCTTCCCTTTTTAGCATTTTGAAGGGACCCTTTTCCTTCGTGACTGCCTGGTCACCTTTTTCATCCCCAGTGGCTACCAGCTTTCTATAATCTCTGGCTCACTCACTTAGCCATTTGGGCTCATTAACAAGTAGGCAATACTTGACCTGAGTGTTTCTAGAATTTTTGTACTACTTCCAGATTTTTGATTTTCAATCTAGCAGTTCGCCCAGCTATTCTGAATGATGCTGATTACACATTACTGGCAAATCAGTTGAATTATTTCTAACAGTGATTATGGAACACATATAACTGAAGACAAGTTACTAATCTTTTTGATAATATTTTAAACCAATGCTCCTGTTCCCATTTCAAGTGGTCAGATTTCCTCTTCTTCAGCCCTTTACTCTCCCATCTCCCAACATTTTACTTCAATCTCCTCCCCCACCCACCCACCTTCCCTCTCACCTAGTTTCACCTGTCTTTGACTATTAGTACATAGCTAGTGCAGTAAGACTAGCTATGCGGTAGGGATGGGCTCCACCAGGTTTCAGGTGCCCAAGGTACGAGGAGCAATCACCAAAAAGATCGGTGTCAAAAGCTTGTCATGATGGCGCCCCGACAACTCCACCAGGAGGTCAAGGTGCGCGCGTATACACACACACACTCTCTCTCTCACTCTCTCACTCACAGAGATCTTCAGTCTCCCTGTTAACCACATCTGCACAAAGTGAATGGATCTGCAGTGGCCTGGTCTCTGGCTCTGTGGCTCAGAATGAAAGAGGGGAGAAGAGTAGTGTATCAGTGATGAGGGATTCCATAGTTAGAGGGGTAAACATGAGATTCTGTGGATGTGAAAGAGATACCATATGGTACATTGCCCCAGGTGTCAGGGTCAGGGACATCTCAAACTGAGTCCACTACCTTCTAAAGGGGGAGGGAGAACAGTCAGAAGTTACGGTACATATTGGTACCCACAGCATAGATAGGAAAAGGAAAGAGGTCCTGAAGAGAGAATATAGGGAGTTAGGTGGAAAGCTGAAAAGCAGGACCCCAACGGCAGTAATCTCCAGGTTGCTGCCTGTGCCACACACCAGTGAGGGTAAGAATAGCATGATTTGGAAGGTGAATGTTTGGCTGAGGAAATGGTGCAGGGGGGAGGTGTTTCTGATTTCTGGATCATTAGGATCTGTTCTGGGGAAGGTGTGACCTACTCAAAAAGAACAGATTACACTAGAACTGTTAAGGAGGTTGTAAGCTAATTTGGCAGGGGGTTGAGAACTGGAGTGATGAGGCTGAGGATGGGGCAGTTGGTATGCAAGTATATTGTGAGACTGTGAGGAAGGACAGGCAAGTGATAGGGCAGAATTGCAGACAATTCAGCCATAATTTTTTTTTAATTTAGACTTCATGAAGAGATTAAATTGCAATGAGATGCCATCAGCACTGTAGTATTGTGGTTAGCACAATGCTTTACAGTAGCAGAGACCCAGGATCAGAATCCGGTTTAATATCACTGGCATAGATTGTGAGATTTGATAACTTAGTGGCAGCAGTACAATGAAATACGTGATAATATAGAAAAAATATAAGAATCAATTACAGTAGCTATATAAGTATATGTATTGAAGAGTTAAATTAAAAATCGTGCAAAAACAGAAATAATAAAAGTTTTCATGGGTTCAATGTCCATTTGGGAATTGGATTGCAGAGGGGAAGAAACTGTTGCTGAATCATCGAGTGTGTGCCTTCAGGGTTTGGTACCTCCTTCCAGATGGTAACAATGAGAAGAGGTCATGTCCTGGATGATGTACACTGTTTTTCTGGGCACCGCTCCTCGAAGACGTCTTGAATACTACGGAGGCTAGTACCCAAGATGGAACTGACTAATTTTACAACTCCTTAGCTTCTTTTGATCCTGAAGAGGGTTATAAATCTGGTCAGCTCCATCTTGGGTACGAGCCTACAAAGTACCCAGAACATCTTCAAGAAGCAGTGTCTCAGAAAGGCAGCATCTATTA